>NC_092768.1:79080856-79402492 GCF_047496795.1 Chiloscyllium punctatum
GGAAGGAGATGGGGGCAAGGAAGGGGGAAGGAATATGGGGGAAGGAAGTGGGAAGGAGATGGGGGATGGAGATAGGGGGAAGGAAGGGGGAAGCAGTTAGGGGGTGAAGGAGATAGGGGAGGAAGGAGATATGGGGGAAGGAGATGTTGGGAAGTTAGTGGGAAGGAGATGGGGGGAATAAGATGTGGGGGAAGGAAGTGATACCCCATGGGAACAAAGGGGAAAATCTCCACTTAGATATGTTTTATATTTTTTTTATTTAGAAATAGTTTTTTATTATACTGTTGCGAGTGTATTAGAGAGCCTTTATTTTTGTAAATTTTATATACTCTATGCTCGGGATGTTCTGGATAGGGTTTCCCACTCCCGAGGGGTCTCGGATTTGCCCAGATGATTATGGTTGATCAATCGGTTATGTGGTGCACCTGGAATGTCAAGGGGAGTAATTCGCCAGTCAAAAGGAAGAAAATATTATCAAATCTGAAGAAAGAAAGAGTTGATATAGCTCTCCTACAGAAGACACACCTGTCGGATAAAGAACACTTGAAATTACGACAGGGTGGATCTTATCAGGCCTTTTTTTCTTCTTTTCGCTCAAAAAGCAGGGGAGTTGTTATTCTTGTTCGAAAGAACTTCCCTTTCAAAATTCTAAATCACATAAAAGACGAATCTGGACGATATATTTTGATTAAAGCCCTCATAAATGGAGAGGAATATGGGATTGTTAATTTGTACTGCCCCCCCCCCCCCCCACCACCACCCCCCCCCCCCCCCCCCCCCCCCCCATTCCGGCACACCCCCTTCAAATTTATAATGGAAGCCTTTTCAAATTGATGGCTTTTGGTGCCCGTCATACAATTATCGGGGGAGACGTTAATTGTATTATGGATCCGGAAATAGATAGGATTCCCAAGAGTTACTGCAGGAGTATCTCCCAGATCTAGACAATTGGTGATCTGAGCAAAGAATTAGGATTAGGAGATGATACAAAGATAGGTGGAGTTGTGGAACAGTGAGGAGGGCATTTGTCGTTTGCAAAGGGACTTAGATATGATGCAGAGCTGGGCTGAGGAGTGGCAGATGGAGTTCAACCCTGCCAAGTGTGAGGTTGTCCATTTTGGAAGAACAAATAAGAATGTGGAATACAGGGTTAATGGTAGGGTTCTTAGTCAGGTGGAGGAACAGAGGGATCTTGGGGTCTATGTACATAGATCTTTGAAGTTTGCCACTCAGGTGGATAAGAGTTTGTAAGAAGGCCTATGGAGTATTATCGTTCATTAGCAGAGGGATTGAATTCAAGAGTCGTGAAAGTGATGTTCCAGCTGTACAGGACTTTGGTTAGGCCACAGTTGGAGTACTGTGTGCTATTCTGGTCGCCTCACTTTCGGAAAGATGTGGAAGAGGGTGCAGAGAAGATTTACCAGGATGTTGCCTGGAATGGAGAGTAGGTCATACGAGGATAGGTTGAGAGTTCTCGGCCTTTTCTCGTTGGAACGGCGAAGGATGAGGGGTGACTTGATAGAAGTTTAGAAGATGATCAGAGGAATAGATAGAGTAGACAGTCAGAAACTTTTTCCCCGGGTACAACATAGTGTTACAAGAGGACATAAATTTAAGGTGAAGGGCGGAAGGTATAGGGGAGATGTCAGGGGTGGGTTCTTTACCCAGAGAGTGGTGGGGGCATGGAATGCGCTGCCCATGGGAGTGGTAGAGTCAGAACCATTGGCGACCTTTAAGCGGCATTTAGATAGGTACATGGATGGATGCTTAATCTAGGTTAGAAGTTCGGCACAACATCGTGGGCTGAAGGGCCTGTTCTGTGCTGTATTGTTCTATGTTCTATGTTCTATGTAGATGTATGGAGATGTTTTCATCCACAGGGCAGAGATTTTTCTTTTTACTCCAATCCACATAAATGTCATACCAGAATTGATATGTATTTTGCCCCCTCAATTTTTTTAAATTCCATATTATCCTGTAAAATAGGTAGTATAGCAATTTCCGACCACGCTGCTGTACATATAGAAACTAAGGCGAGGAACAATGGGACATCCCCTCGGCATTGGTGTATGGACCCCTTCCTGATGAAAGACAGTAAATTTGTAAAGTACTTCTCTCAAGGATTTAAAACATTTAAGAAATTAATTCAGGTACAGCTAGCAACCCATCAATGATGTGGGAGACCATCAAAGCTTACACGCGAGATTTGATCATCTCCTACTCAGCAACCCAGAAAAAAATTTAAGGGAGACCAACAGCGTCTGCTCGAAGCTCACTTAAAAGCAGCTGAAACAGCAAATACTGATAGACCTTCTATTATTAAATTGTAAAGGATTACGGCTCTTAGGACAGCTTTAAACACGACGCTTACTCAAATGGCTAAGAGGGAAATATTATTTGCAAAACAAAGGTTATATGAATATGGCGACAAACCGGGTAGATACTTAGCATTGCTCACAAAGAAAAAAAAGGCGCCTCAGACTATTACGTCTATCAAGGAAAGTACGGGTATTTTGACTCATGATCATAAAAAGATTAATGTGATCTTTAGAGAATTTTATTCTGAATTGTATAACTCGCAGGATTATGAAGATAGGACGAGGAGGATGCAGACATTTTAACACAAATTGACCTTTCTGGGCCTAACTCCGGAACAGGTATCAGTCCGAAATGCTCCTCGAACAGTCCAAGAAATACTTGATGCAATGAGGCAATTTCAGAGCAGTAAGGCACCGGCCCAGATGGTTTTCAAGCTGAATTCTATAAAGAGTTTACAGAAATATTGGCTGGTCCACTGATGGACATGTATAATATATTTAACCAGAAGATTTACACTCTCCTCAGTTTAGGTCACTGACTCCGTGCTTGCTGGTTAAATATACATAACCAGGAGATTTACACTGTCCCCAGTGTATGGCACTGACATTGTGCTTGCTAATTAAATATACATAACCAGGTGAATTACACTCTCCTCAGTTTGGGAACCGACTCTGCGCTATCTGGTAAAATATATATAACCAAGAGATTTACACTCTCCTCAGTTTAGGGCGCTGAGTCTGTGCTGGCTCATTAAATAAAGATAACCAGGAGATTTGCACTCTCCTCAGTTTAGGGCACTGACTCTGCGCTGTCTGGTAAAATATATCTCACCAGGACATTTACACTCTCCTTAATTTAGGGCACTGACTCTGTGCAAACTAGTTAAATATATATAACAACGGGTTTTACACTCTCCTGAGTTGAGGGCACTGACTCTGTGCTGGCTGTTTAAATGTATAGAACCAGGAGATTTACACTCTCCTCAGATTAGAGCAATGACTCTGTGCTGGCTGGTTAAATAAAACCATAACCAGGAGATTACCCTCTCTTCAGTTTAGGGCACTGAGTCTGTGCTGGCTGGATAAATGTATATACCCAGGAGATTTACACTCTCCTAAGTTTCAGGCACTTACTCTGCGCTGGCTGTTTAAATATATATAACCAGGAGATTTACACTCTCCTCAGTTTAGGGTACTGACTCTGTGCTGGCTGGCTAAATATATATAACCAGGAGTTTTACACTCTCCTCAGTTTAGGGTACTGACTCTGTGCTGGCTGGTTAAATATATATAACCAGGAGTTTTACACTCTCCTCAGTTTCGGGCACTGACTCTGCACTGGTTGTTTAAATATATATAAAACCAGGATATTTACAATCGCAGCAGTTTAGAGCAATGACTCTGTGCTGGCTCTTTAATTATATATATTACCAGGAGATTTACCCTCTCAACAGTTTAGGCCACTGAGTCTGTGCTGGCTGGTCAAATATATATAACCAGTTGATTTACAGTCTCCTTAATTTTGGGCACTGACTCTGTGCTAACTCGTAAAATATGTATAACCACGGGTTTTACACTCTCCTCAGTTTCGGCCACCGAGTCTGTGCTGGCTTGTTAAATATATATAACCAGGAGATTTACCCTCTCCTCAGTTTCGGTCACTGACTCCGTGCTGGCTGGTTAAATATGTATAACCAGGGGATTTACCCACTCCACTGTTTCGGGCACTGACTCGGCGCTGTGTGGTTAAATATATGTAACCAGGAGATTTACTCTCTCCTAAGTTTCTGGCACTGACTCTACGTTGGCTGTTTAAATATGTATAACCTGGATATTTACACTCTCCTCAGTTTAGGCACTGACTCTGTGCTGGCTGGTTAAATATGTATAACCAGAAGATTTTCACTCTCCTCAGTTAAGGGCATTGAGTCTGTGCTGTCTGGTTAAATATATATATAACCAGGAGATTTACCCTCACCACAGTTGAGGGCACTGAGTCAGTGCTGGCTGGTTAAATATATATAACTAGGAGATTTATACTATCCTCAGTTTAGGGCACTGACTCTGTGCTGGCTGGTTGAATAAATATAAACAGGAGATTTACACTCTGCTCAGTTTAGGGCACTGACTCTGTGCTGGCTGGTTAAATATATATAGAACCATGACATTTACACTGACGTCAGTTTAGGGCACTGACTCGGTGCTTGCTGGTTAAATATACATAACCAGGAGATTTACACTGTCCCAAGTGCATGGCACTGACATTGTGCTTGCTGGTTGAATAAATATAACCAAGAAATTTACACTCTGCTCAGTTTACAGCACTGACCCTGTGCTGGCTGGTTAAATATATATAACCAAGAGAATTACATTCTTCTCAGTTTAGGGCAAAGAATTTGTGCTGGCTGGTTAAATATACATAACCAGGAGATTTACACTCTCATCAGTTTAGGGCACTGACTCTATGCTAGCTGGTTAAATATATATAACCAGGAGATTTTCACTCTCCTCAGTTTCGGTCACTGACGCCATGCTGGCTGATTAAATACATATAACAAGAATATTTCCCCTCTCCTCAGTTTAGGAAACTTCCTCTATGCTGACTGTTTGAATATATATAACTAGGAGATTTACGCTCTCCCCTCAGTTTAGGGCACTGACTCGGTGCTGGCTGGTGAAATATATATAACCAGGAGGTTTATACGCTCCTCAGTTTAGGGCACTGACTCAGTGCTGGCTGGTTAAATATAGAAAACCAAGAGATTTACACTCTCCTCAGTTTCTAGCACTAACTTTGTGCTGGCTAGTTAAATATATATAACCAGGAGATTTACACTCTCCTAAGTTTAGTGCAATCACTCTCTGCTGGCTGGTTAAACATATATAACCAGGAGACATAAAATCTCCTCAGTTTAGGGCACTGAATCTGTGCTGGCCGGTTAAATATGTACAACCAGGTGATTTACACTCTCCTCAGTTTAGAGCACTGACTCTGCGCTGGCTGTTTAAATATATATACCAGGAGATTTACGCTCTCCCCTCAGTTTAGGGCAATGACTCTGTGCTAGCTGGTTAAATATATATAACCAGGAGAGTTAAACTCTCCTCTCTTTTGGGCACTGAGTCTGTGCTGGCTGGATGAAGATAAAAAACCAGAAGATTTACACTCTCCTCAGTTTAGGACACTGAATCTGTGATGGCTGGTTAAATATATATAACCATGAGAATTACACTCTCCTCAGTTTAGGGCACTGACTCTGTGCTGGTTAGTTGAATATATCTAGCTGGCAGACTTACACGACCCTCAGATTAGGGCACTGACTCTAAGCTGGCTGGTTAAATATATATAACCCGGAGATTTACACTCTCCGAAGTTTAGGGCACTGACTCTGTGCTGGCCTGTAAAAATATATATAACCAGGAGATTTACACTCTCCTTAGTTTAGAGCACTGAATCTGTGCTGCCTTGTTAAATATATATAACCACGAGTTTTACACTCTCCTCAGTTTCGGCCACCGAGTCTGTGCTGGCTTGTTAAATATATATAACCAGGAGATTTTCACACTCCTCAGTTTCGGTCACTGACTCCGTGCTGGCTGGTTAAATATGTATAACCAGGGGATTTACCCTCTCCACAGTTTCGGGCACTGACTCGGCGCTGTGTGGTTAAATATATGTAACCAGGAGATTTACTCTCTCCTAAGTTTCGGGCACTGACTCTACGTTGGCTGTTTAAATATGTATAACCTGGATATTTACACTCTCCTCAGTTTAGGCACTGACTCTGCGCCTGCTGGATAAAGATATATAACCAGGAGATTTGCACTCTTCACAGTTTAGGGCAATGACTCTGGGCTGGCTGGTTCAATATATACAACCAGGGGATTCACCCTCTCCACAGTTTAGGGCACTGAATCTGTACTGGCTGGTTAAATATATATAAAAAGGAGATTTACACTCTCCTCAGTATTGGGTACTGACTCAGCTGGCTGGTTGAATATATATAACCAGGAGATTTGCACTCTCCTTAGTTTAGGGCACTGACTCTGTGCTCTCTGGTTAAATACATATAACTGGGAGATTTATACTCTCCTCAGTTTGAGGCAATAACTCTGTGCTGGCAGTTTATATATATCTATATATATAACCAGGAGATTTACCTTCTCCTCAGTTTAGGGCAATGACTCTGTGCTGGCTGGTTGAATATATATAACCAGGAGATTTACACTCTCCTCATTTAGGGCACTGAGTCTGTGCTGGCTGTTTAAATATATATAACCAGGAGATTTACACTCTCCTCAGATTAGGGCACTGACTCTCTGCTGGCTGGTTAAATATATGTTACCAGGAGATTTACACTCTCCTCAATTTAGGGCATTTACGCTGTGCTGGCTGTTTAAATATATATAACCAGGAGATTTACGATCTCCTCAGTTTAGGGCACTGACTGTGTGCTGGCTCGTTAAATGGATATATATAACCAGGAGATTTATCCTCTCTTCGGTTTAGGGCACTGACTCTATGCCTACTGGTTAAATATATATATATAATCAGGATATTTCCCCTCTCCTCAGTTTTGGGCAATGAGTTGTGCTGGCTTTTTAAATATATATAACCAGTCGATTTACACTCTCCTCAGTTTATGGCAATGACTCTGTGCTGGCTGGTTAAGTATATTTAACCAGGAGATTTACCCTCTCCTCAGTTGAGGGCACTGAGTCTGTGCTGGCTGTTTAAATATATATAACCAGGAGATTTACGCTCTCCTCAGTTTAAGGCAATGACTCTGTGTTATCTGGTTAAATATATATTTATAACCAGGAGATTTACCCTCTCCTCAGTTTCGGGCACTGACTCTGTGCTGGCTGTTTAAATATATATAACCAGGAGATTTACTCTCTACTCAGTTTAGGGCACTGAGTCTGTGTTGTCTGGTTAAATATATAGAACCAGTAGATTTACACTCTCCTCAGTTTCGGTCACTGACGCCATGCTCATTTGTTAAATACATATAACAAGAAGATTTCCCCTCTCCTCAGTTTAGGACACTACTTTTGTGCTCACTGTTTGAATATATATAACCAGGAGATTTACGCTCTCCCCTCAGATTAGGGCAATGACCCGGCGCTGGCTGGTTAACAATATATAACCAGAAGATTTACAGTCTCCTCAGATTAGGGCACTGACTCTGTTCTGGCTGGGTAAATATATAAAACCAGGAGATATACACTCTCCACAGTTTAGGGCTCTGAGTGTGTGCTGGCTGGTTAAATATATATAACCAGGTGATTTACACTCTCCTCAGTTTAGGGCACTGACTTTGTGCTGGCTGGTTAAATATATATAACCAGGAGATTTATCCTCTCCTCAGTTTAGGGCAATGACTCTGTGCTGGCTGGTTAAATATATATAACCAGGAGATTTACCCTCTCCTCAGTTTAGGGCACTGACTCTATGTTGTCCGCTTAAATATGTATAACTAGAAGAATTACACTCTCCTCAGTTTAGGCCCTGAGTCTGTGCTGGTTGTTTAAGTATATATAACCAGGACATTTACACTCTCCTCAGTTTAAGGTGATGATTCTGTGCTGGCGAGTTAAATAAATATAACCAGAATATTTACACTCTCCTCAGTTTAGGGCACTGAATTTGTGCTGTCTAGTTAAATAAATATAAACAGGGAATTTGCCTTCTCCTCAGTTTAGGGCACTGAAACTGTGCTGGCTGTTTAAATATGTATAACCAGGAGATTTACCCTCTCCTCAGTTTCGGGCACTGACTATGCGCCTGCTGGTTAAATATATATAACCTGGAGATTTACCCTCTGCTCAGTTTATGGCACTGACTGTGTGCTGGCTGGTTAAATATATATAACAAGGAGATTTAACCTCTCCTCAGTTTAGGGCACTGAATGAGTGCTGGCTGGTTGAATATTTTCAGCCAGGAGATTTACACTCTCCTTAAGTTCAGGCACTGACTCTGTGCTGGTTTGTTAAATATATATAACCAGGAGATTTACACTGTTCTTAGTATAGGGCACTGAGTCTGTGCTGGCTGGAAAAATGTATATAACCAGGAGATTTACCCTCTACTCAGTTTAGGGCACTGACTCTGTGCTGGCTGTTTAAATTTATATAACCAGGATATTTACACTCTCCTCAGATCAGGGCAATGACTCTGTGCTGGCTGGTTAAATAGATATATAACCAGGAGATTTACCCTCTACTCAGTTTAGGGCACTGAAACTGTACTGGCTATTTAAATATATATAACCAGGAGATTTACCCTCTCCTCAGATTAGGGCACTGTCATTGTGCGGGCTGGTCAAGTATATATAACCAGGAGATTTACACTCTCCTCAGTTTAGTGCAATGACTCAGTGCTGGCTCGTTAAATATATATTTCACCAGGAGATTTACCCTCTCCTCAGTTTAGGGCACTGACTTTGTGCTGGCTGGTTAAATATATGTAACCAGGAGATTTACCTTCTCCTCAGTTTAGGGCACTGCATCTGTGCTGGCTGCTTAAATAATTATAACCAGGAGTTTTACACTCTCCTCAGTTTAGGGCAAAAGCTTTGTGCTGGCTGCTTAAATATATATAACCAGGAGATTTACCCTCTCCTCAGTTTAGGGCACTGACTCTGTGCTGCATGTTTAAATATAGGTAACCAGAAGATTTACACTCTCCTCAGTTTAGGGCACTGACTCTGTGCTGGCTGGTTGAATATATATAACCAGGAGATTTACCCTGTCCTCAGTTTAGGACACTGAGTCTGCGCTGGCTGGTTAAAATATATATAACCAGGAGATTTACACTCACCTCAATTGAGGGCATGAGACTGTGCTGGCAGGTTGAATATATATAGCCAGGAGATTTACACTCTCCTCGGTTTAGGGCAATGACGCTGTGCTGGCTGGTTAAATATATATAACACGGGGATTTACCCTCTCCTCAGTTTAGGGCACTGACTTTGTGCTGGCTGGTTAAATAGATATAACCAGGAGATTTTCCCTCTCCTCAGTTTAGGGCAATGAATATGTGCTGGCTGGTTAAATATATGTAACCAGGAGATTTACACTTTCGTAAATTTAGGGCACTGACTCTGAGTTGTCGGGTTAAATTTATATAACCAGAAGATTGACACTCTCCTCAGTTTGGGGCACTGACTCTGAGTTGTCTGTTTAAATGTATATATCCAGGAGATTTCCACTCTCTTCAGTTTAGGGCACTGACTCTGTGCTGGCTGTTTAAATATATATAAACAGGAGTTTACACTCTCCTCAGTTTAAGGCAATGTCTCTGTTCACGCTGGTTAAATATATATAACCACGAGATTTAAACTCTCCTCAGTTTAGGCCACTGAGTCTGTGCTGACCGGTTAAATATATATAACCAGTAGACTCACCCTCTCCTCACTTGAGGGAACTGAGACTGTGCTGGCTTGTTGAATATGCATAACCAGAATATTTACACTCTCTTCAGTTTAGTGTACTGAATCTGTGCTGGCTGGTTAAATATATATAACCAGGAGATTTACACTCTCCTCAGTATAGGGTACTGACTCTGTGCTGGCTGGTTGAATATATCTAGCAGGGAACTTACACTATCCTCAGTTTAGGGCACTGACTCTGTGCTGGCTGGTTAAATATATATAACCAGGAGATTTACCCACTCCTCAGTTTATAGCACTGACTCTGTGTTGTCTGGTTAAATATATATAACCAGAAGATTTACACGCTCCTCAGTTTAGGGCAATGACTGTACTGGCTGCTTAAATATATATATAACCAGGAGATTTACCCTCTCCTCACTTTAGGGCACTGAATCTGTGCTGGCTATTTAAATATACATAACCAGGAGATTTACGCTCTGCTCAGTTTCGTGCAATGACTCTGTGCTGGCTGGTTAAGTATATGTATATATAACCAGGGGATTTACCCTCTCCTCAGTTTAGGCAACGGTCATTGTGCTGGCTGGTCAAATATATATAACCAGGAGAGTTACCCTCTCCTCAGTTTAGGTCACAGAATCTGTGCTGGCTGTTTAAATATATATAACCAGGAGATTTACCCTCTCCTCAGTTTAGGGTACTGTCATTGTGCTGGCTGGTCAAATATATATAACCAGGAGATTTACACTCTCCTCAGTTTCGGGCACTGACTCTGTGCTGGCTGGTTAAATATATATAACCAGGAGATTTACACTCTCCCACGTTCAGGGCACTGACTCTGTGCTGGCTGGTTAAATATATTTAACCAGGAGATTTATACTCTCCTCAGTTCAGGGCACTGATTCTGTGCTGGCTGGTTAAATATATATAACCAGAAGATGTCCCCTCTCCTCCGTTTAGGCCACTGACTCTGTGTTGGCTGTTTAAAGAGATATAAAAAGGAGATTTACACTGTCTTCAGTTTAGGGCACTGAGATTGTGCTGGCTGTTTAAATATGTATAAACTGGAGATTTGCACTCTCTTCAGCTTTGGGCACTGACTCTGTGCTGGCAGTTTAAATATAGATATAACCAGGAGATCTTCCCTCTCCTCAGTTCAGGGCACTGACTCTGTGCTGGCTGGTAAATTACACATAACCAGGAGAATTACACTCTCCTCATCTTAGGGCACTGACTCTGTGTTGGCTGGATAAAGATATATAATGCGGAGATATACACTGTCTTCAGTTTAGGGCACTGACTCTTTGTTGGCTGGTTAAATCGATATAACCAGGAGATTTACACCCTCTTCAGTTTCGGGCACTGACTCTGTGCTGGCTGGTTAAATATATATAACCAGGAGATTTACATTTTCCTCGGTTTCGGGCACTGAGTCTGTGCTGGCTGCTGAAATATGTATAACGCGGAGATTTACACTCTCGTCAGTTTTGGGCACTGACTCTGTGTTGGCTGTTTAAATGTATATAACCAGGAGATTTGCACTCTCCTCAGTTTAGGGCACTGACTCTGAGCTGGCTGGTAAAATATATATAACCAGGAGATTTACACTCTCCTCGGTTACGGCAATGACTCTGTGCTGGCTGGTTAAATATATGTATAAGCAGGAGATTTACACTCTCCTCAGTTTCGGGCATTGAGTCTGTGCTGGCTGGGTCAATGTATATAACTAGGAGATTTTCCCTCTCCCCAGTTCAGGCCACTGACTCTGTGCTGGCTGGATGAATATATATAACTAGTAGATTTCCACTCTCCTCAGTTTGGGGCACTGACACCGTGCTGGCTGGTAAAAATATATATAACACAGAGATTTCCCCTCTGCTCAGTTTATGGCACTGAATATGTGCTGGCTGGTTAAAGAAAAATATAACCAGGAGATTTACCCTCTCCTCATTTTAGGGTTCTGACTCTGCGCCTGCTGGTTAAAAATATATAACCGGGAGATTTGCACTCTCCTCAGTTTAGGGCACTGACTTTGTGCTGGCTGGTTAAATGTGCATAACCAGGAGATTTACACTCTCCTCAGTTTAGGGCACTTACGCTGTGCTGGCTGTTTAAATATGTAAAACCAGAAGATTTACACTCTCCGCTGTTTAGGGCACTGACTTTGCATTGGCTGGTTAAATATATATACGGAGATTTATACTCTCCTCCGGTTAATGCACTGACTCTGCGCTGGATATTTGAATATATATAACTGTGGTTTTCCCCTCTCCTCAGTTTAGGGCACTGACTCTGTGTTGGCTGCTTCAATATATATTATCAGGAGATCTCCCCTCTCCTCAGTTTAGGGCACAAACTCTGTGCTGGTTGGTTGAATATATATAACCAGGAGGTTTACACTCTCCTCAGTTGAGTGCAATGACACAGTGTTGGCTGGTTAAACATATATAACCAGGAGATTTACACTCTGCTCAGTTTAGGGCACTGACTCTTTGCTGTCTGGTTAAATATATATAACCAGGAGATTTACACTCTTCTCAGGTTTCGGCAATGACTCTGTGCTTGATGGTTAAATATATATAACCAGGAGATTTACACTCTCCTGAGTTTAGGGCATTGAGTCATTGCTGGCTGGATGTATATATATAAACAGGAGATTTCCACTCTCTTCAGATTCGGGCACTGAGTCTGTGCTGGCTGGTTGAATATATCTCACCAGGAGATTTACACTCTCCTCAGTTTAGTGCTCTGACTCTGTGCTGGCTGGTTAAATGTAAATAACCTGGAGATTTATACTCTACTCGGTTTAGGGCATTGTTTCTGCGCTGGATATTTAAATATATATAACCTGGGGTTTTCCCCTCTCCTCAGTTTAGGGCTGTGACTCTGTGCTAGCTGGTGAAATATATATAACCAGGAGGTTTACACTCTGCTCAGTTTCGGGCACTTACGCTGTGCTGGCTGGTTAAATATATATAACCAGGAGATTTACCCTCTCCTCAGTTTAGGGCACTGACTCTGCATTGGCTGGTTAAATATAGATAACCAGGAGGTTTACACTCTCCTCAATTTAGTGCAATGCCACAGTGTTGGCTGGTTAAACATATATAACCAGGAGATTTACACTCTGCTCAGTTGAGGGAACTGACTCTTTGCTGACTGGTTAAATTTATATATCCAGGAGATTTCCCCTCTCCTCAGTTTAGGGCACTGACTCTGTGCTGGTTGGATGAATATATATAACCAGGAGATTTCCACTCTTCTCAGTTTAGGGCACAGTCTCTGTGTTGGCTGGTTTAATATATATATATATTCAGGAGAGTTCCCCTCTCCTCAGTTTAGGGCACTGTGCAGGCTGGTTAAATATATATAACCAGAGGATTTCCCCGCTCCTCACTTTAGGTCACTGACGCTGTGCTGGCTGTTAAAATATATATAACCAGGAGATTTACGCTCTCCTCAGTTTCGGGCACTGACTCTGTGCTGGCTGGTTCAATTTATATAACCACGAGATTTCCCCTCTCCTCAGTTTAGGGCACTGACTATTTGCTGGCTGGTTAAATAAACATATATAACTAGGAGGTTTACCGTCTCCTCCGTTTTGGGCACTGAATCTGTACTGGCCGGTTAAATATATATAACAAGGAGATTTGCACTCTCTTCAGTTTCGGGTACTGAGTCTGTGCTGGCTGGTTGAACAGATATAAGCAGGAGATTTCCACTCTCTTCAGATTCGGGCACTGACTCTGTGCTGGCTGGTTGAATATATCTCACCAGGAGATTTACACTCTCCTCAGTTTAGGGCAATGACTCTGTGCTGGCTGGTTAAATGTATATAACCTGGAGATTTATACTCTACTCAGTTTAGGGCATTGTTTCTTCGCTGGATATTTAAATATATATAACTTGGGGTTTTCCCCTCTCCTCAGTTTAGGGCTGTGACTCTGTGCTTGCTGGTTGAATATATATAACCAGGAGATTTATACTCTCCTCAGTTTAGGGCACTGACTCTGTGCTGGCTGTTTAAATATATAAGACCAGGAGATCTCCCCTCTCCTCAGTTTAGGGCACTGACTCTGCATTGGCTGGTTAAATATATATAACCAGGAGGTTTACACTCTCCTCAGTTGAGTGCAATGACACAGTGTTGGCTGGTTAAACATATATAACCAGGAGATTTACACTCTCCTCAGTTTCGGGCACTGACTCTGGGCTGGCTGGTTAAATATATATAACCAGGAGATTTACCCTCTCCTCAGTTTAGGGCAATGACACTGTTCTGGCTGGTTAAATATATATAACCAGGACATTTACACTCTCCGCAGTTTATGGCACTGACTCGGCGCTGGCTGGTTAAAGATATATCACCAGTAGATTTACCCCTTCCTCAGTTTAGGGCACGGACTCTGCGCTGGATGGTTAAATATATATAACCAGGAGATTTACCCTCTCCTCAGTTTAGGGCAATGACACTGTGCTGGCTGGTTAAATATATATATACATATAACCTAAGATTTACCCTCTCCTCAGTTCAGGGCAATGACTCTGCGCTTGCTCTTTGAATATATATAACCAGGAGATTTACACTCTCCTTAGAGTCGGGCACTGACTCTGTGCTGGCTGGTTAAATATATATTACCAGGAGATTTACACTCTCCTTAGTTTCGGGCACTGTCTCTGCGCTGGCCTGTTTAATATATATATAACCCGGAGATTTTCCCTCTCCTCAGTTTAGGGGACTGACTCTGTGCTGGCTGTTTAAATAGATATTTCCCGGAGATTTAAAATCTCCTCAGTTTTAGGCACTGACTCTGTGCTGGCTGGTTAAATATATATTTCCCGGAGATTTATTGTCTCCTCAGTTTCGGGCACTGATTGTATGGTGGCTGTCTAAACTTTTTAAAATGAGAATATTTAGAGTCTCCTCACTTTGGGGCATTGACTTTGGGCTGGCTGGTTAAATAAACATATACAAACAGGTGATTTAGCGTCTCTAGTTTAGGGCACTGACTGTGTGTTGGCTGGTTTAATATATATAACCAGGAGATTTAGAGTCTTCTCAGTTTAGGGCACTGACTTTCTGCTGGTGAGTTAAATAAATACATGTAACCAGGAGATTTAGAGTCTCCTCTCTTCAGAGCACTGATTCTGTGATGTCTGGTTAAATATGTATAACCAGAATATTTATAGACTCCTCAGATTAGGGCACTGACATTGTGCTGGCTGGTTAAATAAATACATATAATCAGGAGATTTAACGTCTTCTCAGTTTCGGGCACTGACTGTGTGTTGGCTGGTTTAATATATATAACCAGGAGATTTAGAGTCTTCTCAGTTTAGGGCACTGACTTTCTGCTGGTGAGTTAAATAAATATATGTAACCAGGAGATTTAGAGTCTCCTCACTTCAGGGCACTGACTCTGCGCTGTCTATTTAAATATATGTAACCTGGAGATTTAGAGTTTCCTCAGCTTAGGACACTGACTGTGGACTGGCGCGTCCATATATCTATTTATTTAACCAGCCAGCCCAGAGTCAGTGCCCCAAACTGAGGAGACTCTAAATCTCCTGGTTATATATATTTAAACAGACAGCACAGAGTTAATGCCCTTAGCTGAGGAGACTCTAAATACTGTTCTATATACTTAACCAGCCAATACCGCGTCACTGCCCAAAAATGAGGAGAATCTGAAACTAGTGGTTATATATACTTATTTAACCAGCTAGAAGAATGTCAATGTCCTAACCTGAGGAGACTCTAAATCTCCTGTGTATATATATATATTTATTTAACCAGCCAGCACAGTGTCAGTGCCCCATAATGTGCAGACTCTAAATCTTTGGTGATATATATTCAACCATCCAGCATAGAGTCTGTGCCCTAAACTGAACAGACTCTAAATCTCCTGGTTTTACATATATTTATTGAACCATTCAGTACAAAGTCAATGCCCTAGACTCAGGAGATTCTGAATCTCCTAGTTATATATATTTATTTAACTAGCCAGCAAAAAGTCAGTTCCCGAAACTGAGGAGACTCTAAATCTCCTGGACATGTGCAAACTCCGCACAGTCAGTCACCTGAGACGGGAAACAAACCTGGGTCTCTGGCACTGTGAGGCAGCAGTGCTAATCACTGTGCCACCGTGCCACCCACATTGAGGAGATTCTAAATCTCCTGGTTTTGTGGCGACTCTAAATCTCCTAGTTATATCTATTTATTTAACCCGCCAGCTCACGGTCAGTGCCCTAAAATGAGAATCTAAATCTCCTGGTTATATATATTTAACCAGATAGTGCAGAGTCAGTGCATTAACTGAGAAGATTCTAAATATCCTCGTTACATTTATTTATTTAATCAACCAGCACAGAGTCAGTGCCCTAAAATGAGGAGACTCTAAATCTCCTGGTTATATTTCTGTATTTAACCAGCCAGCACAGGATCAATGCTCTATAATGAGCAGACTCTAAAATGAGGAGTCTCTACATCTCCAGGTTATATTTAATTCATCAGCAAGCACAGAGTCAATGCCCGAAACAGAGGAGACCCTAAATCATCTGGTTATGTCTATTTATTTAATCAGCCAGCAGAATGTCAATGCCCTAACCTGAGGAGACTCTAAATCTCCTGTTTATATCTATTTATTTAACCAGCCAGCACAGTGTCAGTGCCCCATAATGAGCAGACTATAAATCTTTGGTGACATATATTTAGCCAGCCAGCGCAGAGTCTGTACACTAAACTGAACAGACTCTAAATCTCCTGGTTTTACATATATTTAATTAACCATCCAGCACAAAGTCAATGCCCTAGACTGAGGAGATTCTGAATCTCCTGGTTATATATATTTATTTAACTAGCCAGCAAAATGTCAGTTCCCGAGACTAAGGAGACTCTAAATCTCCTCGTTATATTTCTGTATTTAATCAGCAAGCACGGAGTCAGTGCACTAAACTGAGGAGACCCAACATCGTCTGTTTATATATTTATTTAACCAGCCAACAGAAATTCAGTGCCCTAAACTGAGGAGACTGTAATTCCCCTGGTTCTGTATATTTAACCAGCCAACACCGAGTCAGTGCCCTAAACTGAGGAGAATCTGAATCTAATTGTTATATCTATTTATTTAACCAGCCAGCAGAATGTCAATGCCCTAACCTGAGGAGATTCTAAATCTCCTGTTTATATGTATTTATTTAACCAGCCAGCACAGTCTCAGTGCTCTGTAATGAGCAGACTCTAAATTTTTGGTGATATTTATTGAACCACCCAGCACAGAGTCAGTGCCCTAGACTGAGAACATTCTGAATCTCCTAGTTAGATATGCTTATTAACTAGCCAGCCAAAAGTCAGTGCCCAAAACTGAGGAGACTCTAAATATACCGGTTATATATATTTAAAAAGACAGCACACCGTCAGTGCATTAAACTAAGAAGATTCTAAACTTCCTAGTTATATATATTTAAACAGACAGCACAGAGTCAGTGCCCCAAACTGAGGAGATTCTAATATATATATTTATCGATCCAGCACATAATCTGAACCCGAACTGAGACGACTCTAAGTCTCCGAGCTATATCTTTTTATTTAAACCGCCAGCGCACAATCCGTGCCCCAAAATGAGGATAATCTAAATCGACCTGGTTATATATATTTAACCAGATAGCTCAGATTCATTGCATTAACTGAGGAAATTCTAAATCTCCTGGTTACATATATTTATTTTATCAGTCAGCACAGAGTCAGTGCCCTAAACTGAGGAGACACTCGATCTCCTGGTTATATTTCTGTATTTAACCAGCCAGCACAGGGTCAATGCCCCATAATGAGCAGACTCTAAATCTTTGGTGATATATATTTAACAATCCAGCACAGAGTCAGTGCCCTAAACTGAACAGACTCTAAATCTCTGGGTTTTACATATATTTATTAAACCATCCAGCACACAGTCAGTCCCCTAGACCGAGGAGACTCTGAATATTCTGTTTTTAATATATATATATATATATAAAACAGCAGGCACAGAGTCAGTGCTCTAAACTGAGGAGACACTAAACCTCCTGGATATATCTATTTATTTAACCAGCCAGCCCAGAGTCAGTGCCCCAAAATGAGGAGAAACTAAATCTCCTGGTTATATATATTTAATAAACAGCACAGAGTTAATGCCCTTAACTGAGGAGACTCTAAATTTCCTGAACAGCATAGAGTCAGTGCAGTAAACTGAGGAGACACTAAATCCCCTGGTTGTAAACATGTATTTAACCAGCCAGCACAGAGATAGTGCCCTGTAATGAGCTGACTCTACATCTCCTGGTTACATATATTCAGTTAATCAGCCAGCACAGAGTCAGTCACCTAAACATGAGGAGACCCTCAATCTTCTGTGTATATATGATTATTTAACTACCCAGCACAGAGTCAATGCCCTAAACTGAGGAGAATCTGATTCACCTGGTTATATATATATATATATATTTATTCCACCAGCCAACAGAAACTCAGTCCCCTTCAATGACGAGGCTCTGAATCTCCAGGTCACATATATTTAACCAGCCAACAGAGTCAATGCCCTAAACTGAGGAGACTCTAAATTTTCTTGTTATATATATTTATTAAAATGTAGAGTTGAGAGTCAGTGCCCAAAAATGGGGAAACCCTAAATATCCTGGTTGTATATAAATTACACTAAATCTCCTGTTTTTATATATTTTTTTAACCAGCTAGCACAGAGAAAGTGCCATAAGCTGAGGAGACTCAAAATCATCTGGTTATATACATTTATTTAATCAGACAGCCCAGAATCAGTGCCCAAACTGAGGAGACTCTAAATCTCCTGGTTATATATATTTATTTAATCAGACAGCCCAGAGTCAGTGCCCAAACTGAGGAGATATTAAATATCCTGGTTATATATATTTAAACAGACAGCACAGGCACTTTTCCCTAAACTGAGGAGATTCTAAATATCCTGGTTATATATAATTAACCAGCTACCACACAGTCAGTGCCCTAATCTGAGGAGACTCTAAATCTCCTGGTTTTATATATATTTATCCACCCCGCCAGTCCAGTCAGTGCCCTAAACTGAGGAAACTCTAAATCTTCTGGTTATTTCTATTTAAACAGACAGCACAGTGTCAGTGCTCTGATCGGAGGAGACTCTAAATCTTCTGGTTATATATATCTATTAAATCAGACAGAACAGAGTCAGTGCCTTAAATGAGGAGACTCTAAATCTACTGGTTATATTCGTTTAACCAGCCAGTACAGAGCCAGTGCCCTAAAGCAAGGAGACTCTAAATCTCCTGGTTATATATATTTAACCAGCAAGTACAGAGTCAGTGCCTTGACTGAGGAGACTCTAAATTTCTTGGTTATATTTGTTTAACCAGCCAGTACAGAGTCAGTGCCCTAAACCTAGGAGACTCTAAATCTCCCCGTTATGAGGACTTAAAATTTGAATTTAGGCAATAAGTTTGTGTAGATTTTTATTTACTCCAAAAATGGTTTCTTGATTTAAACAAATAGTCTAAACTGGTCTCATTTACAGAATTAAGCTGAAATTCAAAGATAAGGGGACAATAGAGTTTTCATAAATTGAATACTGACGCATTAATTTACCATTTGAATGAACATTGAACTGACACATGACATGACAATTTATGAAAATTAGATTTCTTTTTCAAGGAATACCACAGGATTAGCCTGTTCTCAATTATATCACCACATTACAGTTGATTGGTCTTTCTTGTAATTAAGGCTGTACTATTTCTTAAAGAATATATAAATAATGTGTAATTTTCAAATGCAATTGCCCAACTTCACGACGGAACACAGAAGCTTCAATCTCTGTGTTGCTGGACAGAATCGCATCAAGGTACTTCAATTCAATAAACTCATGGCCCCTGCTTTTTGAACAGACCACATGTTTCGATTCTTTTGACCGATCTTGAACCAAGAAGCCCCTCTTTAGGGGTGTAGGTTCTTCATTTTGGTGCTGTGACACGTTTTCGGCTCAGACAGATTGTGAACAGTGTAAGAGTTAAATGTCCTTCACTATTGAGTATTTTAAAAGCGTTTGGTTTTCCTCTCATTCAAGAGGTGTCTGACATGACCCCTCCCTGTTTGTTTTCCAGTCCAGCCCGAAAGGATCGGCCTGAGCAAGGGTTGGGTCTGGGGAACTTCTTAAATGTTCAAAGAAAGTGGGAGAGATTAATTGAAGTTGAAGGTTGCTTTGGTACTGGGCAGTGGGCTTCGAACATTGCTCAACTCTGAGGGGAGGGTTGAAATCTGAATTCCAAAGCCTTGTTAATTTTTGGGTTTAAGAAAAAAACTTTGATTGCATAAACTTTTTCGTTTATTTTCGGGTTTGGATCGTTTGAACTTCGTTTCTTGTCGGTTTTAAAAAAAAACTTCGATCACTTGAACTTCGTTAATTTCCCGGTTTTTGAAAAACAATTCCTGCGCCAGTTTATAATGATGGGAGTGGGAACCGTAGGCCTGGGCACTTTTACGGGCAGGACCAAGTGTTACCCCTGACCAGAGGCAGTGAACAGAGGGACTGGGATTAAAGGAATCTAATAAAAAGCAGCACCTCTGGGCAGTACATTCACAGAATACTGCAGGAGCTCGATGGGTCTAGCAGTATCTGTGAAAAGAGAAACAGAAATAACGGTTGGAGTGTAGGATACTTCTGATTAAGAACTCGAGCAGCCTGTGTCTAATCAAATCACTGGCCTGGTCGGCTGACAGGGGATTTCTGAAAGTTGAGCGAGAATGTGCCCTACAGGAAGTTGTTCAAGATGCAGTCGGCAGGATTTGACCCTGCATGGGGAAACAGCAATGGATTACGAACCCATCGCCTTAATTACTCTGCCCGAACACACTTGCGTTCAACTGGCTTAATATCTCTTCTAGAATGGAGAGTTGTAACCTGAAACACCAGTATTTGACTTGTCCTGTCCGCAGCATGACCCCAGTATTCGCTGTCACCCTCTCTTGGTTCAGAACGGAGGAGGATGCTGGGGGATCAAGTTAAATGACACCCACATTGATGAGAGGTAAAGGGGATGGGAAGGATCCATTTTCATGTGCAGAGAGATTCATAAACACAGCAGTGCACCGAGTGTCCTTGTGTTTGACTGGCACTTAAACCGCCAGCTGAATTACAGCCATTGAAGTGCTCTTGAAGAAGACTCTCCATTGGCAAATCTAATGTTCGAAATCAGCTCTAATTGGTTAATCAGGTGTCAAAATATGAAATGTTTTCAAATACTCACAGCTGGCAGTAGAGAGTGTAGATCTACCTTCAGGGGTTCATTCTGCTCGGATTTACACCCAGGATAATGTGGGACTAGAGGGCCTCATCACAGCGGAAGGGGTCAAACATTGAAGACTCTGATGGGGAGGATATTCTCTCTATGAGAGGGTAGCAAATCAGTGGAATTCTTTCCAACAGAGGGCCCTCAAGGCTAGGTATTTTCACAGCTGAGATAGACGGACATTGAGTCAATTCACCATCAAGGGCCAGGGAGATAAGGCTGACAAGGGGAGTTGAGGATTAAACAAATCAGCCCGTGATCTCATTGAAAACCCGCCGACTTGATCGGCGAAAATGCTTCCAACTGCTCTAATATCTTTGCTGTCAGTTGGAAGATGCTAAACCCCACTGTAAACGAAGGGAAGCCCAAAGTTAGGAAGAGATGGCTGCAGGCAAACGGAGTCACAATTATTTATTGAAAGGAAAATCAAACTGTCAATTTGCCAGATTTCTTTGCTAAAGTGGGCGGTAGAGTTGATCAAAGGAGCTGTTGATTTGAGTGTTCTTGGATATGAAACAAATAAAGGTCAGTGACATTTGTTTTCTGGCAAAATATATGGCCTTTTCTGATGTTCACAATGAAAGAGATGGTTTCCAAGAAAAGACAGAGACTAAGTCACCTGTAAAGTAATCGAAGACCAAGATATGACTCGCGATGTTCTATGGGACATATGTGATTTATTGATTATTGTTCTCCAAACTTCCTTTACAATGGAACCGGGAGTGATAGCGGGGAAATTAAACCCACCCATGTTTATTGCCATCTTTTATCACTCACACACTATTTATTTCTTGTACATTTTATTTCACATTGTGGTTACTGCGAGTGGGCTTGTAAACTGCATCTGCTGGTGAGTTCTTTCCTCACTGTTCCTAATCTCTTCCAAAACACATTCTGCATCCTTATCTCCTGAATGAAGGTAATCTCTAATCATTGTACAAGTGTCACTAAAACCTCTGCATTTCACACGCCTCTGTATGTCATCTCCCAATATTAGTTGATACTTTACTGTGCTGCAATTGTGCATAATTTGAGAAAAACAAAATAGAGACTGGTGGACCTGGGTTTCCAACGCACATTATTGCAGCCAAACCGCAGATGACTGCCCACAATCCGATCACGGAAACACACACCGATCCATCAGGCAACACAGAATAAGCTCAGCACGAGAGGACATGTCAGGATCAGCACCAGAAACACAACAGAAATATTTCTCTGCGCTGCTATGGTGGATATATTTCTCAATGAGCAATCGAGAGTAACATGTGTTCCATCAGGAGTTACGTCACACCCGGAAGTAACCAGTGTCACAGACGGGATTAGTGGTGCTGGAAGAGCACAGGCAGCATCCAACGAGCAGCGAAATCGACGTTTCGGGCAAAAGCCCTTCATTTTTACCTTGTTGATTTTAACCCTACTGCGAATCCTCTTGCAAGGATGCCTGCCTTGAAGAAGTTTTCCTCCTCTCTCGACAAGAATCTCAGGGAGTCCCTCTCCCACTGCAACTCCCAGGTCTTTCCTCTGCTCTGAAGCTCTTCAACCATGTTGTGTCACAGACGGTCATGTGATCCAAGTTCCAAACCCCGGTATCCGAGACACTCAGTTCCCTGTGGATAGCTCCAAGGAACAGCCGTCCGTGGAGTTTATGGGTTAGTTGAACTTTATGAATGCAGCTCGCTAGTTGTCGGCCTGTTTCTCCGATATAGTGTTTCATGCAGTCGCTGCGTGGAATCTACACAACCAGGTTTGTACATGATGGGTATTGGGTGTTGTGTTCTGGGGAGTTTTGTCTGAGTGAGGCTGTCGGTTTATGTGTCTGTTGTAACCCAGTGTGTTCAGAGGAGTCTGACTGTCAGTTCCCAGCAATTTATTTTAATAACGGGGAGTATCCTTTTCAAATTGCCTGGTGACATATCCTCGTTGCGAATTTCGTGTGGCAGATGTCTGGGAATGAAATCGTGGGGATATCATTCTTGGCAAAGAAATTGTGTGACAGTCCCGAATTGTCACAGACCAGCTGTCCCGAGTAGCAATCCGTCCAGACGGCAAGGATTGGTGAGAACAGCACAATAGTAATAGGACAGGGCAAAGAGAAGGCAGACCGAGAATTTCTAGAAGCAGGGCACTCATCCGCGGATTCCAGCAATAAACAGATTCATCTGGACCCAGTCTGTAACCCCAAAAACCGGAAGGAGCGGGAATGAAACCAAATCAATTCCAACTGCCACAGGACAGCAGCGCTTCACAACAGACTCTGCAGCCCTGAGGATCGCACCCAGAAATGTGAGGAAAATGCTGCAAACCATCTTCCCAGCTCCGACAAACATTCCAACACCAACTCCAGGAGGCACACGGCCTCCACATCTTTCTGCTCCAATACGCTCCGGTTTTCCGCAGCAGAGTATTGTACCCTGAACCCCCGGGAACAAGGTGAGGATGGCAACCCGTACACGGCCAGGAACGGCAGTGAGAGTGAGGGTAACAGCTGCCATTGTCGGATGGACATCCACAAACACTCCCTTTGAAAAGGACTTTGTCCATATGAAAGTCTGTACAGCAGTATAACCCGGGGCCCAAACAGACTGCGCTGGGGATTCATATTCCAGACAATTTACGGTGGGCACCGTTTTCCCTGAAAGTGAGTGGAGATTGATATTTCATTGCTGATGTGAAACCAGATCCTACACTGAATCTGCTCGCCGGTTATTGTTGCTGTGGTGAAACGGTGGGCAATCACGGTGTGAAACGTTGTTCTAGCTCTCTGGATTCCTTCATTCCTGTCCTGGTCAGGGAGGCTGGGGATTGGTCCTCTCCATCAGATGGAGGGACCAGCGCATTGTTGACCCAATTTAATCAAGAATGGAATTGGTCATCTTCATTCTCATGGTTCATTGTTGTTCTGTTTTGTTGGATGTTACTTGATCACTTTTTGGGACTTGACAATGCATTAAAGCTCCAGTCTGTTTGGAAGCACTGGTTTGGAATTGTCTCGCTGCCATTTGTGTGAGCAGTACATGACATAGACGAATCGCACTCCCTCAAAGTCAGCATGTCAGTGTGTCTGGGAATGGGTCCGCCTTTTCTGTTTTGCTTCTGTCCCACGCTAAGAGCTGTCAGTTTTTGGATTCGCTGGAGTGCTGAGGGGGGGGGGGGGGGGGGGGGTAATACAATTTGTGTGGTATTTTCCTTCAGGCCAAACTCCACCCTCCAGGAAAAATAGCCCAACGCGCTGAGTAACAAACAGCACGCGTTTTTTCAGCGAATGATCTATTCAAGCTGGTGTCAGCTTATGGAGCGTCTCAGAGTTGCCAAGCACGGAAACAGACCCTGCTATCTAACTTGCCACTGATAAACAGATAACCGAAATTAATCTAACCAATATTTGCCAAAATTTGTCCCTTATCCCTCCGAACCCTTTCAGATGCCTTTGAAATGTTGTGAGCGCACCAGTCTCTGCCCCTAAATATGGCAATTCATTCTGTACACACGGAAATGTTTGTGTTCAAAACAAGTGTCCCTCACATCCCCTTTAAATGTTACTGTTCTCAAATTAAACCAATGTTATCTCGCTTTGAACTCATGTGCCTTGTGAAAAATTACTCCCTGACTCTTTTCTCTGTCCGTCTGCCTCATGACTTTATAAAATTCTGTAAGGCCATTCCTCAGCCCTGAAGCTCCAGGGAAAACTGTCGAAGCCAATTCAGCTTCGTGCTATTGTCCAAACAGTGCAAACCTTGCAAATCTTTTCAAATACTTTCGAAATTGCATCACGTTCGTTACTGAATGCGCAATCTGTTCGTGACTGAAATGAAGCGACACTCAAACACTAGTAATGACAATTTTGACGATTTGTTTTCGTAAGGTAGGGTGGCCGAGTGGTCTAAACCGCTGGATTTTAAGCTCCTGTTTCTATCGAGTCGTGGGTTCGAATCCCACCGCTACCAAAGTGGCGGCTGTTCTACCGCAGGTTGTTGAACATAGCAGAATCCGAGCAGGTCTTATGCGTTTTCGTTGTTGTGCTTGAGCTGCTCAGGCTCCGACTGAGTCTGAAAACAGTGTGATTCCTGGCTGTCGGACCCTCCTCAACCCCTCTCCTTTCGGATATCTGCATGGCCAGTTTCTGTGTCTCAAATAGTCAGCGCGTTTGTGTGAAAGTTTGGTGGTTCGAGCCCTCCATTCGCACTGAGCCTCAATTATTTCAGTTCAAGCATTGAGACCAACCATGTCCCGACACTGCAACCACGAGAACCCACCCGAGTCTGCAGCTGGACGTGGCCCCAATCTCTCCAAGGCCCCGCTGCCAACAGAAAGCGGCTACTGCAGCTTCAATCAGCGGCTTCCTGCTCAGCCCTGGGACACAGCACCTGGAAAATCCTTCCCCAGGAACGGCTCTTCCCGTGTGAAAGGGACAACCATTCCACTTTAAATTGGACACGGCTTCAGAGGATTGTTCCTGTTCTTGGAACGTTTCATAAACAAAACTCCTGTCTCGCAAATAAGAAGGGGGAAAAGTTGTGGGCAGGAAGAATAGAGAAAGTGTTGACTGTGAGGACTCTGTCTCCTCAGCAGATGGGATTCCTTACACTCCAAACAGGAATGATTGGGTTTCCTTAGGTAACTTCCCAATTGATTTACCGTCTGCCAGAGTGACTGGGAATCAATGCGGGTACATATAGATGAGTATAAAAATATGAAAATCTTTATATTGAATCTTAAATCCAGAGACAAGTGTTAAATCGATAATAATGTTCTGTTGGAATAATAGCTGAGAAATGGAAAGTGTGAAAGATAACATTTGTGATTGGGAGGAATGAACTGGATCCTTGTAAATTGCAATGCCGTGTGAAATATGCTCAGTATGAAATGACACACTCATCAATCGTGAGTCAGGCCCAGCTACTTTAGTCGGTAGAGCATGAGATGCTTAATCTCAGGGCCGTAGGTTCAAGCCTCACGATGGGCCCTTTCCCTCCTTGAAAGAAATCCAGCTCTCTGCTCCACTTGCAGTATTATAACCCAGTGCAGGGGTTGGTTTTGACACGTCGATCCGACTGTGTTTGATCACACCTCGGTTTCTGAGTGCAAGTTGTCTCCACTTTCCTGGAAGTGTCTGAGACAAGTTTATCAGTGCAGCCGAATATACGATGAATGGTGTCCCTTTCAAAACGTCAGGTTCCACTCCAAACGTGCACCAAACAAAGTGCTCAGAGACACACAACACGAATGGCTACTTGTTGGGGGGGTCTGACAGTGACCGCTCAATGTCAAATGGTCCTGAACCAAAATGAAGTGATTCAGACCGTCCTGACGGAAACCGAAGGGAACTCTCCCTGAACGTTTCACAATTCACACGAAAAATGATCTTGTGTGCTCATGGGGGTTCACGTAATGAAGAGTTTATTGTCAGTAACAGGGGTGGGGATGGGACAGGATTGTGAGGATTCACAGTGGGACAGAAGTGATCTGGGTGAACGGGTCAGTCAAACATCCCCAGACCACGGGACAGCTGATTGGTCCAGGATCACTCCCACCTTCTGTTTCAGAACCAACAAATGAAATTGCTGGAAAATCTCAGCAGGTCTTCTCACATTTTGGAAAGGAAGAGAGTTAAGACTTGGGGACCAGTGACATTTCTTTTTGCATGTCCATCTCCCTCTGGATTGGTGCACTCTTCCTTTTTATTGACTATCTTCTGACTTCCAACTTTATACTCAGCTTCTCTTTTATTGTCTTTTCCTCTCCAACCATTTCCCCAGTTTTTAAATGTGTATCAGATCTGTCCCATCTCTCACTTTGCCCATTTATGACCGGAGAACTTGGAAATGAACAATTAACTCTGTTTCTCATTCCTTAGATACCAGGTGACCAGAGACCGGAAGGTATAGGATGACGGTTAGAGCTTTCAGCCCATAGTCTGCTCTGCCATTGGATCATGACTAATACCGTTCTCAATCCCATTCTCCAGTCTTCTCCCTGTAACACTCATTCCCCCTGAATTTAGGACCCAGTCTTTTTTCCCAGACTGGGTCTACATCCTCCCCAACCCCCTCCCCATCTGCTGGCGGCTGTTACACTGTGTCTCTGTGTGATCGAGCTGAGTTTCAGTCCCACACGGCAAACCCAATCTGTTCTGAACAACACAATCACCGCTGGGGGACAGCTCAATCAGGTCTCTGGCCCCACTGTGTTTCTGTGGGGGAGCAGTTATCACCTTCACCTCCCAAGGGAAGGATCGGTGCTTCAAATATCCCGGCAGTAAGAACGATCGGCTTGTGTGTGAACATAGGTGGAGGGAATTGCTCTCTGACCTGGTCAGTACACCTTACTCTGTATGTCCCTGCCCATTCCTGCCGTTGTCGTGAAAGGGAAAACAAGTCCAATTAATTACCGTGTACGATTTTATTCGATACACATTCTTCCTTGTTCAGAATATAGGTGGATGTTTCCAGCACAGATCCTCACTGTTTTGATGAATGCAGTCGGCGGGCCCTGATACTTTCTGGAGAGGAGAAGCATCAGTTTGTGCAGAAAGTGGCCGAGTTCAGAGCTGAGCAGAAATATTGTTGTTCCCTCTTTAAGGGCAACAGTTTTCCAAAGTTAAAAATCACACAACACCAGGTCATAGTCCAACAGGTTTAATTGGAAGCACACTAGCTTTCGGAGCGACGATCCTTCATCAGGTGATAGTGGAGGGCTCGATCCAAACACAGAATTTATAGCAAAAATTTCCAGTGTGATGTAACTGAAATTATACATTGAAGAATCGATTGTCTGTTTAGCCTTTCATCTGTTCAAATACAGTGGTAGTTTCACTTCTTTCATGTGTAAATCACAAAACCCTTTTTTAAAGTTGCATTCTCGGGTTAGCTGTTAACAATGGTGATAGCTCGACAATATGTTGAAGGTGTTAGCCCCCTGTGGATGTTTAATAACTTATTCCCAATCCCTTTTGGATTTCGTTCCATGAAACCGTTTATCATTAAATCTCTGCAGCCTCCACCCTATTACAAACCATCTCATTCTTTCTTCAGCGTTACCCCCATTCCAATTGCTCAGAAATCATTACTTTTCTAACTTCCTTCCGGTCTTCTGAATCCCCCCACCCTCATAACACACTGGGTAACCTTTCCCTTCTCCCTATAGATGCTGCCTGACCTTATCAGATTTCTCAGCATGGCCTGTGTTTATTTCAGAGGGAATGACATCTCCCTGTTCCTGTTTCTGTGAGAGGATACATTACCCAATCTGACTCCTTGATATTCCGTTTGTTCACAGAGAAAAGAGGGATCGCTCTGTCCAAATTCATAACATGCACAGAAGGGCATCAATATATTGTGGTGGTATTAAAAATAAAACATCTTAAACCAAATGAAATCCATGAGGAAATGACATGTTGCAATGGGATCTGTAAGGGGCAGGAATTCAATCCGCCCTCCCCCTGTTGTTATTGGGTATGATGCTCCTGACCCACCAATACACAGATCTGACTGAATGCACAAACAATCCCTCTCCATCCATTTCATTCAGAATAAGGTCAATAACAGGACGGATAAAAACACAATACAAACTGTGATGAATGCTGCATGGAGGGAGGCATGTTACTGTAGAGTTTTTGCAGCACTGAGATCAGGCTGTTCGGCCCATCATTCACACACCAGTCTAACCGTCTGGACTCCCTCTCTAAACCTCTCCAATTCCCCAGATCCCTGTCTGATTGAAGACTGTCTGTGTGGAGTTTGCACATTCTCCCCGGGTCTGTGTGGGTTCCCTCCGGGTTCTCCGGTTTCCTCCCACAGTCCAGACACGTGCAGGTTAGGGTGGGTTGGCCATGGTAAACTATCCGTAGTATACAGAGGTGTGTAGGTGAGGTGGATTACCCATGGGGAATGGGGGGTTACAGGGAGAGGTGGGGGCGGGGGTGAGTCTTGGTGGATGCATGATGGGCCGAATGGCCGGTTTCCACACTGTAGGGATTCTATGATTCCATGCTCCTTCCCATCTGCCTCTATGAATGAGGGAGACTATCACCTGACCCAATATCCCCTTCGGTGGCTCAAAGTTTGCTTTGTTTCCAACAAAGAGCTGCAGATGCTGCAGATCTGAGAGACAGCACAGAAATTGCTGGAGAAACTCAGCAGGTCTGGCAGCATCTGTGGGGAGGGAACCTTTCAGATCACAGGGATTGGTCTTCAGAACTGAAGGCTTCTGATTCTGGTGCTGTCAGACCTGCTGAGCTTCTCCAGCAATTTCTTGTTTGGATTTCAGCCCCAATCCAGTTGGTGATGATCATGGCCTTGTTAAGTGTGTTTGGGAATGGGGAGGGAGCTGGGAGCAGGGTGATGGTGGGATAGTGGGGAGCATAGCTGTCTTCCAAGCCGTTGACCCAGGTTAGATTCCCGGCTACTGCAGTGTTGTGGCTTGTAAATAGTGTTTTAAAGGAAAGGCACTGGGATAACTAGAGGAAATAAATCTTTCATTCTGTGGTAAAATGGATCGGTCAGATTGCTCCTGGCTTTTCCTGGCGATGGTTCCTGTGAATTGCAGTGTGGAACCGGGAAGCATTGCTCGGCATCTCGGAAGCTTTCCCCTCTGCTGCTTCCCATTTCTTATTGAAATATTGGGTACAGCACAAGGGTGGGTTTGTTTTGTTTGAAAAGTGAGAGACTGCTCCCGTCAGGAACCTGAACTAATTACAGAAGCCGCTGGAAACACTGAACAGTTCCAACAGCTTCTGTAGTGGTGGGGAGGGAGGGTTAATGTGTCAAATCTATACAAGGACAAAATAAACTCCAGCCACAAAACAGAGTTCCTAAGTTTTACAAACATCCGTATAACATTTTCTGAGCCATCAATTCCCCTTAAACCCTTCCAATGTGGAATACCATCTTTCTGATTCTCACTTTGAGAGATGTCCCTCAGTGAGCTCCTCCACCATTCTTTCCATTTCACTGGGGACCCACTATCCACAGTCTCCAATCAAATGACCTGAACTCAGACACACAGAGATCTTAAAGAGTGACACAATGCAGATAGGAAGTTGATTTCATTTCTGTTTCTGAGTCCAATATTCACTCAGTGAGACAGAGTCAGGTATTCAAGGCTCCAACAAGAGCTGGATTCTGCTTCTGGTAATTGTCTTCATTCAGTGAGAAGGAGGGCCGTGGACCAGAAGGAGCTCATCATTGTGCTTCGGGTTGTCTGCTCAGTCTGCAGCATTGCAGGCCGTGGGAGCAGGGCAGTGGGAAAGGTACCTCGTGTGGACTGCAATAGGACTTTCCACACATTGTTCCAGGCCAGTTACAGAGCTCCAGGAATTCTGAATGAGGATCGGAAAAATGCATTGATTGAAGGAGGAGGATCAGGGATACAGGATAAAGCTGATGAGATCAGCAGGATCTCTCGGTCTAACTCTGTGCCATACTTTATTTTCTGCTTCATAAATCGACAATCCGGAGCTCAACCCACTCAGAGCAATATAAGCTCAGAAACAAATCATTCAGTCCAACACATCCATGCTGAACTGATATCCGATGTCAATCTCATCCTATTTGTCAGAATTTGGCCCATGTTCCTCTGAACCCTTTTTAATTCCTACACCCACCCAGATACCTTTTAAATGTTGTAATTGGACCAGCCTCCACTACTTCCTCAGGCAGCTCATGCACACAGTGCACTCTGTGTGAAAAATGTTCCCCTTCGGTCCCTTTTATGTTTCCCCTCTCAACTTTAACATATGCCATCTGCTTCAGGACTCCCCCACCACAGGGAAATCACCTTGCCTTTTTACCCTATTGAGGGTCCTTCATGATTTTGTGAACCTCTATAAGGTTACCCCTCAGCCACTGACGTTCCAGGGATAATAGCCCCTACCTATACAGTCTTACTCTCCAGCACAAACCTCCAACCTTGGCAACATCCTTGTAAAGCTTTTCTGAACCCTTTCAAGTTTCACAACCCCCTTCTTATAGGAGGGAGTCCAGAATTGCACATTATATACCAAAAGTGGCCGAACCAATACTTCAACATGACCTCCCAACTCCTTTACACAATGAACTGAGCAATAAAGGCAAAAATGACCAAAGCCTTCTTCACTATCCTATCGAAATGTTAGTCCCCCTTCAACGATCTATGAAGCTGCACTCCAGGTCTATTTGTTTCGCAACATCCCTAGTACCTTGTCCATTCAGTGTAAATGTCCTGCTCTCTTTTGCTTCTCCAAAATGCAGCACCTCACATTTATCTAAATGAATCTCCATCTGCCACTCCTCGGCCCACTGGCCCATCTGATCAAGATCCCGTTGTCTTCTGAGGTAACCAACTTCACCATCCTTGACACTTTCAATTTTACTGTCATTTGCAAACTTACTATCCATTCATCCTATGGCCACATCCAAATCATTTATATAAATGACAAAACAACAGTGGACCCAGCACCGATCCTTGGGGCACACCGCTGGTCACAGGCCTTCAGTCTGAAAAGCAACCCTCCCCCACCACCCTCTGTCTTCGACCTTCGAGCCAGTTCTCTGCCCAAAGGGTAATTCTACTGCCCCAACATAAAAGTTTGAATTATGACGCCAGTTTCAAAAGTACAACAAGAACCTATTCCTGATTGGGGAATCGGAGCCAGGGAAATCAATAAAAAGAAATGTGCAAGGTTCGGTAAATTGGAGATTCAGTTCAGGGCAGCACTAAATGAAAGAAATCAGAAGGGCACCCATACGTGGAAGAAGTGATTCAGGGAACAATTAAATGGAAGGAATTGAGGCAGGGCAACAATAATTGGAGAATTTATGCTGGTGCCTTTATATTGGGCAGGATAATACTCAAAGGGAGAATTGGTGCAGTTTCAGGATTGGTGCAGGACTGGTAAATGGGAGAAATGGTGCAGATCAGCGGAGTCATAAACAGTCATACAATCATAGAGATGTACAACATGGAAACAGACACTGCATTCCAACTTGTCTATGACTCAGTCTTAGAATTCTGGCAGCACTCCACAAAATTGGAGGATCATTCCAAGGAAATACTAAATGGATGGATTGGGCAAGGGCTTATCGAAATAAGAGAATTTGTCAAATTAGCGCAGTTAGAACCGAATGTGAGAGTTTCAGTTTCGCAGTGAATAGGAGAATTGGTGCAGTGTAGCACGAAATGGGAGAATTGGGACAGGACAATACTTGATGTGGGAATGAGAGTAGGGCACCCCTAAATTGGATGAGGGCATCAGTCAGTATGAGGATTGGTGAAAGGCAAAACCCTGAATGGAGAACTTGTTCAGGACATCAGCAATTGAGTGAAATGGTGCGAGGCAACACTGAATTGGAGAATCAGTGTGGGTCATCAGTAAATGAGAGACCTGGTGCAAAGTGGAGCTAAATTAGAGAATTGGTGCATTGCAACAGTAAATGGGAGAATTAGAGTAGCGCACCCTTAAATGGTAGAATCGGGCTCAGGCATCAGTAAATGGAAGGATTAGTCCAGGGATATGAGAAAATGGGAGATTTGGTGGGAAACAATAAATGGGAGATCTGGTGCACAGTGCCATTACATTAGAAAATTGGTGGGAGTGCCAATATATTGGAACATTGGAGCAGAGCATGTCTAAATTGGGGAATAGGGGTCAGGGATTCAATAAAAAGAAGAAACGTTGCAAGCATTGGTAAATTGGAGATTCGGTTCAGTGCATCACTAGATGGAAAAAAAAACAAGACATCCGAACGTGGAAGATGTGTATCAGGGAACAACTAAATGGAAGGAATTGATGCAGGGCAACAATAATTGGAGAATTCTTGCAGGTGCCATTAAATTCTAAGTGGGAGGACTGGGGCAGGATAACCCCAATGGGTGAGTTGGTGAAATTCCCGAATTAGTGCAGGATTGGGAAATGGGAGAATTGGTGCAGGGAAGCGGAGCACTAATTACAGCCTCAGAGATGCACAGCACGGACCCTTCGATTCAACTTGTCCACACCTAAATTTAAGAATTCTGGCAGCCCTTCGCTAAATTGGAGAATCATTGCAAGAAACTACTAAATGGAAAAGGTGGGGAATAAACAATCGAAATGTGAGAATTTCCAACAGGGCGTTAGATAATGGGTGAATAAGTACGAAATGTGTTGCACGAAATGGGAGAATTGGGGCAGGGAGATTTAGAGTAGCGCACCCCTAAATTGGGCGAGAGCATCAGTCAGTATGAGGATTGGTGTAAGGCAACACTGAGTGGAGAACTTGTTCAGGACATCAGTAATTGGGGGAAATGGTGCTCAGCAACACTGAATTGGAGAATTGGGGTGGGGTATCAGTAAATGAAAGACCTGGTGCGGGGGGCTGATAACTTCGAGAATTGGAGCAAATGGGAGAACACGGGCAGTGAATCAGTAAATAGGGCAAATGTTGCAAAGGATTAGTGGGAGAGATTCAATACAGTGCACCACAAAATGGGGGAGTTGGTGCAGTTCACCACGAAAGGGGGGATATTTGCAGTTTGGGGAATTTGGAGATATGATGCAGGGATTGCCAAGATTAGAGAATTCTGGCAGCGGTCTACTAAATGGGAGAATTGTTGCAGGGAAATACTGAATGGAAGACCTGGTGCACAGTGGAGCTAAACTCGAGAATGGGTGTATGGCACCAGTAAAAGGGAGAATTAGAGTAGCGCACCCTTAAATGGTAGAATCAGGGTCGGGCATCAGGAAGGAGAAGAGGTAGTGCAGGAGTATAAGTTAATTCGAGATTTGGTGAGAATCAATAAATGGGAGATTCTGTGCACAGTGCCATTACATTGGAAAACTGGTGGGAGTGCCTGTATATTAGAAAATTGGAGCAGAGCATGTCTCAATTGGGGAATAGGGGCCAGGGAATCAATAAAAAGAAATGTTGGAAGCATCGGTAAATTGGAGAGTCAGTTCAGTGCATCACTAAATGAACAAATATAATCAGCAGAGCACCGTACGTTGGAAATGTGTATCAAGGAACAACTAAATGGAAGGAATTGATGCAGACCAACAATAATTGGAGAATTCATGCAGGTGCCGTTAAATTCGAAGTGGGAGGACTGGGGCAGGATAACCTCAGTGGGTGAGTTGGTGAAATTCCCGAATTAGTGCAGGATTGGGAAATGGGAGAAATGGTGCAGGGAAGCGAGGCACTAATTACAGCCTGAGAGATGTACAGCACGGAAACAGACCCTTCTGTCCGACCTATCCATGCCCAAATTTAAGAATTCTGTAAGCTCTCCACTAAATTGGAGAAACATTGCAATAAAATGCTAAATGGGTAAATTTCGCAATGGCTGATAGAAATGTGAGAATTTTCAACAGGACATTAAGTAATGGGTGAATTAGTGCAGTTCAGTGCTCAGTGGGTGAGTGATGCTGTGTTGCAACTACATGGGAGAATTGGGGCAGGACAATACCTTTTGGGAGATTTAGAGTAGGGCACCCCTAAATTGGGCGAGAGCATCAGTCAGTATGAGGATTGGTTTAAGGCAGCACTGAGTGGCACTGAGTGGGAACACTGAGGCAACTTGTTCAGGACATCAGTAATTGGGGGAAATGGTGTTAAGCAACACTGAATTGGAGAATTGGGGTGGGGTATCAGTAAATGAGAGACCTGGTGCAGGGTGCTGATAACTTTGAGAATTGGAGCAAATGGGAGAACACGGGCAGTGAATCAGTAAATAGGACAAATGTTGCAAAGGATCAATGGCCGAGATTCAGTGCATCACGAAATGGGAGATTTGGTGCAGTTCACCACAAAAGGGAAGATATGTGTAGGATCGGTAATTTGGAGATTTGATGCAGGGATTGCCAAGATTAGAGAATTCTGGCAGGGAACTACTAAATGGGAGAAGTGTTGCAGGGAAATACTGAATGAATGGCCTGGTGCACAGTGGAGCTAAATTAGAGAATGGGTGTATGGCACCAGGAAATGGGAGAATTAGAGTAGCGCACCCTTAAATGGTAGAATCCCGGTCGGGCATCAGTAAATAGAGGAATTAATACAGGTTTAAGAGTAAAAGGGAGATTTGATGGAAACACCAAATGGGAGATACAGTGCAGACTGCCATTCCATCAGAACATTGGTGAGATTTCTAACATATTTTCTACAACACAGGAGGAAGCAGTGACGCTGCTCCAGCTCCTTTATTTTCTATAATACAGGAGGAAGCAGAGACGCTGCTCCAGCTCCTTTATTTTCTATAATACAGGAGGAAGCAGTGGCGCTGCTCCAGCTCCTTTATTTTCTATAATACAGGAGGAAGATGAGACACTGCTCCAGCTCCTTTATTTTCTATAATACAGGAGGAAGCAGTGACGCTGCTCCAGCTCTTTTATTTTCTATAATACAGGAGGAAGCAGGGACGCTGCTCCAGCTCCTTTATTTTCTATAATACAGGAGGAAGCAGTGACGCTGCTCCAGCTCCTTTATTTTCTATAATACAGGAGGAAGCGGTGACGCTGCTCCAGCTCCTTTATTTTCTATAATACAGGAGGAAGCAGAGACGCTGCTCCAGCTCCTTTATTTTCTATAATACAGGAGGAAGCAGGGACGCTGCTCCAGCTCCTTTATTTTCTATAATACAGGAGGAAGCAGAGACGCTGCTCCAGCTCCTTTATTTTCTATCATACAGGAGGAAGCGGTGACGCTGCTCCAGCTCCTTTATTTTCTATAATACAGGAGGAAGTGGTGACGCTGCTCCAGCTCCTTTATTTTCTATAATACAAGAGGAAGCGGTGACGCTGCTCCAGCTCCTTTATTTTCTATAATACAGGAGGAAGCAGTGACGCTGCTCCAGCTCCTTTATTTTCTATAATACAGGAGGAAGCAGTGAGGCTGCTCCAGCTCCTTTATTTTCTATAATACAGGAGGAAGCAGTGACGCTGATCCAGCTCCTTTATTTTCTATAATACAGGAGGAAGCGGTGACGCTGCTCCAGCTCCTTTATTTTCTATAATACAGGAGGAAGCGGTGACGCTGCTCCAGCTCCTTTATTTTCTATATTACAGGAGGAAGCAGTGACGCTGCTCCAGCTCCTTTATTTTCTATAATACATGAGGAAGCGGTGACGCTGCTCCAGCTCCTTTATTTTCTATAATACAGGAGGAAGCAGTGACGCTGCTCCAGCTCCTTTATTTTCTATAATACAGGAGGAAGCAGTGACGCTGCTCCAGCTCCTTTATTTTCTATAATACAGGAGGAAGCAGTGACGCTGCTCCAGCTCCTTTATTTTCTGTAATACAGGAGGAAGCAGTGACGCTGCTCCAGCTCCTTTATTTTCTATAATACAGGAGGAAGCGGTGACGCTGCTCCAGCTCCTTTATTTTCTATAACACAGGAGGAAGCAGTGACGCTGCTCCAGCTCCTTTATTTTCTATAATACAGGAGGAAGCAGTGACGCTGCTCCAGCTCCTTTATTTTCTATAATACAGGAGGAAGCAGAGACGCTGCTCCAGCTCCTTTATTTTCTATAATACAGGAGGAAGCAGTGACGCTACTCCAGCTCCTTTATTTTCTATAATACAGGATGAAGCAGTGACGCTGCTCCAGTTCCTTTAATTTCTATAATACAGAAGGAAGCAGTGACGCTGCTCCAGCTCCTTTATTTTCTATAATACAGGAGGAAGCAGTGACGCTGCTCCAGCTCCTTTATTTTCTATAATACAGGAGGAAGCAGAGACGCTGCTCCAGCTCCTTTATTTTCTATAATACAGGAGGAAGCAGTGACGCTGCTCCAGCTCCTTTATTTTCTATAATACAGGAGGAAGCGGTGACGCTGCTCCAGCTCCTTTATTTTCGATAATACAGCAGGAAGCAGTGACGCTGCTCCAGCTCCTTTATTTTCTATATTACAGGAGGAAGCAGGGACGCTGCTCCAGCTCCTTTATTTTCTATAATACAGGAGGAAGCAGTGACGCTGCTCCAGCTCCTTTATTTTCTATAATACAGGAGGAAGCAGGGACGCTGCTCCAGCTCCTTTATTTTCTATAATACAGGAGGAAGCAGTGACGCTACTCCAGCTCCTTTATTTTCTATAATACAGGAGGAAGCAGTGACGCTGCTCCAGCTCCTTTATTTTCTATAATACAGGAGGAAGCAGTGACGCTGCTCCAGTTCCTTTAATTTCTATAATACAGAAGGAAGCAGTGACGCTGCTCCAGCTCCTTTATTTTCTATAATACAGGATGAAGCAGTGACGCTGCTCCAGCTCCTTTATTTTCTATAATACAGGAGGAAGCAGAGACGCTGCTCCAGCTCCTTTATTTTCTATAATACAGGAGGAAGCAGTGACGCTGCTCCAGCTCCTTTATTTTCTATAATACAGGAGGAAGCGGTGACGCTGCTCCAGCTCCTTTATTTTCTATAATACAGGAGGAAGCAGTGACGCTGCTCCAGCTCCTTTATTTTCTATATTACAGGAGGAAGCAGGGACGCTGCTCCAGCTCCTTTATTTTCTATAATACAGGAGGAAGCAGTGACGCTGCTCCAGCTCCTTTATTTTCTATAATACAGGAGGAAGCAGGGACGCTGCTCCAGCTCCTTTATTTTCTATAATACAGGAGGAAGCAGTGACGCTACTCCAGCTCCTTTATTTTCTATAATACAGGAGGAAGCAGTGACGCTGCTCCAGCTCCTTTATTTTCTATAATACAGGAGGAAGCAGTGACGCTACTCCAGCTCCTTTATTTTCTATAATACAGGAGGAAGCGGTGACGCTGCTCCAGCTCCTTTATTTTCTATAATACAGGAGGAAGCGGTGACGCTACTCCAGCTCCTTTATTTTCTATAATACAGGAGGAAGCGGTGACGCTGCTCCAGCTCCTTTATTTTCTATAATACAGGAGGAAACGGTGACGCTGCTCCAGCTCCTTTATTTTCTATAATACAGGAGGAAGCGGTGACGCTGCTCCAGCTCCTTTATTTTCTATAATACAGGAGGAAGCGGTGACGCTGCTCCAGCTCCTTTATTTTCTATAATACAGGAGGAAGCGGTGACGCTGCTCCAGCTCCTTTATTTTCTATAATACAGGAGGAAGATGAGACACTGCTCCAGCTCCTTTATTTTCTATAATACAGGAGGAAGCAGTGACGCTGCTCCAGCTCCTTTATTTTCTATAATACAGGAGGAAGCAGAGACGCTGCTCCAGCTTCTTTATTTTCTATAATACAGGAGGAAGCAGTGACGCTGCTCCAGCTCCTTTATTTTCTATAATACCGGAGGAAGCGGTGACGCTGCTCCAGCTCCTTTATTTTCTATAATACAGGAGGAAGCAGAGACGCTGCTCCAGCTCCTTTATTTTCTATAATACAGGAGGAAGCAGTGACGCTGCTCCAGCTCCTTTATTTTCTATAATACAGGAGGAAGCAGTGACACTGCTCCGGCTCCTTTATTTTCTATATTACAGGAGGAAGCAGTGACGCTGCTCCAGCTCCTTTATTTTCTATAATACAGGAGGAAGCAGAGACGCTGCTCCAGCTCCTTTATTTTCTATGATACAGGAGGAAGCGGTGACGCTGCTCCAGCTCCTTTATTTTCTATAATACAGGAGGAAGCAGAGACGCTGCTCCAGCTCCTTTATTTTCTATAATACAGGAGGAAGCAGAGACGCTGCTCCAGCTCCTTTATTTTCTATATTACAGGAGGAAGCGGTGACGCTGCTCCAGCTCCGTTATTTTCTGTAATACAGGAGGAAGCAGAGACGCTGCTCCAGCTCCTTTATTTTCTGTAATACAGGAGGAAGCAGAGACGCTGCTCCAGCTCCTTTATTTTCTATAATATAGGAGGAAGCAGTGACGCTGCTCCAGATCCTTTATTTTCTATAATACAGGAGGAAGCGGTGACGCTGCTCCAGCTCCTTTATTTTCTATAATACAGGAGGAAGCAGTGACGCTGCTCCAGCTCCTTTATTTTCTATAATACAGGAGGAAGCGGTGACGCTGCTCCAGCTCCTTTATTTTCTATAATCCAGGAGGAAGCGGTGACGCTGCTCCAGCTCCTTTATTTTGTATAATACAGGAGGAAGCGGTGACGCTGCTCCAGCTCCTTTATTTTCTATAATCCAGGAGGAAGCGGTGACGCTGCTCCAGCTCCTTTATTTTCTATAATACAGGAGGAAGCGGTGACGCTGCTCCAGCTCCTTTATTTTCTATAATACAGGAGGAAGCAGAGACGCTGCTCCAGCTCCTTTATTTTCTATAATACAGGAGGAAGCGGTGACGCTGCTCCAGCTCCTTTATTTTCTGTAATACAGGAGGATGCAGTGACGCTGCTCCAGTTCCTTTATTTTCTATAATACAGGAGGAAGCAGAGACGCTGCTCCAGCTCCTTTATTTTCTATAATACAGGAGGAAGCAGAGACGCTGCTCCAGCTCCTTTATTTTCTATAATACAGGAGGAAGCAGAGACGCTGCTCCAGCTCCTTTATTTTCTATAATACAGGAGGAAGCAGAGACGCTGCTCCAGCTCCTTTATTTTCTATAATACAGGAGGAAGCGGTGACGCTGCTCCAGCTCCTTTATTTTCTATATTACAGGAGGAAGCGGTGACGCTGCTCCAGCTCCTTTATTTTCTAAAATACAGGAGGAAGCAGAGACGCTGCTCCAGCTCCTTTATTTTCTATCATACAGGAGGAAGCGGTGACGCTGCTCCAGCTCCTTTATTTTCTATAATACAGGAGGAAGTGGTGACGCTGCTCCAGCTCCTTTATTTTCTATAATACAAGAGGAAGCGGTGACGCTGCTCCAGCTCCTTTATTTTCTATAATACAGGAGGAAGCAGTGACGCTGCTCCAGCTCCTTTATTTTCTATAATACAGGAGGAAGCAGTGACGCTGATCCAGCTCCTTTATTTTCTATAATACAGGAGGAAACGGTGACGCTGCTCCAGCTCCTTTATTTTCTATAATACAGGAGGAAGCGGTGACGCTGCTCCAGCTCCTTTATTTTCTATATTACAGGAGGAAGCAGTGACGCTGCTCCAGCTCCTTTATTTTCTATAATACATGAGGAAGCGGTGACGCTGCTCCAGCTCCTTTATTTTCTATAATACAGGAGGAAGCGGTGACGCTGCTCCAGCTTCTTTATTTTCTATAATACAGGAGGAAGCAGTGACGCTGCTCCAGCTCCTTTATTTTCTATAATACAGGAGGAAGCAGTGACGCTGCTCCAGCTCCTTTATTTTCTATAATACAGGAGGAAGCGGTGACGCTGCTCCAGCTCCTTTATTTTCTGTAATACAGGAGGAAGCAGTGACGCTGCTCCAGCTCCTTTATTTTCTATAATACAGGAGGAAGCGGTGACGCTGCTCCAGCTCCTTTATTTTCTATAACACAGGAGGAAGCAGTGACGCTGCTCCAGCTCCTTTATTTTCTATAATACAGGAGGAAGCGGTGACGCTGCTCCAGCTCCTTTATTTTCTATAACACAGGAGGAAGCAGTGACGCTGCTCCAGCTCCTTTATTTTCTATAATACAGGAGGAAGCAGTGACGCTGCTCCAGCTCCTTTATTTTCTATAATACAGGAGGAAGCGGTGACGCTGCTCCAGCTCCTTTATTTTCTATAATACAGGAGGAAGCAGTGACGCTACTCCAGCTCCTTTATTTTCTATAATACAGGATGAAGCAGTGACGCTGCTCCAGTTCCTTTAATTTCTATAATACAGAAGGAAGCAGTGACGCTGCTCCAGCTCCTTTATTTTCTATAATACAGGAGGAAGCAGTGACGCTGCTCCAGCTCCTTTATTTTCTATAATACAGGAGGAAGCAGAGACGCTGCTCCAGCTCCTTTATTTTCTATAATACAGGAGGAAGCAGTGACGCTGCTCCAGCTCCTTTATTTTCTATCATACAGGAGGAAGCGGTGACGCTGCTCCAGCTCCTTTATTTTCGATAATACAGCAGGAAGCAGTGACGCTGCTCCAGCTCCTTTATTTTCTATATTACAGGAGGAAGCAGGGACGCTGCTCCAGCTCCTTTATTTTCTATAATACAGGAGGAAGCAGTGACGCTGCTCCAGCTCCTTTATTTTCTATAATACAGGAGGAAGCAGGGACGCTGCTCCAGCTCCTTTATTTTCTATAATACAGGAGGAAGCAGTGACGCTACTCCAGCTCCTTTATTTTCTATAATACAGGAGGAAGCAGTGACGCTGCTCCAGCTCCTTTATTTTCTATAATACAGGAGGAAGCAGTGACGCTGCTCCAGTTCCTTTAATTTCTATAATACAGAAGGAAGCAGTGACGCTGCTCCAGCTCCTTTATTTTCTGTAATACAGGAGGAAGCAGAGACGCTGCTCCAGCTCCTTTATTTTCTATAATACAGGAGGAAGCAGTGACGCTACTCCAGCTCCTTTATTTTCTATAATACAGGAGGAAGCAGTGACGCTGCTCCAGCTCCTTTATTTTCTATAATACAGGAGGAAGCAGTGACGCTGCTCCAGTTCCTTTAATTTCTATAATACAGAAGGAAGCAGTGACGCTGCTCCAGCTCCTTTATTTTCTGTAATACAGGAGGAAGCAGAGACGCTGCTCCAGCTCCTTTATTTTCTGTAATACAGGAGGAAGCAGAGACGCTGCTCCAGCTCCTTTATTTTCTATAATATAGGAGGAAGCAGTGACGCTGCTCCAGATCCTTTATTTTCTATAATACAGGAGGAAGCAGTGACGCTGCTCCAGCTCCTTTATTTTCTATAATACAGGAGGAAGCAGTGACGCTGCTCCAGCTCCTTTATTTTCTATAATACAGGAGGAAGCAGTGACGCTGCTCCTGCTCCTTTATTTTCTATAATCCAGGAGGAAGCGGTGACGCTGCTCCAGCTCCTTTATTTTCTATAATACAGGAGGAAGCGGTGACGCTGCTCCAGCTCCTTTATTTTCTATAATCCAGGAGGAAGCGGTGACGCTGCTCCAGCTCCTTTATTTTCTATAATACAGGAGGAAGCGGTGACGCTGCTCCAGCTCCTTTATTTTCTATAATACAGGAGGAAGCAGAGACGCTGCTCCAGCTCCTTTATTTTCTATAATACAGGAGGAAGCAGTGACGCTGCTCCAGCTCCTTTATTTTCTATAATACAGGAGGAAGCAGTGACGCTGCTCCAGCTCCTTTATTTTCTATAATACAGGAGGAAGCAGTGACGCTGTTCCTTCTCCTTTATTTTCTATAATACATGAGGAAGCAGTGACGCTGCTCCGGCTCCTTTATTTTCTATAATACAGGAGGAAGCAGTGACGCTGTTCCTTCTCCTTTATTTTCTATAATACAGGAGGAAGCAGTGACGCTGCTCCAGCTCCTTTATTTTCTATAATACAGGAGGAAGCAGTGACGCTGCTCCAGCTCCTTTATTTTCTATAACAGAGGAGGAAGCAGTGACGCTGCTCCAGCTCCTTTATTTTCTATAATACAGGAGGAAGCGGTGACGCTGCTCCAGTTCCTTTATTTTCTATAATACAGGAGGAAGCAGAGACGCTGCTCCAGCTCCTTTATTTTCTATAATACAGGAGGAAGCAGTAACGCTGCTCCAGCTCCTTTATTTTCTATAATACATGAGGAAGCAGTGACGCTGCTCCAGCTCCTTTATTTTCTATAATACAGGAGGAAGCGGTGACGCTGCTCCAGCTCCTTTATTTTCTATAATACAGGAGGAAGCAGTGACGCTACTCCAGTTCCTTTATTTTCTATAATACAGGAGGAAGCGGTGACGCTGCTCCAGCTCCTTTATTTTCTATAATACAGGAGGAAGCAGTGACGCTGCTCCAGCTCCTTTATTTTCTATAATACAGGAGGAAGCAGTGACGCTGCTCCAGCTCCTTTATTTTCTATAATACAGGAGGAAGCTGTGACGCTGCTCCAGCTTCTTTATTTTCTATAATACAGGAGGAAGCGGTGACTCTGTTCAAGCTCCTTTATTTTCTGTAATACAGGAGGAAGCAGTGACGCTGCTCCAGCTCCTTTATTTTCTATAATACAGGAGGAAGCAGAGACGCTGCTCCAGCTCCTTTATTTTCTATAATACAGGAGGAAGCAGAGACGCTGCTCCAGCTCCTTTATTTTCTATAATACAGGAGGAAGCAGTGACGCTGTTCCTTCTCCTTTATTTTCTATAATACAGGAGGAAGCAGTGACGCTGCTCCAGCTCCTTTATTTTCTATTTTACAGGAGGAAGCAGTGACGCTGCTCCAGCTCCTTTATTTTCTATAATACAGGAGGAAGCGGTGACGCTGCTCCAGCTCCTTTATTTTCTATATTACAGGAGGAAGCAGTGACTCTGCTCCAGCTCCTTTATTTTCTATAATACAGGAGGAAGCGGTGACGCTGCTCCAGCTCCTTTATTTTCTTTCATACAGGAGGAAGCGGTGACACTGCGCCAGCTCCTTTATTTTCTATAATACATGAGGAAGCAGTGACGCTGCTCCAGCTCCTTTATTTTCTATAATACAGGAGGAAGCAGTGACGCTGCTCCAGCTCCTTTATTTTCTATAATACAGGAGGAAGCAGTGACGCTGCTCCAGCTCCTTTATTTTCTATAATACAGGAGGAAGCGGTGACGCTGCTCCAGCTCCTTTATTTTCTATAATACAGGAGGAAGCGGTGACGCTGCTCCATCTCCTTTATTTTCTATAATACAGGAGGAAGCAGTGACGCTGCTCCATCTCCTTTATTTTCTATAATACAGGAGGAAGCAGTGACGCAGCTCCAGCTCCTTTATTTTCTATAATACAGGAGGAAACGGTGACGCTGCTCCATCTCCTTTATTTTCTATAATACAGGAGGAAGCGGTGACACTGCTCCAGCTCCTTTATTTTCTTTAATACAGGAGGAAGCGGTGGCGCTGCTCCCGCTCCTTATTTTCGATAATACAGCAGGAAGCAGTGACGCTGCTCCAGCTCCTTTATTTTCTATAATACAGGAGGAAGCAGTGACGCTGATCCAGCTCCTTTAATTTCTATAATACAGGAGGAAGCAGTGACGCTGCTCCAGCTCCTTTAATTTCTATAATACAGGAGGAAGCAGTGACGCTGATCCAGCTCCTTTAATTTCTATAATACAGGAGGAAGCAGTGACGCTGCTCCAGCTCCTTTAATTTCTATAATAGAGGAGGAAGCAGTGACGCTGCTCCAGTTCCTTTATTTTCTATAATACAGGAGGAAGCAGAGACGCTGCTCCAGCTCCTTTATTTTCTATAATACCTGAGGAAGCGGTGACTCTGCTCCAGCTCCTTTATTTTCTATAATACAGGAGGAAGCAGTGACGCTGCTCCAGCTCCTTTATTTTCTATAATACAGGAGGAAGCAGTGACGCTGCTCCAGCTCCTTTATTTTCTATAAAACAGGAGGAAGCAGTGACGCTGCTCCAGCTCCTTTATTTTCTATAATACATGAGGAAGCAGTGACGCTGCTCCAGCTCCTTTATTTTCTATAATACAGGAGGAAGCAGTGACGCTGCTCCAGCTCCTTTATTTTCTATATTACAGGAGGAAGCAGTGACGCTGCTCCAGCTCCTTTATTTTCTATAATACAGGAGAAAGCAGTGACGCTGCTCCAGCTTCTTTATTTTCTATAATACAGGAGGAAGCAGTGACGCTGCTCCAGCTCCTTTATTTTCTATAATACAGGAGGAAGCGGTGACGCTGCTCCAGCTCCTTTATTTTCTATAATACAGGAGGAAGCAGTGACGCTGCTCCAGCTACTTTATTTTCGAAATAGAGGAGGAAGCAGTGACGCTGCTCCAGCTCCTTTATTTTCTATAATACAGGAGGAAGCAGTGACGCTGCTCCAGCTCCTTTATTTTCTATATTACAGGAGGAAGCAGTGACGCTGCTCCAGCTCCTTTATTTTCTATAATACAGGAGAAAGCAGTGACGCTGCTCCAGCTTCTTTATTTTCTATAATACAGGAGGAAGCAGTGACGCTGCTCCAGCTCCTTTATTTTCTATAATACAGGAGGAAGCGGTGACGCTGCTCCAGCTTCTTTATTTTCTATAATACAGGAGGAAGCAGTGACGCTGCTCCAGCTCCTTTATTTTCTATAATAGAGGAGGAAGCAGTGACGCTGCTCCTGCTCCTTTATTTTCTATAATACAGGAGGAAGCGGTGACGCTGCTCCAGCTCCTTTATTTTCTATAATACAGCAGGAAGCGGTGACGCTGCTCCAGCTCCTTTATTTTCTATAATACAGGAGGAAGCAGTGACGCTGCTCCAGCTCCTTTATTTTCTATAATACAGCAGGAAGCGATGACGCTGCTCCAGCTCCTTTATTTTCTGTAATACAGGAGGAAGCAGTGACGCTGCTCCAGCTCCTTTATTTTCTATAATACAGCAGGAAGCGGTGACGCTGCTCCAGCTCCTTTATTTTCTATAATACAGGAGGAAGCAGTGACGCTGCTCCAGCTCCTTTATTTTCTATATTACAGGAGGAAGCAGTCACGCTGCTCCAGCTCCTTTATTTTCTATAATACAGGAGAAAGCAGTGACGCTGCTCCAGCTTCTTTATTTTCTATAATGCAGGAGGAAGAACAGACGCTGCTCCAGCTCCTTTATTTTCTATAATACAGGAGGAAGCGGTGACGCTGCTCCAGCTCCTTTATTTTCTATAAAACAGGAGGAAGCAGTGACGCTGCTCCAGCTCCTTTATTTTCTATAATACTGGAGGAAGCAGTGACTGTGCTCCAGCTCCTTTATTTTCTGTAATACAAGAGGAAGCAGTGACGCTGCTCCAGCTCCTTTATTTTCTATAATACAGGAGGAAGCGGTGACGCTGCTCCAGCTCCTTTATTTTCTATAATACAGGAGGAAGCAGTGACGCTGCTCCAGCTCCTTTATTTTCTATAATACAGGAGGAAGCGGTGACGCTGCTCCAGCTCCTTTATTTTCTATAATACAGGAGGAAGCAGAGACGCTGCTCCAGCTCCTTTATTTTCTATAATACAGGAGGAAGCGGTGACGCTGCTCCAGCTCCTTTATTTTCTATAATACAGGAGGAAGCGGTGACGCTGCTCCAGCTCCTTTATTTTCTATAATACAGGAGGAAGCGGTGACGCTGCTCCAGCTCCTTTATTTTCTATAATACAGGAGGAAGCGGTGACGCTGCTCCAGCTCCTTTATTTTCTATAATACAGGAGGAAGCGGTGACGCTGCTCCAGCTCCTTTATTTTCTATAATACAGGAGGAAGCGGTGACTCTGCTCCAGCTCGTTTATTTTCTATAATAAAGGAGGAAGCGGTGACGCTGCTCCAGCTCTTTTATTTTCTATAATACAGGAGGAAGCGGTGACGCTGCTCCAGCTCGTTTATTTTCTATAATACAGGAGGAAGCGGTGACGCTGCTCCAGCTCCTTTATTTTCTATAATACAGGAGGAAGCGGTGACGCTGCTCCAGCTCGTTTATTTTCTTTAATACAGGAGGAAGCAGTGACGCTGCTCCAGCTCCTTTATTTTCTTTAATACAGGAGGAAGCAGTGACGCTGCTCCAGCTCCTTTATTTTCTATAATACAGGAGGAAGCAGTGACGCTGCTCCAGCTCCTTTATTTTCTATAATACAGGAGGAAGCGGTGACTCTGCTCCAGCTCCTTTATTTTCTATAATACAGGAGGAAGCAGTGACGCTGCACCAGCTCCTTTATTTTCTATAATACAGGAGGAAGCAGTGACGCTGCTCCAGCTCCTTTATTTTCTATAATACAGGAGGAAGCGGTGACTCTGCTCCAGCTCGTTTATTTTCTATAATACAGGAGGAAGCGGTGACTCTGCTCCAGCTTCTTTATTTTCTATAATACAGGAGGAAGCAGTGACGCTGCTCCAGCTCCTTTATTTTCTATAATACAGGAGGAAGCGGTGACTCTGCTCCAGGTCGTTTATTTTCTATAATACAGGAGGAAGCAGTGACGCTGCACCAGCTCCTTTATTTTCTATAATACAGGAGGAAGCAGTGACTCTGCTCCAGTTCCTTTATTTTCTATAATACAGGAGGAAGCAGAGACGCTGCTCCAGCTCCTTTATTTTCTATAATACAGGAGGAAGCAGTGACGCTGCTCCAGCTCCTTTATTTTCTATAATACAGGAGGAAGCGGTGGCGCTGCTCCAGCTCGTTTATTTTCTATAATACAGGAGGAAGCAGTGACGCTGCTCCAGCTCCTTTATTTTCTATAATACAGGAGGAAGCAGTGACGCTGCTCCAGCTCCTTTATTTTCTATAATACAGGGGGAAGCAGTGACGCTGCACCAGCTCCTTTATTTTCTATAATACAGGAGGAAGCAGTGACGCTGCTCCAGCTCCTTTATTTTCTATAATACAGGAGGAAGCGGTGACTCTGCTCCAGCTCGTTTATTTTCTATAATACAGGAGGAAGCGGTGACTCTGCTCCAGCTCCTTTATTTTCTATAATACAGGAGGAAGCAGTGACGCTGCTCCAGCTCCTTTATTTTCTATAATACAGGAGGATACGGTGACTCTGCTCCAGCTCGTTTATTTTCTATAATACAGGAGGAAGCAGTGACGCTGAACCAGCTCCTTTATTTTCTATAATACAGGAGGAAGCAGTGACGCTGCTCCAGTTCCTTTATTTTCTATAATACAGGAGGAAGCAGAGACGCTGCTCCAGCTCCTTTATTTTCTATAATACAGGAGGAAGCGGTGACGCTGCTCCAGCTCCTTTATTTTCTATAATACAGGAGGAAGCAGTGACGCTGCTACAGCTCCTTTATTTTCTATAACACAGGAGGATGCGGTGAAGCTGCTCCAGCTCCTTTATTTTCTATAATACAGGAGGAAGCAGTGACGCTGCTCCAGCTCCTTTATTTTCTATAACACAGGAGGAAGCGGTGACGCTGCTCCAGCTCCTTTATTTTCTATAATACAGGAGGAAGCAGTGACGCTGCTACAGCTCCTTTATTTTCTATAATACAGGAGGAAGCGGTGGCGCTGCTCCAGCTCCTTTATTTTCTATAATACAGGAGGAAGCAGAGACGCTGCTCCAGCTCCTTTATTTTCTATAATACAGGAGGAAGCGGTGGCGCTGCTCCAGCTCCTTTATTTTCTATAATACAGGAGGAAGCAGAGACGCTGCTCCAGCTCCTTTATTTTCTATAATACAGGAGGAAGCGGTGGCGCTGCTCCAGCTCCTTTATTTTCTATAATACAGGAGGAAGCAGAGACGCTGCTCCAGCTCCTTTATTTTCTATAATACAGGAGGAAGCGGTGACGCTGCTCCAGCTCCTTTATTTTCTATAATACAGGAGGAAGCAGAGACGCTGCTCGAGCTCCTTTATTTTCTATAATACAGGAGGAAGCGGTAACGCTGCTCCAGCTCCTTTATTTTCTATAATACAGGAGGAAGCGGTGACGCTGCTCCAGCTCCTTTATTTTCTATAATACATGAGGAAGCAGTGACGCTGCTCCAGCTCCTTTATTTTCTATAATACAGGAGGAAGCGGTGACGCTGCTCCAGCTCCATTATTTTCTATAATACAGGAGGAAGCAGAGACGCTGCTCCAGCTCCTTTATTTTCTATAATAGAGGAGGAAGCGGTGACGCTGCTCCAGCTCCTTTATTTTCTATAATACAGGAGGAAGCAGGGACGCTGCTCCAGCTCCTTTATTTTCTATAATACAGCAGGAAGCGGTGACGCTGCTCCAGCTCCTTTATTTTCTATAATAGAGGAGGAAGCAGTGACGCTGCTCCAGCTCCTTTATTTTCTATAATAGAGGAGGAAGCAGTGACGCTGCTCCAGCTCCTTTATTTTCTATAATACAGGAGGAAGCAGTGACGCTGCTCCAGCTCCTTTATTTTCTATAATACAGCAGGAAGCGGTGACGCTGCTCCAGCTCCTTTATTTTCTATAATACAGGAGGAAGCAGTGACGCTGCTCCAGCTCCTTTATTTTCTATAATACAGCAGGAAGCGGTGACGCTGCTCCAGCTCCTTTATTTTCTATAATACAGGAGGAAGCAGTGACGCTGCTCCAGCTCCTTTATTTTCTATAATACAGGAGGAAGCAGTGACGCTGCTCCAGCTCCTTTATTTTCTATAATACAGGAGGAAGCAGTGACGCTGCTCCAGCTCCTTTATTTTCTATATTACAGGAGGAAGCAGTGACGCTGCTCCAGCTCCTTTATTTTCTATAATACAGGAGAAAGCAGTGACGCTGCTCCAGCTTCTTTATTTTCTATAATGCAGGAGGAAGAACAGACGCTGCTCCAGCTCCTTTATTTTCTATAATACAGGAGGAAGCGGTGACGCTGCTCCAGCTCCTTTATTTTCTATAAAACAGGAGGAAGCAGTACCGCTGCACCAGCTCCTTTATTTTCTATAATACTGGAGGAAGCAGTGACTGTGCTCCAGCTCCTTTATTTTCTGTAATACAAGAGGAAGCAGTGACGCTGCTCCAGCTCCTTTATTTTCTATAATACAGGAGGAAGCGGTGACGCTGCTCCAGCTCCTTTATTTTCTATAATACAGGAGGAAGCAGTGACGCTGCTCTAGCTCCTTTATTTTCTATAATACAGGAGGAAGCAGAGACACTGCTCCAGCTCCTTTATTTTCTATAATACAGGAGGAAGCGGTGACGCTGCTCCAGCTCCTTTATTTTCTATAATACAGGAGGAAGCAGAGACGCTGCTCCAGCTCCTTTATTTTCTATAATACAGGAGGAAGCAGTGACGCTGATCCAGCTCCTTTACTTTCTATAATACAGGAGGAAGCAGTGACGCTGCTCCAGCTCCTTTATTTTCTATAATACAGGAGGAAGCAGTGACGCTGCTCCAGCTCCTTTATTTTCTATAATACAGGAGGAAGCAGTGACGCTGCTCCAGCTTCTTTATTTTCTATAATACAGGAGGAAGCGGTGACTCTGTTCAAGCTCCTTTATTTTCTGTAATACAGGAGGAAGCAGTGACGCTGCTCCAGCTCCTTTATTTTCTATAATACAGGAGGAAGCAGTGACGCTGCTCCAGCTCCTTTATTTTCTATAATACAGGAGGAAGCAGTGACGCTGCTCCAGCTCCTTTATTTTCTATAATACAGGAGGAAGCAGTGAGGCTGCTCCAGCTCCATTATTTTCTATAATACAGGAGGAAGCGGTGACGCTGCTCCAGCTCCTTTATTTTCTATAATACAGGAGGAAGCGGTGACTCTGCTCCAGCTCCTTTATTTTCTATAATACAGGAGGAAGCAGTGACGCTGCTCCAGCTCCTTTATTTTCGATAATACAGGAGGAAGCGGTGACTCTGCTCCAGCTCGTTTATTTTCTATAATACAGGAGGAAGCAGTGACGCTGCACCAGCTCCTTTATTTTCTATAATACAGGAGGAAGCGGTGACGCTGCTCCAGTTCCTTTATTTTCTATAATACAGGAGGAAGCAGAGACGCTGCTCCAGCTCCTTTATTTTCTATAATACAGGAGGAAGCGGTGACGCTGCTCCAGCTCCTTTATTTTCTATAATACAGGAGGAAGCAGAGACACTGTTCCAGCTCCTTTATTTTCTATAATACAGGAGGAAGCAGTGACGATGCTCCAGCTCCTTTATTTTCTATAATACAGGAGGAAGCGGTGACGCTGCTCCAGCTCCTTTATTTTCTATAATACAGGAGGAAGCAGTGACGCTGCTCCAGCTCCTTTATTTTCTATAATACAGGAGGAAGCGGTGACGCTGCTCCAGCTCCTTTATTTTCTATAATACACGAGGAAGCAGTGACGCTGCTCCAGCTCCTTTATTTTCTATAATACAGGAGGAAGCGGTGACGCTGCTCCAGCTCCTTTATTTTCTATAATACAGGAGGAAGCAGTGACGCTGCTCCAGCTCCTTTATTTTCTATAATACAGGAGGAAGCGGTGGCGCTGCTCCAGCTCCTTTATTTTCTATAATACAGGAGGAAGCAGTGACGCTGCTCCAGCTCCTTTATTTTCTATAATACAGGAGGAAGCGGTGGCGCTGCTCCAGCTCCTTTATTTTCTATAATACAGGAGGAAGCAGAGACGCTGCTCCAGCTCCTTTATTTTCTATAATACAGGAGGAAGCGGTGGCGCTGCTCCAGCTCCTTTATTTTCTATAATACAGGAGGAAGCAGAGACGCTGCTCCAGCTCCTTTATTTTCTATAATACAGGAGGAAGCGGTGGCGCTGCTCCAGCTCCTTTATTTTCTATAATACAGGAGGAAGCAGAGACGCTGCTCCAGCTCCTTTATTTTCTATAATACAGGAGGAAGCGGTGGCGCTGCTCCAGCTCCTTTATTTTCTATAATACAGGAGGAAGCAGAGACGCTGCTCCAGCTCCTTTATTTTCTATAATACAGGAGGAAGCGGTGGCGCTGCTCCAGCTCCTTTATTTTCTATAATACAGGAGGAAGCAGAGACGCTGCTCCAGCTCCTTTATTTTCTATAATACAGGAGGAAGCGGTGGCGCTGCTCCAGCTCCTTTATTTTCTATAATACAGGAGGAAGCAGAGACGCTGCTCCAGCTCCTTTATTTTCTATAATACAGGAGGAAGCAGTGACGCTGCTCCAGCTCCTTTATTTTCTATAATACAGGAGGAAGCAGTGACGCTTCTCCAGCTCCTTTATTTTCTATAATACAGGAGGAAGCAGAGACGCTGCTCCAGCTCCTTTATTTTCTATAATACAGGAGGAAGCAGAGACGCTGCTCCAGCTTCTTTATTTTCTATAATACAGGAGGAAGCAGAGACGCTGCTCCAGCTCCTTTATTTTCTATAATACAGGAGGAAGCAGTGACGCTGCTCCAGCTCCTTTATTTTCTATAATACAGGAGGAAGCGGTGGCGCTGCTCCAGGTCCTTTATTTTCTATAATACAGGAGGAAGCGGTGACGCTGCTCCAGCTCCTTTATTTTCTATAATACAGGAGGAAGCGGTGACGCTGCTCCAGCTCCTTTATTTTCTATAATACAGGAGGAAGCGGTGACGCTGCTCCAGCTCCTTTATTTTCTATAATACAGGAGGAAGCGGTGACGCTGCTCCAGCTCCTTTATTTTCTATAATACAGGAGGAAGCAGTGACGCTGCTCCAGCTCCTTTATTTTCTATAATACAGGAGGAAGCAGTGTCGCTGCTCCAGGTCCTTTATTTTCTATAATACAGGAGGAAGCAGTGACGCTGCTCCAGCTCCTTTATTTTCTATAATACAGGAGGAAGCGGTGACGCTGCTCCAGCTCCTTTATTTTCTATAATACAGGAGGAAGCAGTGACGCTGCTCCAGCTCCTTTATTTTCTATAATAGAGGAGGAAGCGGTGACGCTGCTCCAGCTCCTTTATTTTCTATAATACAGGAGGAAGCAGTGACGCTGCTCCTGCTCCTTTATTTTCTGTAATACAGGAGGAAGCGGTGACGCTGCTCCAGCTCCTTTATTTTCTATAATACAGGAGGAAGCAGTGACGCTGCTCCAGCTCCTTTATTTTCTATAATACAGGAGAAAGCGGTGACGCTGCTCCAGCTTCTTTATTTTCTATAATACAGGAGGAAGCAGTGACGCTGCTCCAGCTCCTTTATTTTCTATAATACAGGAGGAAGCGGTGACGCTGCTCCAGCTCCTTTATTTTCTATAATACAGGAGGAAGCAGTGACGCTGCTCCAGCTCCTTTATTTTCTAAAATACAGGAGGAAGCAGTGACGCTGATCCAGCTCCTTTATTTTCTATAATACAGGAGGAAGCGGTGACGCTGCTCCAGCTCCTTTATTTTCTATAATACAGGAGGAAGCGGTGACGCAGCTCCAGCTCCTTTATTTTCTATAATACAGGAGGAAGCAGTGACGCTGCTCCAACTCCTTTATTTTCTATAATACAGGAGGAAGCGGTGACGCAGCTCCAGCTCCTTTATTTTCTAAAATACAGGAGGAAGCAGAGACGCTGCTCCAGCTCCTTTATTTTCTATAATAGAGGAGGAAGCAGTGACGCTGCTCCAGCTCCTTTATTTTCTATAATACAGGAGGAAGCAGTGACGCTGCTCCAGCTCCTTTATTTTCTATAATACATGAGGAAGCGGTGACGCTGCTCCAGCTCCTTTATTTTCTATAATAGAGGAGGAAGCAGTGACGCTGCTCCAGCTCCTTTATTTTCTATAATACAGGAGGAAGCAGTGACGCTGCTCCAGCTCCTTTATTTTCTATAATACACGAGGAAGCAGTGACGCTGCTCCAGCTCCTTTATTTTCTATAATACAGCAGGAAGCGGTGACGCTGCTCCAGCTCCTTTATTTTCTATAATACAGGAGGAAGCAGTGACGCTGCTCCAGCTCCTTTATTTTCTATAATACAGCAGGAAGCGGTGACGCTGCTCCAGCTCCTTTATTTTCTATAATACAGGAGGAAGCAGTGACGCTGCTCCAGCTCCTTTATTTTCTATAATACAGGAGGAAGCAGTGACGCTGCCCCAGCTCCTTTATTTTCTATAATACAGGAGGAAGCAGTGACGCTGCTCCAGCTCCTTTATTTTCTATATTACAGGAGGAAGCAGTGACGCTGCTCCAGCTCCTTTATTTTCTATAATACAGGAGAAAGCAGTGACGCTGCTCCAGCTTCTTTATTTTCTATAATGCAGGAGGAAGAACAGACGCTGCTCCAGCTCCTTTATTTTCTATAATACAGGAGGAAGCGGTGACGCTGCTCCAGCTCCTTTATTTTCTATAAAACAGGAGGAAGCGGTGACGCTGCTCCAGCTCCTTTATTTTCTATAATACCGGAGGAAGCGGTGACGCTGCTCCAGCTCCTTTATTTTCTATAATACCGGAGGAAGCGGTGACGCTGCTCCAGCTCCTTTATTTTCTATAATACCGGAGGAAGCGGAGACGCTGCTCCCGCTCCTTTATTTTCTATAATACCGGAGGAAGCGGTGACGCTGCTCCAGCTCCTTTATTTTCTATAATACCGGAGGAAGCGGTGACGCTGCTCCAGCTCCTTTATTTTCTATAATACCGGAGGAAGCGGTGACGCTGCTCCAGCTCCTTTATTTTCTATAATACAGGAGGAAGCGGTGACGCTGCTCCAGCTCCTTTATTTTCTATAATACCGGAGGAAGCGGTGACGCTGCTCCAGCTCCTTTATTTTCTATAATACCGGAGGAAGCGGTGACGCTGCTCCAGCTCCTTTATTTTCTATAATACCGGAGGAAGCGGTGACGCTGCTCCAGCTCCTTTATTTTCTATAATACCGGAGGAAGCGGTGACGCTGCTCCAGCTCCTTTATTTTGTATAATACCGGAGGAAGCGGTGACGCTGCTCCAGCTCCTTTATTTTCTATAATACCGGAGGAAGCGGTGACGCTGCTCCAGCTCCTTTATTTTCTATAATACAGGAGGAAGCGGTGACGCTGCTCCAGCTCCTTTATTTTCTATAATACAGGAGGAAGCGGTGACGCTGCTCCAGCTCCTTTATTTTCTATAATACAGGAGGAAGTGGTGACGCTGCACCAGCTCCTTTATTTTCTATAATACTATTTTCTATAATACAGGAGGAAGCGGTGACGCTGCTCCAGCTCCTTTATTTTCTATAATACAGGAGGAAGCGGTGACTCTGCTCCAGCTCCTTTATTTTCTATAATACAGGAGGAAGCGGTGACTCTGCTCCAGCTCCTTTATTTTCTATAATACAGGAGGAAGCGGTGACGCTGCTCCAGCTCCTTTATTTTCTATAATACAGGAGGAAGCGGTGACTCTGCTCCAGCTCGTTTATTTTCTATAATACAGGAGGAAGCAGTGACGCTGCACCAGCTCCTTTATTTTCTATAATACAGGAGGAAGCAGAGACGCTGCTCCAGCTCTTTATTTTCTATAATACAGGAGGAAGCAGTGACGCTGCTCCAGCTCCTTTATTTTCTATAATACAGGAGGAAGCGGTGGCGCTGCTCCAGCTCGTTTATTTTCTATAATACAGGAGGAAGCGGTGACGCTGCTCCAGCTCCTTTATTTTCTATAATACAGGAGGAAGCAGAGACGCTGCTCCAGCTCCTTTATTTTCTATAATACAGGAGGAAGCGGTGGCGCTGCTCCAGCTCCTTTATTTTCTATAATACAGGAGGAAGCAGAGACGCTGCTCCAGCTCCTTTATTTTCTATAATACAGGAGGAAGCGGTGGCGCTGCTCCAGCTCCTTTATTTTCTATAATACAGGAGGAAGCGGTGGCGCTGCTCCAGCTCCTTTATTTTCTATAATACAGGAGGAAGCGGTGACGCTGCTCCAGCTCCTTTATTTTCTATAATACAGGAGGAAGCGGTGACGCTGCTCCAGCTCCTTTATTTTCTATAATACAGGAGGAAGCAGTGACGCTGCTCCAGCTCCTTTATTTTCTATAATACAGGAGGAAGCAGTGACGCTGCTCCAGCTCCTTTATTTTCTATAATAGAGGAGGAAGCAGTGACGCTGCTCCAGCTCCTTTATTTTCTATAATACAGGAGGAAGCAGTGACGCTGCTCCTGCTCCTTTATTTTCTGTAATACAGGAGGAAGCAGTGACGCTGCTCCAGCTCCTTTATTTTCTATAATACAGGAGGAAGCAGTGACGCTGCTCCTGCTCCTTTATTTTCTGTAATACAGGAGGAAGCAGTGACGCTGCTCCAGCTCCTTTATTTTCTATAATACAGGAGGAAGCAGTGACGCTGCTCCAGCTCCTTTATTTTCTATAATACAGGAGAAAGCAGTGACGCTGCTCCAGCTTCTTTATTTTCTATAATACAGGAGGAAGCAGTGACGCTGCTCCAGCTCCTTTATTTTCTATAATACAGCAGGAAGCAGTGACGCTGATCCAGCTCCTTTATTTTCTATAATACAGGAGGAAGCAGTGACGCTGCTCCAGCTCCTTTATTTTCTATAATACAGGAGGAAGCGGTGACGCAGCTCCAGCTCCTTTATTTTCTACAATACAGGAGGAAGCAGTGACGCTGCTCCAGCTCCTTTATTTTCTATAATACAGGAGGAAGCGGTGACGCTGCTCCAGCTCCTTTATTTTCTATAATACAGGAGGAAGCAGAGACGCTGCTCCAGCTCCTTTATTTTCTATAATAGAGGAGGAAGCAGTGACGCTGCTCCAGCTCCTTTATTTTCTATAATACAGGAGGAAGCGGTGACGCTGCTCCAGCTCCTTTATTTTCGAAAATACAGGAGGAAGCAGTGACGCTGCTCCAGCTCCTTTATTTTCTATAATACAGCAGGAAGCGGTGACGCTGCTCCAGCTCCTTTATTTTCTATAATAGAGGAGGAAGCAGTGACGCTGCTCCAGCTCCTTTATTTTCTATAATACAGGAGGAAGCGGTGACGCTGCTCCAGCTCCTTTATTTTCTATAATACACGAGGAAGCAGTGACGCTGCTCTAGCTCCTTTAATTTCTATAATACAGCAGGAAGCGGTGACGCTGCTCCAGCTCCTTTATTTTCTATAATACAGGAGGAAGCAGTGACGCTGCTCCAGCTCCTTTATTTTCTATAATACAGCAGGAAGCGGTGACGCTGCTCCAGCTCCTTTATTTTCTATAATACAGGAGGAAGCAGTGACGCTGCTCCAGCTCCTTTATTTTCTATAATACAGGAGGAAGCAGTGACGCTGCTCCAGCTCCTTTATTTTCTTTCATACAGGAGGAAGCGGTGACGCTGCTCCAGCTCCTTTATTTTCTATAATACAGGAGGAAGCAGTGACGCTGCTCCAGCTCCTTTATTTTCTATAATACAGGAGGAAGCGGTGACGCTGCTCCAGCTCCTTTATTTTCTATAATACAGGAGGAAGCAGTGACCCTGCTCCAGCTCCTTTATTTTCTATAATACAGGAGGAAGCGGTGACGCTGCTCCAGCTCCTTTATTTTCTATAATACAGGAGGAAGCAGTGAGGCTGCTCCAGCTCCTTTAATTTCTATAATACAGGAGGAAGCGGTGACGCTGCTCCAGCTCCTTTATTTTCTATAATACAGGAGGAAGCAGTGAGGCTGCTCCAGCTCCTTTATTTTCTATAATACAGGAGGAAGCGGTGACGCTGCTCCAGCTCCTTTATTTTCTATAATACAGGAGGAAGCAGTGACGCTGCTCCATCTCCTTTAATTTCTATAATACAGGAGGAAGCGGTGACGCTGCTCCAGCTCCTTTATTTTCTATAATACAGGAGGAAGCAGAGACGCTGCTCCAACTCCTTTATTTTCTATAATACAGGAGGAAGCAGTGACGCTGCTCCAGCTCCTTTAATTTCTATAATACAGGAGGAAGCAGAGACGCTGCTCCAACTCCTTTATTTTCTATAATACAGGAGGAAGCAGTGACGCTGCTCCAGCTCCTTTATTTTCTATAATACAGGAGGAAGCAGTGACGCTGCTCCAGCTCCTTTATTTTCTATAATACCGGAGGAAGCAGAGACGCTGCTCCAGCTCCTTTATTTTCTATAATACAGGAGGAAGCAGAGACGCTGCTCCAGCTCCTTTATTTTCTATAATACAGGAGGAAGCGGTGACGCTGCTCCAGCTCCTTTATTTTCTATAATACAGGAGGAAGCGGTGACGCTGCTCCAGCTCCTTTATTTTCTGTAATACATGAGGAAGCGGTGACGCTGCTCCAGCTCCTTTATTTTCTGTAATACATGAGGAAGCGGTGACGCTGCTCCAGCTCCTTTATTTTCTGTAATACAGGAGGAAGCGGTGACGCTGCTCCAGCTCCTTTATTTTCTATAATACAGGAGGAAACAGTGACGCTGCTGCAGCTCCTTTATTTTCTATAATACAGGAGGAAGCAGTGACGCTGCTCCAGCTCCTTTATTTTCTATAATACAGGAGGAAGCAGTGACGCTGCTCCAGCTCCTTTATTTTCTATAATAGAGGAGGAAGCAGTGACGCTGCTCCAGCTCCTTTATTTTCTATAATACAGGAGGAAGCAGTGACGCTGCTCCAGCTCCTTTATTTTCTATAATAGAGGAGGAAGCAGTGACGCTGCTCCAGCTCCTTTATTTTCTATAATACAGGAGGAAGCAGTGACGCTGCTCCAGCTCCTTTATTTTCTATAATACAGGAGGAAGCAGTGACGCTGCTCCAGCTCCTTTATTTTCTATAATACAGGAGGAAGCAGACACGCTGCTCCAGCTCCTTTATTTTCTATAATACAGGAGGAAGCAGTGACGCTGCTCCAGCTCCTTTATTTTCTATAATACAGGAGGAAGCAGTGACTCTGCTCCAGCTCCTTTATTTTCTATAATACAGGAGGAAGCAGTGACGCTGCTCCAGCTCCTTTATTTTCTATAAGACAGGAGGAAGCAGTGACGCTGCTCCAGCTCCTTTATTTTCTATAATACAGGAGGAAGCAGTGACGCTGCTCCAGCTCCTTTATTTTCTATAAGACAGGAGGAAGCAGTGACGCTGCTCCAGCTCCTTTATTTTCTATAAGACAGGAGGAAGCAGTGACGCTGCTCCAGCTGCTTTATTTTCTATAAGACAGGAGGAAGCAGTGACGCTGCTCCAGCTCCTTTATTTTCTATAAGACAGGAGGAAGCAGTGACGCTGCTCCAGCTCCTTTATTTTCTATAAGACAGGAGGAAGCAGTGACGCTGCTGCAGCTCCTTTATTTTCTATAATACAGGAGGAAGCAGTGACGCTGCTCCAGCTCCTTTATTTTCTACAAAACAGGAGGAAACAGTGACGCTGCTGCAGCTCCTTTATTTTCTATAATACAGGAGGAAGCAGTGACGCTGCTCCAGCTCCTTTATTTTCTATAATACAGGAGGAAGCAGTGACGCTGCTCCAGCTCCTTTATTTTCTATAATACAGGAGGAAGCAGTGACGCTGCTCCAGCTCCTTTATTTTCTATAATACAGGAGGAAGCAGTGACGCTGCTCCAGCTCCTTTATTTTCTATAATACAGGAGGAAGCAGTGACGCTGCTCCAGCTCCTTTATTTTCTATAATACAGGAGGAAGCAGACACGCTGCTCCAGCTCCTTTATTTTCTATAATACAGGAGGAAGCAGTGACGCTGCTCCAGCTCCTTTATTTTCTATAATACAGGAGGAAGCAGTGACTCTGCTCCAGCTCCTTTATTTTCTATAATACAGGAGGAAGCAGTGACGCTGCTCCAGCTCCTTTATTTTCTATAAGACAGGAGGAAGCAGTGACGCTGCTCCACCTCCTTTATTTTCTATAAGACAGGAGGAAGCAGTGACGCTGCTCCAGCTCCTTTATTTTCTATAATACAGGAGGAAGCAGTGACGCTGCTCCAGCTCCTTTATTTTCTATAAGACAGGAGGAAGCAGTGACGCTGCTCCAGCTCCTTTATTTTCTATAATACAGGAGGAAGCAGTGACGCTGCTCCAGCTCCTTTATTTTCTATAATACATGAGGAAGCAGTGACGCTGCTCCAGCTCCTTTATTTTCTATAATACAGGAGGAAGCAGTGACGCTGCTCCAGCTCCTTTATTTTCTATAATACAGGAGGAAGCAGTGACGCTGCTCCAGCTCCTTTATTTTCTATAATACAGGAGGAAGCAGAGACTCTGCTCCAGCTCCTTTATTTTCTATAATACAGGAGGAAGCAGTGACGCTGCTCCAGCTCCTTTATTTTCTATAAGACAGGAGGAAGCAGTGACGCTGCTCCAGCTCCTTTATTTTCTATAAGACAGGAGGAAGCAGTGACTCTGCTCCAGCTCCTTTATTTTCTATAATACAGGAGGAAGCAGTGACTCTGCTCCAGCTCCTTTATTTTCTATAATACAGGAGGAAGCAGACACGCTGCTCCAGCTCCTTTATTTTCTATAATACAGGAGGAAGCAGAGACGCTGCTCCAGCTTCTTTATTTTCTATAATACAGGAGGAAGCAGTGACGCTGCTCCAGCTCCTTTATTTTCTATAATACAGGAGGAAGCAGTGACGCTGCTGTTGCTCCTTTATTTTCTATAATACAGGAGGAAGCAGAGACGCTGCTCCAGCTCCTTAATTTTCTATAATACAGGAGGAAGCGGTGACGCTGCTCCAGCTCCTTTATTTTCTGTAATACAGGAGGAAGCAGTGACGCTGCTCCAGCTCCTTTATTTTCTATAATACAGGAGGAAGCGGTGACGCTGCTCCAGCTCCTTTATTTTCTATAATACAGGAGGAAGCGGTGACGCTGCTCCAGCTCCTTTATTTTCTATAATACAGGAGGAAGCAGTGACTCTGCTCCAGCTCCTTTATTTTCTATAATACAGGAGGAAGCAGTGACGCTGCTCCAGCTCCTTTATTTTCTATAATACAGGAGGAAGCAGTGACGCTGCTCCAGCTCCTTTATTTTCTATAATACAGGAGGAAGCAGAGACACTGCTCCAGCTCCTTTATTTTCTATAATGCCGGAGGAAGCAGTGACGCTGCTCCAGCTCCTTTATTTTCTATAATGCCGTAGGAAGCAGTGACTCTGCTCCAGCTCCTTTATTTTCCATAATACAGGAGGAAGCAGAGACGCTGCTCCAGCTCCTTTATTTTCTATAATACAGGAGGAAGCAGTGACACTGCTCCAGCTCCTTTATTTTCTATAATACAGGAGGAAGCAGTGACGCTGCTCCAGCTCCTTTATTTTCTATAATACAGGAGGAAGCAGAGACGCTGCTCCAGCTCCTTTATTTTCTATAATCCAGGAGGAAGCAGTGACTCTGCTCCAGCTCCTTTATTTTCTATAATACAGGAGGAAACAGAGACGCTGCTCCAGCTCCTTTATTTTCTGTAATACAGGAGGAAGCAGTGACTCTGCTCCAGCTCCTTTATTTTCCATAATACAGGAGGAAACAGAGACGCTGCTCCAGCTCCTTTATTTTCTATAATACAGGAGGAAGCAGTGACTCTGCTCCAGCTCCTTTATTTTCGATAAAACAGGAGGAAGCAGGTACGCTGCTCCAGCTCCTTTATTTTCTATAATACAGGAGGAAGCAGTGACGCTGCTCCAGCTCCTTTATTTTCTATAATGCAGGAGGAAGCAGTGACTCTGCTCCAGCTCCTTTATTTTCTATAATACAGGAGGAAACAGAGACGCTGCTCCAGCTCCTTTATTTTCTATAATACAGGAGGAAGCAGTGAGTCTGCTCCAGCTCCTTTATTTTCCATAATACAGGAGGAAACAGAGACGCTGCTCCAGCTCCTTTATTTTCTATAATACAGGAGGAAGCAGTGACTCTGCTCCAGCTCCTTTATTTTCGATAAAACAGGAGGAAGCAGGTACGCTGCTCCAGCTCCTTTATTTTCTATAATACAGGAGGAAGCAGAGACGCTGCTCCAGCTCCTTTATTTTCTATAATACAGGAGGAAGCAGAGACGCTGCTCCAACTCCTTTATTTTCCATAATACAGGAGGAAACAGAGACGCTGCTCCAGCTCCTTTATTTTCTATAATACAGGAGGAAGCAGTGACTCTGCTCCAGCTCCTTTATTTTCTATAAAACAGGAGGAAGCAGTGACGCTGCTCCAGCTCCTTTATTTTCTATAATACTGGAGGAAGCAGTGACGCTGCTCCAGCTCCTTTATTTTCTATAATACAGGAGGAAGCAGTTACGCTGCTCCAGCTCCTTTATTTTCTATAATACAGGAGGAAGCAGTTACGCTGCTCCAGCTCCTTTATTTTCTATAATACAGGAGGAAGCGGTGACGCTGCTCCAGCTCCTTTATTTTCTATAATACAGGAGGAAGCAGAGACGCTGCTCCAGCTCCTTTATTTTCTATAATACAGGAGGAAGCAGAGACGCTGCTCCAACTCCTTTATTTTCCATAATACAGGAGGAAACAGAGACGCTGCTCCAGCTCCTTTATTTTCTATAATACAGGAGGAAGCAGTGACTCTGCTCCAGCTTCTTTATTTTCTATAAAACAGGAGGAAGCAGTGACGCTGCTCCAGCTCCTTTATTTTCTATAATACTGGAGGAAGCAGTGACGCTGCTCCAGCTCCTTTATTTTCTATAATACAGGAGGAAGCAGAGACGCTGCTCCAGCTCCTTTATTTTCTATAATACAGGAGGAAGCAGTTACGCTGCTCCAGCTCCTTTATTTTCTATAATACAGGAGGAAGCGGTGACGCTGCTCCAGCTCCTTTATTTTCTATAATACAGGAGGAAGCAGTGACGCTGCTCCAGCTCCTTTATTTTCTATAATACAGGAGGAAGCGGTGACACTGCTCCAGCTCCTTTATTTTCTTTAATACAGGAGGGTGCAGTGACGCTGCTCCAGCTCCTTTATTTTCTATAATACAGGAGGAAGCGGTGACGCTGCTCCAGCTCCTTTATTTTCTATAATACAGGAGGAAGCGGTGACGCTGCTCCAGCTCCTTTATTTTCTATAATACAGGAGGAAGCGGTGACGCTGCTCCAGCTCCTTTATTTTCTATAATACAGGAGGAAGCGGTGACGCTGCTCCAGCTCCTTTATTTTCTATAATACAGGAGGAAGCGGTGACGCTGCTCCAGCTCCTTTATTTTCTATAATACAGGAGGAAGCGGTGACGCTGCTCCAGCTCCTTTATTTTGTATAATACAGGAGGAAGCGGTGACGCTGCTCCAGCTCCTTTATTTTCTATAATACAGGAGGAAGCGGTGACGCTGCTCCAGCTCCTTTATTTTGTATAATACATGAGGAAGCGGTGACGCTGCTCCAGCTCCTTTATTTTCTATAATACAGGAGGAAGCGGTGACGCTGCTCCAGCTCCTTTATTTTCTATAATACAGGAAAAGCGGTGACGCTGCTCCAGCTCCTTTATTTTCTATAATACAGGAGGAAGCAGAGACGCTGCTCCAGCTTCTTTATTTTCTATAATACAGGAGGAAGCGGTGACGCTGCTCCAGCTCCTTTATTTTCTATAATACAGGAGGAAGCGGTGACGCTGCTCCAGCTCCTTTATTTTCTATAATACAGGAGGAAGCGGTGACGCTGCTCCAGCTCCTTTATTTTCTATAATACAGGAGGAAGCGGTGACGCTGCTCCAGCTCCTTTATTTTCTATAATACAGGAGGAAGCGGTGACGCTGCTCCAGCTCCTTTATTTTCTATAATACAGGAGGAAGCGGTGACGCTGCTCCAGCTCCTTTATTTTCTATAATACAGGAGGAAGCAGAGACGCTGCTCCAGCTCCTTTATTTTCTATAATACCGGAGGAAGCGGTGACGCTGCTCCAGCTCCTTTATTTTCTATAATGCCGTAGGAAGCGGTGGCGCTGCTCCAGCTCCTTTATTTTCTATAATACAGGAGGAAGCAGAGACGCTGCTCCAGCTCCTTTATTTTCTATAATACAGGAGGAAGCAGAGACGCTGCTCCAGCTTCTTTACTTTCTATAATACAGGAGGAAGCAGCGACGCTGCTCCAGCTCCTTTATTTTCTATAATACAGGAGGAAGCAGTGACGCTACTCCAGCTCCTTTATTTTCTATAATACAGGAGGAAGCAGTGACGCTGCTCCAGCTCCTTTATTTTCTATAATACAGGAGGAAGCAGTGACGCTGCTCCAGCTCCTTTATTTTCTATAAGACAGGAGGAAGCAGTGACGCTGCTCCAGCTCCTTTATTTTCTATAATACAGGAGGAAGCGGTGACGCTGCTCCAGCTCCTTTATTTTCTATAATGCCGTAGGAAGCGGTGGCGCTGCTCCAGCTCCTTTATTTTCTATAATACAGGAGGAAGCAGAGACGCTGCTCCAGCTCCTTTATTTTCTATAATACAGGAGGAAGCAGAGACGCTGCTCCAGCTTCTTTATTTTCTATAATACAGGAGGAAGCAGCGACGCTGCTCCAGCTCCTTTATTTTCTATAATACAGGAGGAAGCAGTGACGCTGCTCCAGCTCCTTTATTTTCTATAATACAGGAGGAAGCAGTGACGCTGCTCCAGCTCCTTTATTTTCTATAACACAGGAGGAAGCAGTGACGCTGCTCCAGCTCCTTTACTTTCTATAATACTGGAGGAAGCAGTGACGCTGCTCCAGCTCCTTTATTTTCTATAATACAGGAGGAAGCAGTGACGCTGCTCCAGCTCCTTTATTTTCTATAATACAGTAGGAAGCGGTGACTCTGCTCCAGCTCCTTTATTTTCTATAATACAGGAGGAAGCAGTGACGCTACTCCAGCTCCTTTATTTTCTATAATACAGGAGGAAGTAGTGACGCTACTCCAGCTCCTTTATTTTCTATAATACAGGAGGAAGTAGTGACGCTACTCCAGCTCCTTTATTTTCTATAATACAGGAGGAAGCAGTGACGCTACTCCAGCTCCTTTATTTTCTATAATACAGGAGGAAGCAGTGACGCTACTCCAGCTCCTTTATTTTCTATAATACAGGAGGAAGTAGTGACGCTACTCCAGCTCCTTTATTTTCTATAATACAAGAGGAAGCAGTGACGCTGCTCCAGCTCCTTTATTTTCTATAATACAGGAGGAAGTAGTGACGCTACTCCAGCTCCTTTATTTTCTATAATACAGTAGGAAGCAGTGACGCTGCTCCAGCTCCTTTATTTTCTATAATACAGTAGGAAGCGGTGACTCTGCTCCAGCTCCTTTATTTTCTATAATACAGGAGGAAGCAGTGACGCTACTCCAGCTCCTTTATTTTCTATAATACAGGAGGAAGTAGTGACGCTGCTCCAGCTCCTTTATTTTCTATAATACAGGAGGAAGTAGTGACGCTACTCCAGCTCCTTTATTTTCTATAATACAGGAGGAAGCATTGACGCTGCTCCAGCTCCTTTATTTTCTATAATACAGGAGGAAGCAGTGACGCTGCTCCAGCTCCTTTATTTTCTATAATACAGGAGGAAGCATTGACGCTGCTCCAGCTCCTTTATTTTCTATAATACAGGAGGAAGCAGTGACGCTGCTCCAGCTCCTTTATTTTCTGTAATACAGGAGGAAGCGGTGACGCTGCTCCAGCTCCTTTATTTTCTATAATACAGGAGGAAGCAGTGACGCTACTCCAGCTCCTTTATTTTCTATAATACAGGAGGAAGTAGTGACGCTGCTCCAGCTCCTTTATTTTCTATAATACAGGAGGAAGCAGTGACGCTGCTCCAGCTCCTTTATTTTCTATAATACAGGAGGAAGCGGTGACGCTGCTCCAGCTCCTTTATTTTCTATAATACAGGAGGATGCAGTGACTCTGCTCCAGCTCCTTTATTTTCTATAATACAGGAGGGAGCAGAGACGCTGCTCCAGCTCCTTTATTTTCAATAATACAGGAGGAAGCAGTGACGCTGCTCCAGCTCCTTTATTTTCTATAATACAGGAGGAAGCAGAGACGCTGCTCCAGCTCCTTTATTTTCAATAATACAGGAGGAAGCAGTGACGCTGCTCCAGCTCCTTTATTTTCAATAATACAGGAGGAAGCAGAGACGCTGCTCCAGCTCCTTTATTTTCTATAATACAGGAGGAAGCAGTGACGCTGCTCCAGCTCCTTTATTTTCTATAATACAGGAGGAAGCAGTGGCGCTGCTCCAGCTCCTTTATTTTCTATAATACAGGAGGAAGCAGTGACGCTGCTCCAGCTCCTTTATTTTCTATAATGCCGTAGGAAGCGGTGGCGCTGCTCCAGCTCCTTTATTTTCTATAATACAGGAGGAAGCAGTGACGCTGCTCCAGCTCCTTTATTTTCTCTAATACAGGAGGAAACGGTGACGCTGCTCCAGCTCCTTTATTTTCTCTAATACATGAGGAAGCAGTGACGCTGCTCCAGCTCCTTTATTTTCTATAATACAGGAGGAAGCAGTGACGCTGCTCCAGCTCCTTTATTTTCTATAATACAGGAGGAAGCAGAGACACTGCTCCAGCTCCTTTATTTTCTATAATACAGGAGGAAGCAGAGACACTGCTCCAGCTCCTTTATTTTCTATAATGCCGTAGGAAGCAGTGACGCTGCTCCAGCTCCTTTATTTTCTATAATGCCGTAGGAAGCAGTGACTCTGCTCCAGCTCCTTTATTTTCCATAATACAGGAGGAAGCAGAGACGCTGCTCCAGCTCCTTTATTTTCTATAATACAGGAGGAAGCAGTGACACTGCTCCAGCTCCTTTATTTTCTATAATACAGGAGGAAGCAGTGACGCTGCTCCAGCTCCTTTATTTTCTATAATACAGGAGGAAGCAGAGACGCTGCTCCAGCTCCTTTATTTTCTATAATCCAGGAGGAAGCAGTGACTCTGCTCCAGCTCCTTTATTTTCTATAATACAGGAGGAAACAGAGACGCTGCTCCAGCTCCTTTATTTTCTGTAATACAGGAGGAAGCAGTGACTCTGCTCCAGCTCCTTTATTTTCCATAATACAGGAGGAAACAGAGACGCTGCTCCAGCTCCTTTATTTTCTATAATACAGGAGGAAGCAGTGACTCTGCTCCAGCTCCTTTATTTTCGATAAAACAGGAGGAAGCAGGTACGCTGCTCCAGCTCCTTTATTTTCTATAATACAGGAGGAAGCAGTGACGCTGCTCCAGCTCCTTTATTTTCTATAATGCAGGAGGAAGCAGTGACTCTGCTCCAGCTCCTTTATTTTCTATAATACAGGAGGAAACAGAGACGCTGCTCCAGCTCCTTTATTTTCTATAATACAGGAGGAAGCAGTGAGTCTGCTCCAGCTCCTTTATTTTCCATAATACAGGAGGAAACAGAGACGCTGCTCCAGCTCCTTTATTTTCTATAATACAGGAGGAAGCGGTGACGCTGCTCCAGCTCCTTTATTTTCGATAAACCAGGAGGAAGCAGGTACGCTGCTCCAGCTCCTTTATTTTCTATAATACAGGAGGAAGCAGAGACGCTGCTCCAGCTCCTTTATTTTCTATAATACAGGAGGAAGCAGAGACGCTGCTCCAACTCCTTTATTTTCCATAATACAGGAGGAAACAGAGACGCTGCTCCAGCTCCTTTATTTTCTATAATACAGGAGGAAGCAGTGACTCTGCTCCAGCTCCTTTATTTTCTATAAAACAGGAGGAAGCAGTGACGCTGCTCCAGCTCCTTTATTTTCTATAATACTGGAGGAAGCAGTGACGCTGCTCCAGCTCCTTTATTTTCTATAATACAGGAGGAAGCAGTTACGCTGCTCCAGCTCCTTTATTTTCTATAATACAGGAGGAAGCAGTTACGCTGCTCCAGCTCCTTTATTTTCTATAATACAGGAGGAAGCGGTGACGCTGCTCCAGCTCCTTTATTTTCTATAATACAGGAGGAAGCAGAGACGCTGCTCCAGCTCCTTTATTTTCTATAATACAGGAGGAAGCAGAGACGCTGCTCCAACTCCTTTATTTTCCATAATACAGGAGGAAACAGAGACGCTGCTCCAGCTCCTTTATTTTCTATAATACAGGAGGAAGCAGTGACTCTGCTCCAGCTCCTTTATTTTTTATAAAACAGGAGGAAGCAGTGACGCTGCTCCAGCTCCTTTATTTTCTATAATACTGGAGGAAGCAGTGACGCTGCTCCAGCTCCTTTATTTTCTATAATACAGGAGGAAGCAGAGACGCTGCTCCAGCTCCTTTATTTTCTATAATACAGGAGGAAGCAGTTACGCTGCTCCAGCTCCTTTATTTTCTATAATACAGGAGGAAGCGGTGACGCTGCTCCAGCTCCTTTATTTTCTATAATACAGGAGGAAGCAGTGACGCTGCTCCAGCTCCTTTATTTTCTATAATACAGGAGGAAGCGGTGACACTGCTCCAGCTCCTTTATTTTCTTTAATACAGGAGGGTGCAGTGACGCTGCTCCAGCTCCTTTATTTTCTATAATACAGGAGGAAGCGGTGACGCTGCTCCAGCTCCTTTATTTTCTATAATACAGGAGGAAGCGGTGACGCTGCTCCAGCTCCTTTATTTTCTATAATACAGGAGGAAGCGGTGACGCTGCTCCAGCTCCTTTATTTTCTATAATACAGGAGGAAGCGGTGACGCTGCTCCAGCTCCTTTATTTTCTATAATACAGGAGGAAGCGGTGACGCTGCTCCAGCTCCTTTATTTTCTATAGTACAGGAGGAAGCGGTGACGCTGCTCCAGCTCCTTTATTTTGTATAATACAGGAGGAAGCGGTGACGCTGCTCCAGCTCCTTTATTTTCTATAATACAGGAGGAAGCGGTGACGCTGCTCCAGCTCCTTTATTTTGTATAATACATGAGGAAGCGGTGACGCTGCTCCAGCTCCTTTATTTTCTATAATACAGGAGGAAGCGGTGACGCTGCTCCAGCTCCTTTATTTTCTATAATACAGGAGGAAGCGGTGACGCTGCTCCAGCTCCTTTATTTTCTATAATACAGGAGGAAGCAGAGACGCTGCTCCAGCTTCTTTATTTTCTATAATACAGGAGGAAGCGGTGACGCTGCTCCAGCTCCTTTATTTTCTATAATACAGGAGGAAGCGGTGACGCTGCTCCAGCTCCTTTATTTTCTATAATACAGGAGGAAGCGGTGACGCTGCTCCAGCTCCTTTATTTTCTATAATACAGGAGGAAGCGGTGACGCTGCTCCAGCTCCTTTATTTTCTATAATACAGGAGGAAGCGGTGACGCTGCTCCAGCTCCTTTATTTTCTATAATACAGGAGGAAGCGGTGACGCTGCTCCAGCTCCTTTATTTTCTATAATACAGGAGGAAGCAGAGACGCTGCTCCAGCTCCTTTATTTTCTATAATACCGGAGGAAGCGGTGACGCTGCTCCAGCTCCTTTATTTTCTATAATGCCGTAGGAAGCGGTGGCGCTGCTCCAGCTCCTTTATTTTCTATAATACAGGAGGAAGCAGAGACGCTGCTCCAGCTCCTTTATTTTCTATAATACAGGAGGAAGCAGAGACGCTGCTCCAGCTTCTTTACTTTCTATAATACAGGAGGAAGCAGCGACGCTGCTCCAGCTCCTTTATTTTCTATAATACAGGAGGAAGCAGTGACGCTACTCCAGCTCCTTTATTTTCTATAATACAGGAGGAAGCAGTGACGCTGCTCCAGCTCCTTTATTTTCTATAATACAGGAGGAAGCAGTGACGCTGCTCCAGCTCCTTTATTTTCTATAAGACAGGAGGAAGCAGTGACGCTGCTCCAGCTCCTTTATTTTCTATAATACAGGAGGAAGCGGTGACGCTGCTCCAGCTCCTTTATTTTCTATAATGCCGTAGGAAGCGGTGGCGCTGCTCCAGCTCCTTTATTTTCTATAATACAGGAGGAAGCAGAGACGCTGCTCCAGCTCCTTTATTTTCTATAATACAGGAGGAAGCAGAGACGCTGCTCCAGCTTGTTTATTTTCTATAATACAGGAGGAAGCAGCGACGCTGCTCCAGCTCCTTTATTTTCTATAATACAGGAGGAAGCAGTGACGCTGCTCCAGCTCCTTTATTTTCTATAATACAGGAGGAAGCAGTGACGCTGCTCCAGCTCCTTTATTTTCTATAACACAGGAGGAAGCAGTGACGCTGCTCCAGCTCCTTTACTTTCTATAATACTGGAGGAAGCAGTGACGCTGCTCCAGCTCCTTTATTTTCTATAATACAGGAGGAAGCAGTGACGCTGCTCCAGCTCCTTTATTTTCTATAATACAGTAGGAAGCGGTGACTCTGCTCCAGCTCCTTTATTTTCTATAATACAGGAGGAAGCAGTGACGCTACTCCAGCTCCTTTATTTTCTATAATACAGGAGGAAGTAGTGACGCTACTCCAGCTCCTTTATTTTCTATAATACAGGAGGAAGTAGTGACGCTACTCCAGCTCCTTTATTTTCTATAATACAGGAGGAAGCAGTGACGCTACTCCAGCTCCTTTATTTTCTATAATACAGGAGGAAGCAGTGACGCTACTCCAGCTCCTTTATTTTCTATAATACAGGAGGAAGTAGTGACGCTACTCCAGCTCCTTTATTTTCTATAATACAGGAGGAAGCAGTGACGCTGCTCCAGCTCCTTTATTTTCTATAATACAGGAGGAAGCAGTGACGCTACTCCAGCTCCTTTATTTTCTATAATACAGGAGGAAGCAGTGACGCTGCTCCAGCTCCTTTATTTTCTATAATACAGTAGGAAGCGGTGACTCTGCTCCAGCTCCTTTATTTTCTATAATACAGGAGGAAGCAGTGACGCTACTCCAGCTCCTTTATTTTCTATAATACAGGAGGAAGTAGTGACGCTGCTCCAGCTCCTTTATTTTCTATAATACAGGAGGAAGCAGTGACGCTGCTCCAGCTCCTTTATTTTCTATAATACAGGAGGAAGCATTGACGCTGCTCCAGCTCCTTTATTTTCTATAATACAGGAGGAAGCAGTGACGCTGCTCCAGCTCCTTTATTTTCTATAATACAGGAGGAAGCATTGACGCTGCTCCAGCTCCTTTATTTTCTATAATACAGGAGGAAGCAGTGACGCTGCTCCAGCTCCTTTATTTTCTGTAATACAGGAGGAAGCGGTGACGCTGCTCCAGCTCCTTTATTTTCTATAATACAGGAGGAAGCAGTGACGCTACTCCAGCTCCTTTATTTTCTATAATACAGGAGGAAGTAGTGACGCTGCTCCAGCTCCTTTATTTTCTATAATACAGGAGGAAGCAGTGACGCTGCTCCAGCTCCTTTATTTTCTATAATACAGGAGGAAGCGGTGACGCTGCTCCAGCTCCTTTATTTTCTATAATACAGGAGGATGCAGTGACTCTGCTCCAGCTCCTTTATTTTCTATAATACAGGAGGGAGCAGAGACGCTGCTCCAGCTCCTTTATTTTCAATAATACAGGAGGAAGCAGTGACGCTGCTCCAGCTCCTTTATTTTCTATAATACAGGAGGAAGCAGAGACGCTGCTCCAGCTCCTTTATTTTCAATAATACAGGAGGAAGCAGTGACGCTGCTCCAGCTCCTTTATTTTCAATAATACAGGAGGAAGCAGAGACGCTGCTCCAGCTCCTTTATTTTCTATAATACAGGAGGAAGCAGTGACGCTGCTCCAGCTCCTTTATTTTCTATAATACAGGAGGAAGCAGTGGCGCTGCTCCAGCTCCTTTATTTTCTATAATACAGGAGGAAGCAGTGACGCTGCTCCAGCTCCTTTATTTTCTATAATGCCGTAGGAAGCGGTGGCGCTGCTCCAGCTCCTTTATTTTCTATAATACAGGAGGAAGCAGTGACGCTGCTCCAGCTCCTTTATTTTCTCTAATACAGGAGGAAGCGGTGACGCTGCTCCAGCTCCTTTATTTTCTCTAATACATGAGGAAGCAGTGACGCTGCTCCAGCTCCTTTATTTTCTATAATACAGGAGGAAGCAGAGACGCTGCTCCAGCTCCTTTATTTTCTATAATACAGGAGGAAGCAGTGACGCTGCTCCAGCTCCTTTATTTTCTCTAATACAGGAGGAAGCGGTGACGCTGTTCCTTCTCCTTTATTTTCTCTAATACAGGAGGAAGCAGTGACGCTGCTCCAGCTCCTTTATTTTCTATAATACAGGAGGAAGCGGTGACGCTGCTCCAGCTCCTTTATTTTCTATAATACAGGAGGAAGCAGTGACGCTGCTCCAGCTCCTTTATTTTCTATAATACAGTAGCAAGCGGTGACGCTGCTCCAGCTCCTTTATTTTCTATAATACCGGAGGAAGCAGAGACGCTGCTCCAGCTCCTTTATTTTCTATAATACAGGAGGAAGCAGTGACGCTGCTCCAGCTCCTTTATTTTCTATAATACAGGAGGAAGCAGTGGCGCTGCTCCAGCTCCTTTATTTTCTATAATACAGGAGGAAGCAGTGACGCTGCTCCAGCTCCTTTATTTTCTATAATACAGGAGGAAGCAGTGACGCTGCTCCAGCTCCTTTATTTTCTATAATACAGGAGGAAGCAGTGACGCTGCTCCAGCTCCTTTATTTTCTATAATACAGGAGGAAGCAGTGACGCTGCTCCAGCTCCTTCATTTTCTATCATACAGGAGGAAGCAGAGACGCTGCTCCAGCTCCTTTATTTTCTATCATACAGGAGGAAGCAGAGACGCTGCTCCAGCTCATTTATTTTCTATAATACAGGAGGAAGCAGTGACGCTGCTCCAGCTCCTTTATTTTCTATAATACAGGAGGAAGCAGAGACGATGCTCCAGCTCCTTTATTTTCTATAATACAGGAGGAAGCAGTGACGCTGCTCCAGCTCCTTTATTTTCTATAATACAGGAGGAAGCAGTGACGCTGCTCCAGCTCCTTTATTTTCTATAATACAGGAGGAAGCAGAGACGCTGCTCCAGCTCCTTTATTTTCTATAATACAGGAGGAAGCATTGACGCTGCTCCAGCTCCTTTATTTTCTATAATACAGGAGGAAGCAGAGACGCTGCTCCAGCTCCTTTATTTTCTATAATACAGGAGGAAGCATTGACGCTGCTCCAGCTCCTTTATTTTCTATAATACAGGAGGAAGCAGAGACGCTGCTCCAGCTCCTTTATTTTCTATAATACAGGAGGAAGCAGAGACGCTGCTCCAGCTCCTTTATTTTCTATAATACAGGAGGAAGCGGTGACGCTGCTCCAGCTCCTTTATTTTCTATAATACAGGAGGAAGCAGAGACGCTGCTCCAGCTCCTTTATTTTCTATAATACAGGAGGAAGCGGTGACGCTGCTCCAGCTCCTTTATTTTCTATAATATAGGAGGAAGCGGTGACGCTGCTCCAGCTCCTTTATTTTCTATATTACAGGAGGAAGCAGTGACGCTGCTCCAGCTCCTTTATTTTCTATAATACAGGAGGAAGCAGTGACGCTGCTCCAGCTCCTTTATTATCTATAATACAGGAGGAAGCAGTGACGCTGATCCAGCTCCTTTATTTTCTATAATACAGGAGGAAGCAGTGACGCTGCTCCAGCTCGTTTATTTTTTATAATACAGGAGGAAGCAGAGACACTGCTCCAGCTCCTTTATTTTCTATAATACAGGAGGAAGCAGAGACGCTGCTCCAGCTCCTTTATTTTCTATAATACAGGAGGAAGCAGTGACGCTGTTCCAGCTCCTTTATTTTCTATAATACAGGAGGAAGCGGTGACGCTGCTCCAGCTCCTTTATTTTTTATAATACAGGAGGAAGCAGAGACACTGCTCCAGCTCCTTTATTTTCTATAATACAGGAGGAAGCAGTGACGCTGATCCAGCTCCTTTATTTTCTATAATACAGGAGGAAGCAGAGACACTGCTCCAGCTCCTTTATTTTCTATAATAAAGGAGGAAGCAGTGACGCTGCTCCAGCTCCTTTATTTTCTATAATACAGGAGGAAGCAGTGACGCTGCTCCAGCTCCTTTATTTTCTATAATACAGGAGGATGCAGTGACGCTGCTCCAGCTCCTTTATATTCTATAATACAGGAGGAAGCAGTGACGCTGCTCCAGCTCCTTTATTTTCTATAATACAGGAGGAAGCAGTGACTCTGCTCCAGCTCCTTTATTTTCTATAATACAGGAGGAAGCAGTGACGATGCTCCGCTACTTTATTTTCTATAATACAGGAGGAAGCGGTGACGCTGCTCCAGCTCCTTTATTTTCTATAATCCCGGAGGAAGCAGTGACTCTGCTCCAGTTCCTTTATTTTCTATAATACAGGAGGAAGCAGTGACGCTGTTCCAGCTCCTTTATTTTCTATAATACAGGAGGAAGCGGTGACGCTGCTCCAGCTCCTTTATTTTCTATAATCCCGGAGGAAGCAGTGACGCTGCTCCAGCTCCTTTATTTTCTATAATCCCGGAGGAAGCAGTGACTCTGCTCCAGCTACTTTATTTTCTATAATACAGGAGGAAGCAGTGACGCTGCTCCAGCTCCTTTATTTTCTATAATCCCGGAGGAAGCAGAGACGCTGCTCCAGCTCCTTTATTTTCTATAATACCGGAGGAAGCGGTGACGCTGCTCCAGCTCCTTTATTTTCTATAATGCCGTAGGAAGCGGTGGCGCTGCTCCAGCTCCTTTATTTTCTATAATACAGGAGGAAGCAGAGACGCTGCTCCAGCTCCTTTATTTTCTATAATACAGGAGGAAGCAGTGACGCTGTTCCAGCTCCTTTATTTTCTATAATACAGGAGGAAGCAGTGACGCTGCTCCAGCTCCTTTATTTTCTATAATACAGGAGGAAGCAGTGACTCTGCTCCAGCCCCTTTATTTTCTATAATACAGGAGGAAGCAGTGACGCTGCTCCAGCTCCTTTATTTTCTATAATACAGGAGGAAGCAGTGACGCTGTTCCTTCTCCTTTATTTTCTATAATACAGGAGGAAGCAGTGACGCTGCTCCAGCTCCTTTATTTTCTATAATACAGGAGGAAGCAGTGACGCTGCTCCAGCTCCTTTATTTTCTATAATACAGGAGGAAGCAGTGACGCTGCTCCAGCTCCTTTATTTTCTATAATACAGGAGGAAGCAGTGACGCTGCTCCAGCTCCTTTATTTTCTATAATACAGGAGGAAGCAGTGACGCTGCTCCTTCTCCTTTATTTTCTATAATACAGGAGGAAGCAGTGACGCTGCTCCAGCTCCTTTATTTTCTATAATACAGGAGGAAGCAGAGACGCTGCTCCAGCTCCTTTATTTTCTATAATACAGGAGGAAGCAGTGACGCTGCTCCAGCTCCTTTATTTTCTATAATACGGGAGGAAGCAGTGAGGCTGCTCCAGCTCCTTTATTTTCTATAATACGGGAGGAAGCAGTGACGCTGCTCCAGCTCCTTTATTTTCTATAATACGGGAGGAAGCAGTGACGCTGCTCCAGCTCCTTTATTTTCTATAATACAGGAGGAAGCAGTGACGCTGCTCCAGCTCCTTTATTTTCTATAATACAGGAGGAAGCAGTGACGCTGCTCCAGCTCCTTTATTTTCTATAATACAGGAGGAAGCAGAGACACTGCTCCAGCTCCTTTATTTTCTATAATACAGGAGGAAGCAGAGACACTGCTCCAGCTCCTTTATTTTCTATAATACAGGAGGAAGCAGTGACGCTGCTCCAGCTCCTTTATGTTCTATAATACAGGAGGAAGCAGAGACACTGCTCCAGCTCCTTTATTTTCTATAATACAGGAGGAAGCAGTGACGCTGCTCCAGCTCCTTTATTTTCTATAATACAGGAGGAAGCAGTGACGCTGCTCCAGCTCCTTTATTTTCTATAATACAGGAGGAAGCAGTGACGCTGCTCCTTTATTTTCTACAATACAGGAGGAAGCAGAGACGCTGCTCCAGCTCCTTTATTTTCTATAATACAGGAGGAAGCAGAGACGCTGCTCCAGCTCCTTTATTTTCTATAATACAGGAGGAAGCAGAGACGCTGCTCCAGCTCCTTTATTTTGTATAATACAGGAGGAAGCAGAGACGCTGCTCCAGCTCCTTTATTTTCTATAATACAGGAGGAAGCAGTGACGCTGCTCCAGCTCCTTTATTTTCTATAATACATGAGGAAGCAGTGACGCTGCTCCAGCTCCTTTATTTTCTATTATACAGGAGGAAGCCGTGACGCTGCTCCAGCTCCTTTATTTTCTATAATACAGGAGGAAGCAGTGACGCTGCTCCAGCTCCTTTATTTTCTATAATACCGGAGGAAGCAGTGACGCTGCTCCAGCTCCTTTATTTTCTATAATACAGGAGGAAGCAGTGACGCTGCTCCAGCTCCTTTATTTTCTATAATACAGGAGGAAGCAGAGACGCTGCTCCAGCTCCTTTATTTTCTATAATACAGGAGGAAGCAGAGACGCTGCTCCAGCTCCTTTATTTTCTATAATACAGGAGGAAGCAGTGACGCTGCTCCAGCTCCTTTATTTTCTATAATACAGGAGGAAGCAGTGACGCTGCTCCAGCTCCTTTATTTTCTATAATACAGGAGGAAGCAGTGACGCTGCTCCAGCTCCTTTATTTTCTATAATACAGGAGGAAGCAGAGACGCTGCTCCAGCTCCTTTATTTTCTATAATACAGGAGGAAGCAGTGACGCTGCTCCAGCTCCTTTATTTTCTATAATACAGGAGGAAGCAGAGACGCTGCTCCAGCTCCTTTATTTTCTATAATACAGGAGGAAGCAGTGACGCTGCTCCAGCTCCTTTATTTTCTATAATACAGGAGGAAGCAGAGACGCTGCTCCAGCTCCTTTATTTTCTATAATACAGGAGGAAGCAGTAACGCTGCTCCAGCTCCTTTATTTTCTATAAGACAGGAGGAAGCAGTTACGCTGCTCCAGCTCCTTTATTTTCTATAATACAGGAGGAAGCAGAGACGCTGCTCCAGCTCCTTTATTTTCTATAATACAGGAGGGAGCAGTGACGCTGCTCCAGCTCCTTTATTTTCTATAATACAGGAGGAAGCAGTGACGCTGCTCCAGCTCCTTTATTTTCTATAATACAGGAGGGTGCAGTGACGCTGCTCCAGCTCCTTTATATTCTATAATACAGGAGGAAGCAGAGACGCTGCTCCAGCTTCTTTATTTTCTATAAGACAGGAGGAAGCAGTTACGCTGCTCCAGCTCCTTTATTTTCTATAATACAGGAGGAAGCGGTGACGCTGCTCCAGCTCCTTTATTTTCTATAATTCAGGAGGAAGCAGTGACGCTGCTCCGGCTCCTTTATTTTCTATAATACAGGAGGAAGCGGTGACGCTGCTCCGGCTCCTTTATTTTCTATAATACAGGAGGAAGCGGTGACGCTGCTCCAGCTCCTTTATTTTCTATAATACAGGAGGAAGCAGAGACGCTGCTCCAGCTCCTTTATTTTCTATAATACAGGAGGAAGCAGTGACGCTGCTCCAGCTCCTTTATTTTCTATAATACAGGAGGAAGCAGTGACGCTGCTCCTGCTCCTTTATTTTCTATAATACAGGAGGAAGCAGTGACGCTGCTCCAGCTCCTTTATTTTCTATAATACAGGAGGAAGCAGTGACGCTGCTCCAGCTCCTTTATTTTCTATAATACAGGAGGAAGCAGTGACGCTGTCTCACTGAGTGAAGATTGGACTCAGAAACAGAAATGAAATCAACTTCCTATCTGCATTGTGTCACTCGTTAAGATCTCTGTGTGTCTGAAATCAGGTCATTTGATTGGAGACTGTGGATAGTGGGTCCCCAGTGAAATGGAAAGAATGGTGGAGGAGCTCACTGAGGGACATCTCTCAAAGTGAGAATCAGAAAGATGGTATTCCACATTGGAAGGGTTTAAGGGGAATTGATGGCTCAGAAAAATGTTATCCAGATGTTTGTAAAACTTAGGAACTCTGTTTTGTGGCAGTAGTTTATTTTATCCTTGTGTAGATTTGACACATTACCCCTCCCTTCCCACCACTACAGAAGCTGTTGGAACTGTTCAGTGTTTCCAGCGGCTTCTGTAATTATTTCAGGTTCCTGACGGGAGCAGTCTCTCACTTTTCAAACAAAACAATCCCCGTAGCTTTTCTTTAGAAACTGATTTAAAAGCCCAACACTACAATGGTTGGGAATCAAACCCGTGTCAACTGCTTGGAAGGTAGCTCTGCTCCCCACTATCCCACCATCACCCTGCTCCCAGCTCCCTCCCCATTCCCAAACACACTTAACAAGGCTGTGATCATCACCAACTGGATTGGGGCTGAAATCCAAACAGACACATCCTCTGTATCTAACCCAGTGATGGAGCTCTCCTGATTGAGTTTGATGTGAACAGGATGGGGGAATTGGGAGATTTAATCAGTACCTAACACCGAGCTCAAAATGGCCTGGGAATTTGAAATGCTGCAGTGTAGAGGGAGATTTACTCTGTATCGGACCCCATTCTCTACCTGCCCTGGGGATTTAAATGGGGACAGTTTAATGGGACCTTTATTTTGTCTGGAACCCTGTGCTCCCTCTGCCCTGGGAGTGTTTGCTGGGAACACTGTCTAACCTCTGTGATATGGATCCTATGAAGATTGATGGGAGACCGTGTAAATGGAATTGTCAAGGTCCAATTCCTTCACGTGGATGAGAGAAGGTCTCCAATTGGAATTGTGAGGAAAATTGGTGCCCGTGGGACTGAAGGGTCAGTAACAGAATGAAGACACCATTGGCTCAGAGACAGGAGACAGGATAGAGGGGAATGAGGGTTTCAGATTGGAGGGAGCTACAGGCACATACAAGTTGGGAACTGTTTTCAGTAAAAGGCAATTGATCCCAGGTCACTGCAGAGTGTAAGAATCTGATGCCTTTCCCTCACTATCCTCCTCCAATCCCTGGGAAGATCTGCTCCCACACCATGTTCCATCCGAACTGCTGACTGTGTTAGATACATTAATACATTGGGGATGGGCAGGGGTGCTTTTAAACCTGGGATCTTGCTGTGTAACTTGCCTTCAAAATGCTCTTGCTCCACCATTTCAACTAATCTTTTCCCTCTTTTATCCTGAGGAACTTTTGTTTGGAAAGCTGCAACGTGAAGATCCAAAATGTCCGAGTCCAGGAAAGAACAACGTCCAAAGGGGGAGCACAGGCCTGAGGCCTAGTCGACAGGCTGCACCCTGTGGGGGCCCACGTGAGTTGTGTGTTTATTTACCCCGAGGTTTAATCTCCTCTGGGGGACCCTGGGTTTTAGAGGCCTCTGGGTAATTGGTTCCTGGTGGATTGCGGCCCTGTCATATTTAAAACAGGTTTGAAGCCTGGGGTTAAAGTATGTCAATCCCCAGGATCTGAGAGGCAGGACTCCCTGAGGGGGAATTAAAATCCAAAGATGTGACCCTCTCGAATTATTTATCATAAAGTCAGAGTAATGTGGGTTATAGAGAGAGCAGGATGAGAAAATTCAACAGTGAGAGAGATTGAGTGAAAATTGAGAGAGCAGGGGAAACAGAAGGGGAGAGAGAGGTAGAGGCATTTTGAGATTGTGAAATCGCTGCAATATTTGATTCTGGGGTGACAGGAAATAATTAAACTGAAGCAGTCACAGAGGGGGAAAATGATCAGAGTAATTAGCTGCATTGGTGCATGTGGGATCTTGCTGTGCACCAACTGCCCCAATACTGCCATTGCAGGCAGTGAGGGTTTTAATCAGCTAACCCGTCATTTCAAATTTTTCCAAGGCTTTAGCATGAAAATGCAGCTCATTTCCCAATATGGTTGTGTTTGGATGTTGCTGAGAGATTGTCTGTGTCAGTGAAAGAGGAAAACCTGGGATCTTGCTATGCTATTACTCTGTATGATTTTCCTCCTTTGCTTTTCCACTAATGCTGTCTCTTGCCTCCCACGGGATCTTGCTGGGCCCTTGAAGCTTCAAAGAGAGAAACTTTGGGATCAGGAGATCTTTGAACAAGTGCTTTCTCCAGAGGGGACATGGTCCCGAGTCCTGAGGCCTGGTCGACAGGCTGCACCCTGTGGGGGCCCACGTGATTTGTTTGTTTATTTACCCAGAGTTTTAATCTCCTCTCGGGGAGCCTGGGTTTTAGGTGCATCTGGTTAACTGGGGTCCTGTTGTTTTTTAAACAGGTTTGAAGCCTGGGGTTAAAATAACCAGGGTCCTGGGATTTGACATAAACACATGAATTCCCAGTGAGAGTCTGACAGATAAGACTCCCCCAAAGAAGGAATTAAAACCTTAAATGAGAAACTCTATCCAAAGACTTGTTCTAATATCAGAGTAATACTACTTGTGGGATCTTGCTGTGTCTCAAACCATCTGCAGAGTGGCCTACATTGCAGCAAGGGTGACCAAATGTGATAATCCCATAAATAAGACCCAGGTTGGCCCAATCCCTGAGTATCTGGGAGGGGATCTCTCTCTCTCTCTCTCTCTCTCTGTCCCTTCTCTCACACCCTCTCCAGCTTCTTTTATTGTTTTTTCAAATAAATAAAACCATCCCACACACAACAATGTGACTCGTGGGTATTTGAAGTGGGGGAGATGGAAATATTTCGCAGCACAAGGTGATTGTTTTTGAGACAAAGGGGTAAAAGAACACAAGATCCACAGAGAGAGAGAGTGGGAAGGAGGAAGCGATAGAGGGATAAGATGTGTCTTTGTAGCTGGGCTGGGAAAGGGAGACAGGATCTGGGAGAGGGGGGAGAGAACGGGACTCTCCTGTATCCCATCACCGCCCAACTCCAATCACTTCCTTCTAGAGATTACCATCCACAAAATTAAATCCTGGGATGGATGAGGTGATTCCTTAAACAAGATTCCCAAAGAAATCCACAGCCTCCTGTCGGATGTAAAGTGGGATTTGAGCACATTGTGGAGCACGAAGGGGACTACCCTGTGGGATCGCACTGTGCATCAATAGCCCACCCTGTGAGTTGTCGTCATTTTAATGGGGAGGGGTGTGGAGGACAGGATGTGGGAATCCAGGCAGGGAGAGACAGACAGAGAGAGAGACTCATGATCAGAAACTGGATTTGGAAAGTGCTGGTATTATTGGGATCTTGCTGTGTGAAAATTACATGGAAGGCATTTTGCTTGTGGAGGGGTTGTTGTGGGGAGGGGTTGTTGTGGGGAGGGCTTGTTGTGGGGAGGGGTTGTTGCTGGGGGATGGCACTAGTTCTGGCAGAGGGTAAAGATGAGGAAATACCCCAGATATGCCACACCCGGCTCCCTGTTGGATCTTGCTGTGCGCCCCTCAGCCTGCAGGTTGCCCCTTACACATCACAGGAGTCTGTCCAAAGGGCCCGGGCTCCATTTGCTGATGGTCTGATAGTGGGTGGGATGTATCATCCCTCCTTTCTCCAGCCCAGACCCCCCACCCACCTCTCCTCACCCTCCCCCCAAAATGTGATAGTGACAGGGCTAATGTCTACAGGACAGGGCGGGGAGATGGGAACACACTTTAAAGGGGAGGGAGGGAGGGAGGGGAGGGCATTTCAATCAGAACGGAGGGGGAATGGAGAGAGACACAGAGACACAAATCCATTCTCGAGAACAAGAGGAATCTAAGCAGAGATGGAGAGGGGGATAGGGACAGGGAGACAGGGGAGAGAGAGAGATGGGAGAGAAGACAGAGGATGAGAGAGGGAGACAGAGGGGAGGAGTGAAGGAGAGATGGAGAAAGTTAGGGAAGGAGGGAGACAGGGAGGCCAGAGAGCGAGAGAGAGAGAGACAGAGAGTGAAAGAGAGAGGTGACTGTATTAGTGGAAGGTTCAATGTTAATATCATGTAGAAACAGCCCCAATTCCAGACAGAGTGTGGGTCACGGGGGTGTGAAGGGGAGTGGGATAGAGGGGACATAAGTCCTGCCTTGTGTGTTTTTTTTACCCATGGTTTGTCAGAGAAGCAGCTGGAGGGGACAGGTTAAACACGGAGGGAGGGATGTGATCCAGGCTCTGAGACCGACTCCCTTCCATTGAGTCTCAGAAAATAAACCCTTGGGGTGGAGGTGGTCAGTCAGAAAGCATTGACCCCCTGGGTCCCAGTGAAATCTGTTCCCATTCTCTGGGTTTAAAACTAGAGGGAAATGCTGATAAAATGGGGAGCTTTGGGAAGTCACTCAGTAATGGCATTTTGTTTGTTTCTCTTGAGTTTGTGATTCAAAAGATCTTGGCTTTGATTTAATCAATTTCCATCTCTCTCTCACACACACATCCCCCTTCACTCAAACAGAAACACTGGGAAAGTCCTGAGGCAGTTTGACACCTTCCTGTTCCCGTTCTCTGGGTTTAATATCAGGGGATGTGCTGGGAAAGGGAGAGATTGTGGAAGGCACAGAGTGATGGGATCTTGCTGTGCTTTTTGTGCCACTGTCTTATTTTAATCAATTTTCATTTCACTCTCAGTCTCTCCCCCCGAGGAGGGGATTTGGTCTGGGAGCTGAAACTTGGACAGTGCAGAGAGAGAGAGAGAATTCAATCATTCTGCCGTGAGGAATCATCAGACAAGAGCTGGAGCCAGAGAGAGAATAATCAGAAACGGTTCTGTCTCCTTGTTGTTCATGTACACACACAGACAGACACACACACACACACACACACACACACACACACCCGGGGAAAAGATTGTGGGGTTCAGGCCGTCTCTGTGATTTTTACCATAAGGGGTGAGCTCTGGGCTGGGGGTGGGGAGACAAAGGGGCAAAAGGGTTGGAGAGAGAGTTGCTGCACAGTCTGATCCCACAAATGTCACTCCCTCCATCTCTCACTGCAGCTCCCACCTTCATTCCCGTGTTCCCTCTCTCTCTTCGCCACATCTTTCCTTCAATCCCCATCTCTCCCCATCCTTCCCATCTCCATCCTGTTCCTCTGGAGATTCCCTTCCTACAACTCTGCCTCCTCACTCTCTTTCCTGGAATTGTTTAATCGTTCAGTCTTTCCCAATCTGCAGCTTCCCTGCTCCCCTCTCTCTACACCTTTCTCTCACAGCCCTGTGGGATCTTGCTGTTCCTGGCTGAGGATCTTTCTATTCTGCCTTACACCATCATGCTCTCCCCCTCACTCCCTCCTCCTCTGGCCATCTGTCTTACTTTGGGATCACACTATGTCAGTCTCTCTCCTCCGCCCCCCCCCCCCCCCCCCCGTCCCTCCCTGGGCTTTTTCTCTCTCCCTCGGTCTGTCCTTTTCTCTCTCTCTCTCTCTCCTTCCCCCTCCCCCCACTCGGTATCTGTTTATTCTGCTTTCTGTCTTTCATTCACTTTGTCTCACTGAGTTTTATTCTTACCACCACCACCCCTCCCCCACAACCTGTCCCCCTCTCTCTCTCCCCCATTCCCCACTCCCCCACACCCTGTCCCCCTCTCTCTCTCCCCCATTCCCCACTCCCCCACACACTGTCCCCCTCTCTCTCTCTCCCCCATTCCCCACTCCCCCACACCCTGTCCCCCTCTCTCTCTCCTCCATTCCCCATTCCCTCCCTGTCTTCCTGTCCTCGAGAGCGATTTGGACTCCATGCCATGTGGTCATTAACACAGTGGGATCTTACTGTTCCTGGGGACTCCTGTTGTTGTACAAACTGTGGGGTGGGGAGGGGAAGTAAAGCCCCTTTCTCAGTCAGGGGTAGGGTGGGGCCACAGGAAGCCTGGGGACTGGGATCTTGCTGTGCATGAAGACACACACAGTTGAATGGCCGGTCAGTATCTTCATATAATCCCCGTGCCCCCACCCCCTCCCCCTCCAGCTCAGGGCCTGGGACACAGTGAGGGCTGGCGGTGGTGAGGGAATTGTACACAGTGGAGACACGTGGGGGGTGAGGAGGGGGAACGAGGAGAGTGAGAGAGGGGGAACGAGGAGAGTGAGAGAGGGGGAACGAGGAGAGAGGGGGGGGGCAAGGAGAGAGGGGGGGGGCAAGGAGAGAGGGGGGGGGCAAGGAGAGAGGGGGGGGGCAAGGAGAGAGGGGGGGGGCAAGGAGAGGGGGGGGGGGCAAGGAGAGAGGGGGGGGCAAGGAGAGAGGGGGGGGGCAAGGAGAGAGGGGGGGGGGCAAGGAGAGAGGGGGGGGGCAAGGAGAGAGGGGGGGGGCAAGGAGAGGGGGGGGGGGCAAGGAGAGGGGGGGGGCAAGGAGAGAGGGGGGGGGCAAGGAGAGAGGGGGGGGGGCAAGGAGAGAGGGGGGGGCAAGGAGAGAGGGGGGGGCCAAGGAGAGAGGGGGGGGCCAAGGAGAGAGGGGGGGGGCCAAGGAGAGAGGGGGGGGGGCAAGGAGAGAGGGGGGGGGCAAGGAGAGAGGGGGGGGGCAAGGAGAGAGTGGGGGGGGCCAAGGACAGAGAGGGAGCAAGGAGAGAGGGGGGGGCAAGGAGAGAGAGAGAGAGAGGGAGGGGGGCGAGGAGAGAGGGGGGGGCCAAGGACAGAGAGGGGGCAAGGAGAGAGAGAGAGAGAGGGAGGGGGGCGAGGAGAGAGGGGGGGGCAAGGAGAAAGGGGGGGGGGCAAGGAGAGAGGGGGGGCAAGGAGAGAGGGGGGGGGGCAAGGAGAGAGGGGGGGGGCCAAGGACAGAGAGGGGGCAAGGAGAGAGGGGGGGGCAAGGAGAGAGGGGGGGGGCCAAGGAGAGAGGGGGGGGGGCCAAGGAGAGAGGGGGGGGGCCAAGGACAGAGAGGGGGCAAGGAGAGAGGGGGGGGGGGGCAAGGAGAGAGGGGGGGGGCCAAGGAGAGAGGGGGGGGGCCAAGGACAGAGAGGGGGCAAGGAGAGAGGGGGGGGCAAGGAGAGAGAGAGAGAGAGGGGGGGGCAAGGAGAGAGGGGGGGGGCCAAGGACAGAGAGGGGGCAAGGAGAGAGAGAGAGAGAGGGAGGGGGGCAAGGAGAGAGTGATATTAAAGACGGGAGGGAGGATGATTCCAGGCTCAATCCCATCCAGTTATCAATCCTGCTCACAGTCTACCACTTCCGGGTTTAAACGATGCGCGTGCGCAGAGCCAGGCCCCGACCCCACATGGGCCCGCCTGCGCAGAGCCAGGCCCCGCCCCCACATGGGCCCGCGTGCGCAGAGCCAGGCCCCGCCCCCACATGGGCCCGCGTGCGCAGAGCCAGGCCCCGCCCCTACGCGGGCCCGTGCACTGTCAGTTAAACGGCCGCGCCTCGAGACTACACGTGCATCCTCAGGGCGGGTCTTAGCTCTCCCTCCAGCTCCCATTGGTTAGAGCGTCTGTCCATCTCGTGGCTCCGACCAATAGAAAGGTGAGTTCCCAGCTCGGGGGAGGTGCCTGCAGGTGAATGTGGATTTAAAGCGAAATGAAGAGCACAAGGAGATAGGAGCCAGGAATGAGGCCGTTCAGCCCATCGAGTCTGCTTCCTCATTCAATCACAGTGGATAAGGTTCTCCACTCCATTCTCCCCCCGCCTTTACAATGAAGAACCTATTGATCTCAGTCTTCAATATCCTCAGTGAGCTGGGTCTCCCCAACCTTCAGATTAGATTAGATTAGATTAGATTAGATTACTTACAGTGTGGAGTATTTCAGTGGGAATGAATTCCACAGATTCCCCAATCTCTGGATCAACAAGGTTCTCCTTATCTCTGTTCGAAGAGCTCTTCCCTTTACTCTAAGGCTGTGCCATTGGGTCCCGGTCTCTCCGACCCAAATGGAAACATCTTCCCAATATCCGCTCTGTCCAGGCCATTCCGTATTCTGGAAGTTTCTATGAGATCCCCCACCCCCTCATCCTCCTGAACTCCATTGAGGATAGACCCAGAGTCCTCACACATTCCTCATGTGTTCAGCTTTTCATCACTGGGACCGTTCTGGTGAACCTCCTCTGAACACGTTCCAGGGTCAGTACATCCTTCCTGAGATATGGGACCCAAAACTGTGTACAATTCTCCAAATGTGGTCTGACCCGAGCTTTATAGAGCCTCAGAAATACATCCCTGCTTTTATCATCAAGTGCTCTCAAAATAAATACCATCATTGCATTTGCCTTCCTAACTACTGACTCAACCTGTAGGTTTACCTGAGAGAATCCTGGAAGGGAACTCCCAAGTCTCTCTGCACTTCAGATTTCTGAATTATCTCCCCAATTAGAACACCATACCTCTCTGCCTCGATTCCTCCAACCAAAGTGCATAACCTCATCCTTTCCCACATTGTAGGAGGAGGGAGAGAGGGTGAGGAGGGAGAGGAGAGAGGGGGAAGACGGGAGGAAAGACGAGGGAGGATGAGGAGAGGGTGGTGAAAGGGGAAAGGTAGTTTGAGGAAGGCTGGGGGAACAACGGGAGGTATGCAGTGGGGGTGAAGGAGTGGGGAAGGGAAGGAAGGAGAGGGTGAAGGAGTGTGGGGGAGGGGATAAGGAGAGGGGGAAGGAAAGGAGAGGGTGAAGGGGGAAGGAGAGGGGAGAGGGGAGAGGGGAGAAAGGAGGGGGGAAGGAGGGGGGAAGGAAAGGAGGAGAGGGGAGAAAGGAGGGGGGAATGAGAAGGGGGAAGGAAAGGAGAGGAGGAGAGGGGAGAAAGGAGGGGGGAAGGAAAGGAGAGGGGATGAGGGAAGGAGAGGAGGAGAGGGGAGAAAGGAAGGGGGAAGGAGAGAGGGGGAAGGAGATAGGGAGGAGAGGCTGGGAAAAGAGAGAGGGGAAGGAGGGGAGGAGAGAGAGGGGGAAGGGGAAAAGGAGGGGGAAAGGGAAAAGGAGGGGGAAGGGGAAAGGAGGGGAGGGAAGGGGTGAAGGAGAAAGCGGGGAAGGAGAGAGAGGGAGGGAGAGTGAGGAATGGGAGATGGAAATGGGGAAGGGGATGGAGAGAGGGGAAAGGAGGGAGGGAATGGGGGAAGGACAGGTGGGGAAGGAGACCCGAGGGGATGGAGAGGGGGAGATGTGAGCGGGGGGGAGAAGAGGGGAGAAGGGAAGGAGTGGAAGGGGGAAAGGAAGGCGGAAAGGGAGTGGGGGAAAAGAGGGGGAAAGGAGAGGTGGAAAGGAGGGGATGAAGGATAGTGTGGGAAGGAATTAGGGGGAGGACAAGGGGAAGGAGAGAAGGGCAGAAAGAGAGAGAGGGGGTAGGGAGGTGGTAAGGACGGGGGAAGGAAAGGGGGAAAGGAGAAGGGGTATCAGGGAAATTTGCCCAATGCTTTCGAGATCTCAAAACACAATTGACAAACAGTTTATTGTAAGCGATCTGGCTGGAAGAGAAAACAGACCAGCTGACACAGAACTGACAGTCTGTACATATAGATCAGAATTTCTCTTCCCAAAGCTGAGGCTGAGACCAGTTTTATAATATTGCTGCACAATGACACTGATTAAGAAATGGGAAACTACAATGTATCTGGAAATGGAGTATTCCAGTTCCAAGGATGCGAATTGGAAAGCAGTTTATTGGATGAATGTCCTGTTCCTTCCCACAATGCAACATCCTGACAGTATCGACGGATCCATTCCCCTTCACAGGTGGGTGTTCATATCTCTTCTGAAGTAGTGAGGTGTTTCCATCGTCCTGTTCCTGGAGGGTGTCCTTGTTGGTGCCTCTCTGTCTGACCCACTCCTTGTGTGACTTTAGTATTGCTGGGTTGTGAAACTGCCCTTAGGGATTTGAGATATCTGTGGTGCTGTGTCATGTCAGTGGGAGCAGAAATCCTAATCCCTTGTATGTGTGCTGTCTGATTCGGCTTGTGAGCTGCTGGGGAATTCTGGGGGTTCTGGTACAGTTTGGCCAATTTTGCTTTTGTGGGCCTATTGTGGGGTAGCAAATCTTTTCCCACACTGATTTGTCCGAAATTTATCCAATTGTCGGTGGTTACTGATTTGTACTGACCCGAAGTTTTTCCAAGTGTGGATGGTTATGGATTTGCACTGACCCAAAATGTTTCTAATGTGTGTTACTGATTTGCACTGTCCCGAAATGTTTTGAAATGTCAGTGCTTACTGATTTGTACTGACCTGTAATTTTTACACTTTTTGGTGGTTACAGATTTGTACAGACCTGAAATTTTTCTAAGTGTCAAATATTACTGATTTGCACGGCCCCAAAGTTTGTCGAAGTGTCAGTGTTTCCTGATATGCACCAACTAGAAATGTCTCCATGTGTCAGTGGTTACTGATTTATACTGACCCGAACATTTTCTCAGTGTTGGTGGTTACTGATTTGCACTGACCCCAAAATTATTTTAAACATCAGTGCTTACCAATTTGTACTGACCCGTAATTTTTCCACCTATCGGTGGTTAATGATTTGTACTGACCCAAAATTACTCTGTGTCACTGCTGTCTGATTTGTACTGACTTGAAATTCACCCAACTCTCAGTGGTTACTGATTTGCACTGACCCCAAATTTTTCAAAGTGTTGGTGATGAATCATCTGGATTGCCCCGAAATTTTTCCAACTGTTGGTGGTTTCTGATTTGTACTGACCCCAAATTTTTCCAAGAATGGATGTTTCCTGATTTGCACAGACCCAAAATCTTTCTTAGTGTCAGTGGATACTGATTTGTACTGTCTTGAAATTTTTCAAACTGTCACCGGTTCCTGTTTTGGCGCTGACCCGAAATGTTTCCAACTGTCTGTGGTTACTGATGGAAACTGACTGGAAAGTTTTCAAAGTCTTGGTGGTTACTGATGTGTACTGACCCAAACATTTTCAAATAGTCAGATCTTACTGATTTGTACTGACCATAAATTTTTCCACCTGTCGGTGGTTACTGATTTGTACAGAGCAGAAATTTTTCAAACTGTTTGTTGTAACTGATTTGTACAGACCTGAATTTTCTCTAAGTGTCTGTGGTTACTGATTTGCACTAACCCAGCATTTTCTCAGAGTCAGTGGTTTCTGAGTTGTACCGACCTGAAAATTTTCCAACTCTCAGTGGTTAGGGATTTGTACTGACCCCAAATTATTCCAAGTGTCGATGATTACTGATTTGCACTGCCCTGACGTTTGTCAAAGTGTCAGAGTTTCCGGATTTGCACCGACCAGAATTTTTTTTCCATGTATCAGTGATTACTGATTTGTACTGACCCCAAATTAGTCTCCGTTTTGGTGGTCACTGACTTCTACTGACCCGAACCTTTTCTAAGTGTGGATGGTGACTGATTTGCACTGTCCCAAATTCTTTTGAAATGTCAGTGCTCACCGATTTGTACTGACCTGTAAATTCTCTAACTGTTGGTGGTTACTGATTTGTACTCACCCAATATTTTTCGAAGTGTCAGTGCTTACTGATTTGAACTGACCATAATTTATTCAAACTGTCAGTGGTTCCTGATTTTCACTAACTAGAAATTGTTTGAAGTGTCAGTTCTTACTGATTTGAATTGACCCTAAATTTTTCCAACTGTCAGTGTTTCCTGATTTGCACCGACCAGAATTTTTATTCCATGTATCAGTGGTTACTGATTTCTACTGACCTGAGCCTTTTCTAAGTTTGGATGGTTACTGATTTGCACTGTCCCAAATTCTTTTGAAATGTCAGTGCTCACCAATTTGAACTTACCCATAATTATTCCAAATGTCAGTGGTTACTGATTTGTACTGACTTGAAATCTTTCAAACTGTCAGTGATTACTGGTTTGCACTGCCCCAAATTTAGTCGGAGTATCAGTGTTTCCTGATTTGCACCGACCAGAATGTTTTTCCATGTACCAATGTTTACTGATTTGCACTGACCCGAACATTTTCTCAGTGTCGGTAGTGACTGATTTTTACTGAGCACAAATATTGCTAAGCGTGGATGGTTACTGATTTGCACTGTCACAAAGTTTTTCCAAGAGTCAGTGTTTCGACCAAAATTTTTTTCCATGAATCGCTGGTTACTGATTTGTACTGACCACAAATTTTTCTAAGTGTGGACGGTTACTGATTTAAACTGTCCCAAAATGTTTTGAAATGTCAGTGCTCACCGATTTGTACTGACTCAAAATTCATCCAAATGTCGGTGGTTACTGATTTAGAGTCGTAGAGTCATAGAGATGTACAGCACGGAAACAGACCCTTCGGTCCAATGTGTCCATGCTGACCAGATATCCCAATCCAATCTAGTTGCACCTGCCAGCACGCGGCCCATATCCCTCCAAAACCTTCCTATTCATATACCCATCCAAATTCCTTTTAAATGTTGCAATTGTACCAGCCTCCACCACTTCATCTGGCAGCTCATTCCATACACGTACCATCCTCTGTGTGAAAACTTTGTCCGTTCGGTCTCTTTTATATCTTTCCCCTCTCACCCTAAACCTTTGCCCTCTAGTTCTGGACTCCCTAACCCCAGGGAAAAGACTTTGTCTATTTACCCTATCCATGCCCCTCATAATTTTGTAAACCTCTATCAGGTCACCCCTCAGCCTCTGACACTCCAGGGAAAACAGCCCCAGCCTGTTCAGCCTCACCCTATAGCTCAAAACTTCTATGCCTAGCAACATCCTTGTAAATCGTTTCTGAAACCTTTCAAGTTGCACAACATCTTTCCGATGGGAAGGAGACCAGAAATGCATGCAATATTCCAACAGTAGCCTAACCAATGTCCTGTATAGCCATAACATGACCTTCCAACTCCTGGACTCAATACTCTCACCAATAAAGGAAAGCATACCAAAAGCCTTCATCACTATCCTATCTACCTGCGACTCCACTTTCAGGGAGCTATGAACCTGCACTCCAAGCTCTGTTTGTTCAGCAACACTCCCGAGGACCTTACCATTAAGTGGATAAATCCTGCTAAGATTTGCTTTCCCAAAATGCAGCACTTTGCACTTATCTGAGTTAAACTCCACCTGCCACTTCTCAGCCCATTGGCCCATCTGTTCAAGATCCTGTTATAACCCTTTTTGCTGTCCACTACACCTCCAATTTTGGTGTCATCCGAAAACTTACTAACTGTACCTGTTATGCTCGCATCCAAATCATTTATGTAAATGACAAAAAGTAGAGGACCCAGAACTGATCCTTGTGGCACTCCACTGGTCACAGGCCTCCAGTCTGAAAAACCCTCTACCACCTCCCTCTGTCTTCTATCTTTGAGCCAGTTCTGTATCCAAATGGCTAGTTGTCCCTGTATTCCATGAGATCTAACCTTGCTAACCAGTATCCCATGGGGAACCTTGTCGAACACCTTACTGAAGTCGATTTAGATCACATCTACTGCACTGCCATCATCAATCCTCTTTGTTACTTCTTCAAAAAAACTGAATCAAGTTTGTGAGACATGATTTCCCACACACAAATCCATATTGACTATCCCTAATCAGTCCTTGCCTTTCCAAATACATGTACATCCTGTCCTTCAGGATTCCCTCCAACAACTTGCCCACCTCTGAGGTCAGGCTCACCGCTCTATAGTTCTCTGGCTTGTCCTTACCACCCTTCTTCAACAGTGGCACCACATTTGCCAACCTCCAGTCTTCCAGCACCTCACCTGTGACTATCGATGATACAAATATCTCAGCAAGAGGCCCAGCAATCACTTCTCTAGCTTTCCACTGAGCTCTAGGGTACACCTGATCAGGTCCTGGGGATTTATCCACCTTAATGCATTTCAAGGCATCCAGCACTTCCTCCTCTGTAATATCGACATTTTGCAAGATGTCACCATCTATTTCCCTACAGTCTATATCTTCCATATCCTTTTCCACAGTAAATACTGTGCAAAACATACGTTTAGTATCTCCCCCATTTTCTGTGGCTCTACACAAAGGCCGCCTTGTTGATCTTTGAGGGGGCCTATTCTCTCTCTAGTTACCCCTTTGTCCTTAAAGTATTTGTAAAAACCTTTGGATTCTCCTTAATTCTATTTGCCACTGCAAGCGGGCATCAGAGCCGCCCTGCATTTGCCACGGGACTATGCCTACATCGGTAAAACGAGAGGAATTCATTTTGTGTTTTAAACGGCAGCCGCAGCTTAAACCCACAGAACTCAGCAGCTGGCGGTCCACCCACGTGACTGGGAGATGGGAGCCAGAGGACAGATCAAATCCACACTAGGCCAGACACTAACCGTGACTCATAGACCGAAACTCCGGAGCTAATTAATATGGAGACCTATCTCCGAATCAAATCAAGAGACTGCCTGAAACACACCCATATTCATTAATACAGAACCATCCTGACACAAAGGACAGGCATCCACCAGACAGGAACGAACAGACTAATACACACCAGCACCCCAAGGGAATAAAGGGGGGTGCTAGCCTCCAGCCCTCACAGAGAGAGACAAGCAGATAGTTCCCGGACCCGTTGACATAATCCAATGAGCACCCTATTGTGTGTACACTGCAACTCTCCAGGGACGGCAGGAAACCCACCATTTACACCTACTCCAGCGATGATGGGGAACTATCATCCCATTCATACTCAAAATCCTCACATCCTGACAAAGAAAGGTCTGTAATGTGTAGCAGCTCGCGGGAACAGCAGAAAAGCCGAGTTTCGGACCTCGGTTGGTCTCCGCTGGTGTTACTGTATCAATAAACGTTACCGATTGTTGAACCGCACTCTGGGCTCGGACTGATATCATTTCATCCGCGTTAACCCCCAGGATCTGGGAAACAGGACTCCCCAAGGAGGGAATTAAATCCTGAAGTGAGAAACTCTCTCCAAAAATCCGTTTTAATGCCAGAGTGATGTGAGATATGTATAGGCCGGGAGAAGAAATTGTGATAATCGCAGAAATAAGACACAGGCTGGCTATTTCAATTCAGTTCAGAGTCTCTGGGAGGGGGTGTCTGTCTCTGTCCAGTTTTCTTTTGTTGAGTTTTCAAACAAGTCAAACCGTCCCACACGCTACAAGGTGAGCCGTCATTATTTAAAGTGGGGTTTGGAACAAAGATTACAGTGTACAAGATTACATCTGACAGAAACAGAGAGAGAGAGAAAGAGAGCGATGTCAGAGATGGGGAGAGAGTGAGAGGGGGAACAGAGAGAGAGAGAGGGAGCAAAAGGGGGAACAGAGAGTGAGGGGACAAATAGGGAAGAAAGGGGGAAATGTTTGGAATTTGTCAAACAGTAGGATTGGTCTCTCTCTGTCATCCTGGAGACAGAATCAAACCCTTAACCAGCGTCAGTGACACATAATCTGTCTGTGGTCACACTGCTGCTTGTGGGATCTTGCTGTGCATGGTTATTCATGTTTCTGGCCTCTGGCCAACTGTTCGATGGTGATTTCTTTGTGTTTGGATGTTGCTGTGATGTTACGCAATGCCTTAATGATGCAATTATTAAACTGAACCAGCATCACAGGGTAAAGGGAGAGATTGTGGAAGGCAGAGAGTGGTGGGATCTTGCTGTGCTTTTGGTGCCACTGCTTTATTTTATCTCACATCAATTCTCATTTCTCTCTCAGGCTGTTCTCCACCCGAGGAGGAGGAGGGGGAGATTCGACCCAGGAGCTGAAACTCGGGACGGTGCAGAGACAGAGAGAATCAAATCCAATCTCCTGTGAGGAACCGTCAGACAAGAGCTGGACCCAGAGCGAGAGAACAATCAGAAACTGTCCTGTCTCCTCATTTAAACTCACACACACACACGAGGAAAAGAATTGGGGGGTTCAGGCCGTCTCCGGGATTTTTACCACAAGGGGCGAGTTCTGGGCTGGGGGGACAAAGGGACGAAAAAGATGGAGAGAGAGCCGCTGCACAGTCTGATCCCACAGATATCACTCCCTCCCTTTCTCACTACAGCTCTATCTCTACCTCGGTGTTCCCATCTCTCTCTTTCTCTGTCTGTCCCACATTTTTCCATTAATTCCCCATCTTTCCCATCTCCACCCTATTCACATTCCCCAACAGATTCCCTTTCTACAACTCTCTGGATCTTCTCTCTTTGCCAGAACTGTTGGAATTGTTGGGGAGCAAAAGTCAGGGTGGGGGTTGGGAGGGCAAAGGCAGTCAGACATAAAGAGAGAGAGAGAGAGAGAGCGAGAAACATAGAATAGAGAGAAACAGACACAGAGTCAGAGAGAGAGACAGACAGACAGAGATAGAAAAGGGTTATGAGGCAGAGACAACTCTGAGATAACAGCAAATTGGTTAGGCCACTGTTGGAACACTGCATCCAATTCTGGTCTCCTTTCTATTGGAAAGATGTTGTGAAACTTGAAAGGGTTCAGAAAAGATATACAAGGATGTTGCTATGGTTGGAAGATTTGAGCTGCAGGGAGAGGTTAAATTAGATTAGATTACTTACAGTGTAGAAACAGGCCCTTCGGCTCAACCAGCCCTTTGGTGAGGAACCCATGCCCCTACATTTACCCCTTCACTTAACACAATGGATAATTTAGCACGGCCAACTCACCTAACCTGCACATCTTTGGACTGTGGGAGGAAACCGAAGCACCCGGAGGAAACCCACACAGACACAGGGAGAACGTGCAAACTCCACACAGACAGTCGCCTGAGGCTGGAATTGAACCCAGGTCTCTAGCGCTGTGAGGCAAACTCTCTGACACTGTGTTACAGACCCTAACCCCTGGATTGACCCGGCCACCCCAAACTATCTGACACTGTGTTCCAGACCCTAACCCCGGATTAATCGGGCTTACTCCACACTCATAGACATTGTATTACACACACTAACCCCTGGATTAATCCAGCCTATCCCACACTCTCAGACACTGTATTCCAGACCCTAACCCCTGGATTAATCCGGCCTATCCTACGCTCTCATCACTGTGTTCCAGACACTAACACCTGCATTAATCCAGCCTATCCCACATTCTCAAACACTGTGTTCCAGCCCTTAACACTGGATTAATCCGGCCAATCACTCACGCTCAGACACTGTGTTCCAGACCCTAACCCCTGGATTAATCCGGTATCCTCACACTCTCAGACACTGTGTTCCAGACCCTAACCAATGGATTAATCTGGCCTATCCCACAAATTGGGCACTGTGTTCCAGACCCTAACCAATGGATTAATCCGGTATCCTCACACTCTCAGACACTGTGTTCCAGACCCTAACCAATGGATTAATCTGGCCTATTTTACGCTCTCAGACACTGTATTCCAGCCATTTACCCCTGGATTAATCTGACCTATCTCACACTCTCAGACATTGTGTTCCAGACCCTAACCCCTGGATTGACCCGGCCTATCACACACTCTCAGACACTGTGTTTCAGACCCCTGGATTATTCCGGTCTCCCCCAGACTCTCAGGCACTGTGTTCGAGACCCTAAACCCAGGATTAATCTGGCCCTTTCCACAATCTAAGGCACTGTGATGCAGACCCTAACCCCAGGATTAATCCAGTCTATTCTACTCCCGCAGACACTATATTCCAGACCCTAACCCCTGGATTAAATCTGGTCTGTCCCACATTCTCAGACACTGTGTTCCAGACCCGAACTCCTGCATTAATCCAGCCTATCCCACACTCTCAGACACTGTGTTTCAGACCCTAACCCCTGGATTTACCCGGCCTATCCCACACTCTCAAGCACTGTGTTCCAGACCCTAACCCCTGGATTAATCTGACCTATACCACTCTATCAAGCACTGCGTTCCAGACTCTAACTCCTGGAATATTCTGGCCGATCCCACACTCACACACTGTGTTCCAGTCCCTAACCCATGGATTAATCTGGCCAGTACACACTCTCAGGCTCTGTATTCCAGACCCTAATTCCTGGATTAATCCGGCCTATCCCACACTCTCAGACACTTTGTACCAGACCCGAACACCTGGATTAATCTGGCCTATCCTACTCCCGTAGACACTGTATTCCAGACCCAAACTGCTGGAATAATCTGGCCTATCCCACACTCTCTGACACTGTGTACCAGATGCTAACCCTTGCATTAATCCGGCCAGTACACACTCTCAGGCTCTGTATTCCAGACCCTAATTCCTGGAGTAATCCGGAATTTCCCACACTCTCAAACACTGTGTTTCAGACCTTAACACTGGATTAATCCGGACTTTCTCACACTCTCAGGCACTTTGTTCCAGAACCTAACCCCTGCATTGAACCGGCCTCTCCACACTTTCAGACACTGTGTTCCAAACCTTAACTCTGGATTAATCCGGCCTATCCCACACTCTCAGACACTGTATTCCAGACTTTCACCCCTGGATAGACACGGCCTATCCCACACTCCTAGACATTGTATTACATACACTAAACCCTGGATTAATCCAGCCTATCCTACACTCTCATCACTGTGTTCCAGACCCTAAACTCTGGATTAATCCAGCCTATCCTATACTCTCAGACACTGTGTTCCAGACCCTAACCCCCAGATTATTCCAGTCTATCCTATTCTCTCAGACACTTTGATCCAGACTCTAACCCCTGGATTGACCCAGCCTATCCTATACTCTCAGACACAGTGTTCCAGTCCCTAACCCATGGATTAATCCGGCCAATACCCACTCTCAGCCTCTGTGTTCCAGACCCTAATTCCTGGATTGACCCGGCCACCCTAAACTCTCTGACACTGTGTTCCAGTCCCTAACCCATGGATTAATCCGGCCAATACCCACTCTCAGCCTCTGTGTTCCAGACCCTAATTCCTGGATTGACCCGGCCTACCGCACACTCTCAACCACTGTGTTCCAGACAATAACCATTGGATTGACCCAGCCTATTCCACACTCTCAGACACTGAGTTCCAGACCCTAAATCTTGAATTATTCTGGCCTCCCACACACTCTTAGACACTGTGTTCCAGACCCGAACACCTGGATTATTCCGGCATAACACACACTCTCAGACACTGTGTTCCAGACCCTAACCCCTGGATTAATCCGGTATCCTCACACTCTCAGACACTGTGTTCCAGACCCTAACCCCTGGATTAATCTGGCCTATCCCACAAATTGGGCACTGTGTTCCAGACCCTAACCCCTGGATTAATCCGGTATCCTCACACTCTCAGACACTGTGTTCCAGACCCTAACCAATGGATTAATCTGGCCTATCCTACGCTCTCAGACACTGTATTCCAACCACTTACCCCTGGATTAATCTGACCTATCTCACACTCTCAGACATTGTGTTCCAGACCCTAACCCCTGGATTGACCCGGCCTATCACACACTCTCAGACACTGTGTTTCAGACCCCTGGATTATTCCGGCCTCCCCCAGACTCTCAGGCACTGTGTTCCAGACCCTCACCCAAGGATTGACCCAGCCTATTCCACACTCGAAGGCACTTTGTGCCAGACCTAACCCCTGGATTAATCCGGCCTATCCCACACTCTCAGACACTGTGTTCCAGACCCTAACCCCTGGATTAATCCGGCCTATCCCACACTCTCAGACACTGTGTTCCAGACCCTAAACCCTGGATTAATCTGGCCTATCCCACACTCTCACATACTGTTCCAAACCCTAACCACTGGATTGACCCGGCCACCCCAAACTCTCTGACACTGTCTTCCAGTCTCTAACCCATGGATTAATCCGGCCAATACACACTCTCAGGAATTGTGTTCCAGACCCTAATTCCTGGAGTAATCTGGCCTATCCCAAACTCTCTGATACTGTGTTCCAGACCCTAACCCCTGGATTAATCCGGCCTATCCCACACTCTCAGCCTCTGTGTTCCAGACCCTAATTCCTGGATTAATCCGGCCTACCCCACACTCTCAGCCACTGTGTTCCAGACACTGACCATTGGATTGACCCGACCTATCCCACACTCACAGACACTGAGTTCCAGACACTAAATCCTGGACTATCCCGGTCTCCCTACACTATCAGGCACTTTGTACCAGACCCTAACAACTGGATTAATCCGGCCTATCCCACACTCACAGACACTGAGTTCCAGACACTAAATCCTGGACTATCCCGGTCTCCCTACACTATCAGGCACTTTGTACCAGACCCTAACCCCTGGATTAATCCGGCCTATCCCACACTCACAGACACTGAGTTCCAGACACTAAATCCTGGACTATCCCGGTCTCCCTACACTATCAGGCACTTTGTACCAGACCCTAACCCCTGGATTAATCCGGCCTATCCCACACTCCTAGACACTGAGTTCCAGACACTGAATCCTGGATTATCCCGGCCTCCCCACACTCTGAGGAACTTTGTTCCAGACCCTAATCCCTGGATTAATCCGGCCTATCCCACGCTCTCAGACACTCTGTACCAGACCCGAATGCCTGGATTAATCCGACCTATCCCACACTCCCTCACACTTTGTTCCAGACTCTAACCCTGGGAATGAATCAACCTTCCCCACACTTTCCGGCCCTTTGTACCAGTCCCTAATGCCTGGATTAATCCGGCCTATCCTACTCCCGCAGACACTATATTCCAGACCCAAAAAGATGGATTGATCCGGCCTATCCCACACTCTCAGGCACTGTGTTCCAGACCCTAACCCCTGGATTAATCCGGCCTATCCCACACTCTCAGGCACTGTGTTCCAGACCCTAATTCCTGGAGTAATCTGGCCTATCGCAAACTCTCTGATACTGTGTTCCAGACCCTAACCCCTGGATTAATCCGGCCTCCCCCACACTTTCTGACACTGTATTCCAGACCCTACCCACTGGATTAATCCGGCCAATCCCTCACGCTCGGACATTGTGTTCCAGACCCTAACCCCCGGATTGACCCGGCCTCCCCACTCTCTCAGACACTGTACTACAGACCCTAACCCCTGGTTTAATCCGGCCTATCCCAAACTCTCAGGCACTGTATTCCAGACACTTACCTCTGGATTAATCCAACCTATCCCACTGTCTCAAGCAATGTGTTCCAGATCCGAACTCCTGAAATATTCCAGCCCATCGCACAATCTCACAAACTGTGTTCCAGACCCTAACCCCGGGATTAATCCGGTCAATCCCATAAACCCAGACAATGTATTCCAGACCCTAACACCTGGATAGACCAGGCCACCAGGTCATCTGTTGGGTCATCTGCTCTTGCCTGTGTGAGTTAGATTGTCACTGTGCTGTCAGTCTGGTCTTCCCTGGGTGGGTACATTGACAGAGTGGGGTCAGTCTGCTCTTCCCTGGGAGTGTTACATTGACAGATTGCTGTCAGTCTGCTCTTCCCTGGGTGTGTTATATTGACAGAGTGGGGTAAGTCTGCTCTTCCCTGGGAGGGTTACATTGACAGAGTGGGGTCAGTCTGCTCTTCCCTGGGTGTGTTACATTGACAGAGTGGGGTCCGTCTGCTATTCCCTGGTTGTGTTACATTGACAGAGTGGGGTCAATGTGCTCTTCCCTGGGTGTGTTACATTGACAGAGTGGGGTCAGTCTGCTCTTCCCTGGGTGTGTTACATTGACAGAGTGGGGTCAGTCTGCTCTTCCCTGGGTGTGTTACATTGACAGAGTGGGGTCAGTCTGCTCTTCCCTGGGTGTGTTACATTGACAGAGGGGGGTCAGTCTGCTCTTCCCTGGGTGTGTTACATTGACAGAGTGGGGTCAGTCTGCTCTTCACTGGGTGTGTTACATTGACAGAGTGTGGTCAGTCTGCTCTTCCCTGGGTGTGTTACATTGACAGAGTGGGGTCAGTCTGCTCTTTCCTGTGTGTGTTACATTGACAGAGTGTGGTCAGTCTGCTCTTCACTGGGTGTGTTACATTGACAAAGTGGGGTCAGTCTGCTCTTCCCTGGGTGTGTTACATTGACAGAGTGGGGTCAGTCTGCTCTTTCCTGTGTGTGTTACATTGACAGAGTGGGGTCTGTCTGCTCTTCGCTGGGTGTGTTACATTGACAGAGTGGGGTCAGTCTGCTCTTCCCTGGGTGTGTTACAATGACAGAGTGGGGTCAGTCTGCTCTTCCCTGGGTGTGTTACATTGACAGAGTGTGGTCAGTCTGCTCTTCCCTGGGTGTGTTACATTGAGAGAGTGGGGTCAGTCTGATCTTCCCTGGGTGTGTTACATTGACAGTGTGAGGTCAGTCTGCTCTTCCCTGGTGGCTTACATTGACAGAGTGGGGTCTGTCTATTCTTCCCTGGGTGTGTTACTTTGATAGAGTGTGGTCAATCTGCTCTTACCTGGGTGTGTTACATTGACAGATTGCGGTCAGTCTGCTCTTCCCTGAATGTGTTACATTGAGAGAGTGGTGTCAGTCTGCTGTTCCCTGGGTGTGTTACATTGACAGAGTGGGTTCAGTCTGTTCTTCCCTGGGTGTGATACATTGACAGTGTGGGGTCAGTCTGTTCTTCCCTGGGTGGGTTACATTGACAGAGTGGGGTCAGTCTGCTCTTCCCTGGGTGGGTTACAATGACAGAGTGGGGTCAGTCTGCTCTTCCATGGGTGTGTTACATTGACAGAATGGGGTCAGTCTGCTCTTCCCTGGGTATGTTACCTTGACAGAGTGGGGTCAGTCTGCTCTTCCCTGGGTGGGTTACATTGACAGAGTGAGGTCAGTCTGGTCTTCACTGGGTCTGTTACATTGACAGTGTGAGGTCAGTCTGCTCTTCCCTGGGCGGGTTACATTGACAGAGTGAGGTCAGTCTGCTCTTCACTGGGTCTGTTACATTGACAGTGTGAGGTCAGTCTGCTCTTCCCTGGGTGTGTTACATTGACAGAGTGGGGTCAGTCTGATTTTCCCTGGGTGTGTTACTTTGACAGAGTGGGGTCAGTCTGATCTTCCCTGGGTGTGTTGCTTTGATAGAGTGTGGTCAGTCTGCTCTTCCCTGGGTGTGTTACATTGACAGATTGCGCTCAGTGTGCTGTTCCCTGGGTGTGTTACATTGACAGAGTGTGGTCAGTCTGCTCTTCCCTGGGTGTGTTACATTGAGAGAGTGGTGTCAGTCTGATCTTCCCTGGGTGTGTTACATTGACCAAGTGAGGTCAGTGTGCTCTTCCCTGGGTGTGTTACATTGACAGAGTGTGGTCAGTCTGATTTTCCCTGGGTGTGTTACATTGACAGAGTGGGGTCAGTCTGCTCTTTCCTGGGTGTGTTACATTGACAGAGTGTGGTCAGTCTGCTCTTCCCTGGGTGTGTTACATTGAGAGAGTGGTGTCAGTCTGATCTTCCCTGGGTGTGTTACATTGACCAAGTGAGGTCAGTGTGCTCTTCCCTGGGTGTGTTACATTGACAGAGTGTGGTCAGTCTGATTTTCCCTGGGTGTGTTACATTGACAGAGTGGGGTCAGTCTGCTCTTTCCTGGGTGTGTTACATTGACAGAGTGTGGTCAGTCTGCTCTTCCCTGGGTGTGTTAGATTGACAGAGTGTGGTCTGTCTATTCTTCCCTGGGTGTGTTACATTGACAGTGTGAGGTCAGTCTGCTGTTCCATGGGTGTGTAACATTGACAGTGTGGGGTCAGTCTGGTCTTCCGTGGATATGTTACATTGACAGAGTGGGGTCAGTCTGCTCTTCCCGGGGTGGGTTACATTGACAGTGTGGGGTCAGTCTGGTCTTCCCTGGATATGTTACATTGACAGAGTGGGTTCAGTCTGCTCTTCCCTGGGTGTGTTACATTGACAGAGTGAGGTCAGTCTGCTCTTCCCTGGGTGGGTTACATTGAGAGAGTGGGGTCAGTCTGATCTTCTCTGGGTGTGTTACATTGACAGTGTGAGGTCAATCTGCTCTTCCCTGGGTGTGTTACATTGACAGTGTGAGGCCAGTCTGCTCTTCCCTGGTGGCTTACATTGACAGAGTGGGGTCTGTCTATTCTTCCCTGGGTGTGTTACACTGACAGAGTGGGGTCAGTCTGCTGTTCCATGGGTGTGTAACATTGACAGTGTGGGGTCAGTCTGGTCTTCCGTGGATATGTTACATTGACAGAGTGGGGTCAGTCTGCTCTTCCCGGGGTGGGTTACATTGACAGTGTGGGGTCAGTCTGGTCTTCCCTGGATATGTTACATTGACAGAGTGGGTTCAGTCTGCTCTTCCCTGGGTGTGTTACATTGACAGAGTGAGGTCAGTCTGATCTTCCCTGGGTGGGTTACATTGACAGAGTGGAGTCAGTCTGCTCTTACCTATGTCTGTTACATTGACTGAGTGGGGTCAGTCTATTCTTCCCTGGGTGTGTTACTTTGATAGAGTGTGGTCAGTCTGCACTTACCTGGGTGTGTTACATTGACAGATTGCGGTCAGTCTGCTCTTCCCTGGGTATGTTACATTGAGAGAATGGGGTCAGTCTGATCTTCCCTGGGTGTGTTACATTGACAGTGTGAGGTCAGTCTGCTCTTCCCTGGGCATGTTACATTGACAGTGTGATGTCAGTCTGCTCTTCCCTGGTGGCTTACATTGACAGAGTGGGGTCTGTCTATTCTTCCCTGGGTGTGTTGCTTTGATAGAGTGTGGTCAGTCTGCTCTTACCTGGGTGTGTTACATTGACAGATTGCGGTCAGTCAGCTCTTCTCTGAGTGTGTTACATTGAGAGAGTGGGGTCAGTCTGCTCTTCCCTGGGTGTGTTACATTGACAGTGTGAGGTCAGTCTGCTCTTCCCTGGGTGAGTTACATTGACAGAGTGTGGTCAGTCTGCTCTTCCCTGGGTGTGTTACATTGAGAGAGTGGGGTCAGTCTGATCTTCCCTGGGTGTGTTACATTGACAGTGTGAGGTCAGTCTGCTCTTCCCTGGGTGTGTTACATTGACAGTGTGAGGTCAGTCTGCTCTTCCCTGGTGGCTTACATTGACAGAGTGGGGTCTGTCTATTCTTCCCTGGGTGTGTTACACTGACAGAGTGGGATCAGTCTGCTGTTCCATGGGTGTGTAACATTGACAGTGTGGGGTCAGTCTGGTCTTCCCTGGGTGGGTTACAATGATAGAGTGGGGTCAGTCTGCTCTTCGCTGGTTGTGATTCATTGACTGAGTGGGTCAGTGTGTTCTTCCCTGGGTGTGTTACATTGACAGAGTGTGGTCAGTCTGCTCTTCCCTGGGTGTGTTACATTGACAGAGTGTAGTCAGTCTGCTCTTCCATGGGTGTGTTACTTTAACAGAATGGGGTCAGTCTGCTCTTTCCTGGGTGTGTTACCTTGACAGAGTGGGGTCAGTCTGCTCTTACCTGGGTCTGTTACATTGACACAGTGGGGTCAGTCTAATCTTCCCTGGGTGTGTTACATTGACAGTGTGAGGTCAGTCTGCTCTTCCCTGGGTCTGTTACATTGAGAGAGTGGGGTCAGTCTGATCTTCCCTGGGTGTGTTACATTGACAGTGTGAGGTCAGTCTGTTCTTCCCTGGGTGGGTTTCATTGACAGAGTGGGGTCAGTCTATTCTTCCCTGGGTGTGTTACTTTGATAGAGTGTGGTCAGTCTGCTCTTACCTGTGTGTGTTACATTGACAAATTGCGGTCAGTCTGCTCTTCCCTGGGTATGTTACATTGAGAGAGTGGGGTCAGTCTGATCTTCCCTGGGTGTGTTACATTGACAGTGTGAGGTCAGTCTGTTCTTCCCTGGGTGTGTTACATTGACAGTGTGAGGTCAGTCTGCTCTTCCCTGGGTGTGTTACATTGACAGAGTGGGGTCAGTCTGACTTTCCCTGGGTGTGTTACTTTGACAGAGTGGGGTCAGTCTGATCTTCCCTGGGTGTGTTCCTTTGATAGAGTGTGGTCAGTCTGCTCTTCCCTGGGTGTGTTACATTGACAGATTGCGCTCAGTCTGCTGTTCCCTGGGTGTGTTACATTGAGAGAGTGGGGTCAGTCTGATCTTCCCTGGGTGTGTTACATTGACAGAGTGGGGTCAGTCTGCTCTTTCCTGGGTGTGTTACATTGACAGAGTGTGGTCAGTCTGCTCTTCCCTGGGTGTGTTACATTGAGAGAGTGGTGTCAGTCTGATCTTCCCTGGGTGTGTTACATTGACCAAGTGAGGTCAGTGTGCTCTTCCCTGGGTGTGTTACATTGACAGGTTGTGGTCAGTCTGCTCTTCCCTGGGTGTGTTACATTGACAGTGTGAGGTCAATCTGCTCTTCCCTGGGTGTGTTACATTGACAGTGTGAGGTCAGTCTGCTCTTCCCTGGTGGCTTACATTGACAGCGTGGGGTCTGTCTCTTCTTCCCTGGGTGTGTTACACTGACAGAGTGGGGTCAGTCTGCTGTTCCATGGGTGTGTAACATTGACAGTGTGAGGTCAGTCTGGTCTTCCCTGGATATGTTACATTGACAGAGTGGGGTCAGTCTGCTCTTCCCTGGATATGTTACATTGACAGAGTGAGGTCAGTCTGATCTTCCCTGGGTGTGTTATATTGACAGTGTGAGGTCAGTCTGCTCTTACCTAGGTCTGTTACATTGACAGAGTGGGGTCAGTCTAATCTTCCCTGGGTGTGTTACATTGACAGTGTGAGGTCAGTCTGCTCTTCCCTGGGTCTGTTACATTGAGAGATTGGGGTCAGTCTGATCTTCCCTGGGTATGTTACATTGACAGAGTGAGGTCAGTCTGCTCTTCCCTGGGTGTGTTACATTGACAGTGTGAGGTCAGTCTGCTCTTCCCTGCTGGCTTACATTGACAGAGTGGGGTCTGTCGATTCTTCCCTGGGTGTGTTACTTTGATAGAGTGTGGTCAGTCTGCTCTTACCTGGGTGTGTTACATTGACAGATTGCGGTCAGTCTGCTCTTCCCTGGGTATGTTACATTGAGAGAATGGGGTCAGTCTGATCTTCCCTGGGTGTGTTACATTGACAGTGTGAGGTCAGTCTGCTCTTCCCTGGTGGCTTTCATTGACAGAGTGGGGTCTGTCTATTCTTCCCTGGGTGTGTTACTTTGATAGAGTGTGGTCAGTCTGCTCTTACCTGGGTGTGTTACATTGAGAGAGTGGGGTCAGTCTCATCTTCCCTGGGTGTGTTACATTGACAGTGTGAGGTCAGTCTGCTCTTCCCTGGGTGTGTTACATTGACAGTGTGAGGTCAGTCTGCTCTTCCCTGGTGGCTTACATTGACAGAGTGGGGTCTGTCTATTCTTCCCTGGGTGTGTTACACTGACAGAGTGGGATCAGTCTGCTGTTCCATGGGTGTGTAACATTGACAGTGTGGGGTCAGTCTGGTCTTCCCTGGGTGGGTTACAATGATAGAGTGGGGTCAGTCTGCTCTTCGCTGGTTGTGATTCATTGACTGAGTGGGTCAGTGTGTTCTTCCCTGGGTGTGTTACGTTGACAGAGTGTAGTCAGTCTGCTCTTCCATGGGTGTGTTACTTTAACAGAATGGGGTCAGTCTGCTCTTTCCTGGGTGTGTTACATTGACAGAGTGGGGTCAGTCTGCTCTTACCTGGGTCTGTTACATTGACACAGTGGGGTCAGTCTAATCTTCCCTGGGTGTGTTACATTGACAGTGTTAGGTCAGTCTGCTCTTCCCTGGGTCTGTTACCTTGAGAGAGTGGGGTCAGTCTGATCTTCGCTGGGTGTGTTACATTGACAGTGTGAGGTCAGTCTGTTCTTCCCTGGGTGGGTTACATTGACAGTGTGAGGTCAGTCTGTTCTTCCCTGGGTGGGTTACATTGACAGAGTGGGGTCAGTCTCTTCTTCCCTGGGTGTGTTACTTTGATAGAGTGTGGTCAGTCTGCTCTTACCTGGGTGTGTTACATTGACAAATTGCGGTCAGTCTGCTCTTCCCTGGGTATGTTACAATGAGAGAGTGGGGTCAGTCTGATCTTCCCTGGGCGTGTTACATTGACAGTGTGAGGTCAGTCTGTTCTTCCCTGGGTGTGTTACATTGACAGTGTGAGGTCAGTCTGCTCTTCGCTGGGTGTTACATTGACAAATTGCGGTCAGTCTGCTCTTCCCTGGGTATGTTACAATGAGAGAGTGGGGTCAGTCTGATCTTCCCTGGGCGTGTTACATTGACAGTGTGAGGTCAGTCTGCTCTTCCCTGGGTGTGTTACATTGACAGAGTGGGGTCAGTCTGACTTTCCCTGGGTGTGTTACTTTGACAGAGTGGGGTCAGTCTGATCTTCCCTGGGTGTGTTACATTGACAGAGTGGGGTCAGTCTGACTTTCCCTGGGTGTGTTCCTTTGATAGAGTGTGGTCAGTCTGCTCTTCCCTGGGTGTGTTACATTGACAGAGTGGGATCAGTCAGCTGTTCCATGGCTGTGTAACATTGACAGAATGGGGTCAGTCTGCTCTTCCCTGGGTATGTTACCTTGACAGAGTGGGGTCAGTCTGCTCTTCCCTGGGTGTGTTACATTGACAGTGTGAGGTCAGTCTGCTCTTCCCTGGTTGTGTTACATTGACAGAGTGGGGTCAGTCTGATCTTCCCTGGGTGTGTTACTTTGACAGTGTGAGGTCAGTCAGCTCTTCCCTGGGTGTGTTACATTGACAGTATGAGGTCAGTCTACTCTTCCCTGGTGGCTTACATTGACCGAGTGGGGTATGTGTATTCTTCCCTGGGTGTGTTACACTGACAGAGTGGGGTCAGTCTGCTGTTCCATGGGTGTGTAACATTGACAGAGTGGGGTCAGTCTGGTCTTCCCTGGGTATGTTACATTGACAGAGTGGTGTCAGTCTGGTCTTCCCTGGGTGGGTTACATTGACAGTGTGGGGTCAGTCTGGTCTTCCCTGGGTGGGTTACAATGACAGAGTGGGGTCAGTCTGCTCTTCACTGGGTGTGGTAATTGACTGAGTGGGGTCAGTGTGCTCTTCCCTGGGGGTGTTACATTCACAGAGTGGGGTCAGTCTGCTCTTCCCTGGGTGTGTTACATTGACAGAGTGGGGTCAGTCTGCTCTTTCCTGGGTGTGTTACATTGACAGAGTGTGGTCAGTCTGCTCTTCCCTGGGTGTGTTACATTGACAAATTGGGGTCAGTCTGATCTTCCCTGGGTGTGTTACATTGACCAAGTGAGGGTCAGTGTGCTCTTCCCTGGGTGTGTTACATTGACAGAGTGTGGTCAGTCTGCTCTTCCCTGGGTGTGTTACATTGAGAGAGTGGGGTCAGTCTGATCTTCCCTGGGTGTGTTACATTGACAGTGTGAGGTCAGTCTGCTCTTCCCTGGTGGCTTACATTGACAGAGTGGGGTCTGTCTATTCTTCCCTGGGTGTGTTACTTTGATAGAGTGTGGAGTGTGGTCAGTCTGCTCTTACCTGGGTGTGTTACATTGACAGATTGCTGTCAGTCTGCTCTTCCCTGAGTGTGTTACATTGACAGAGTGGGGTCAGTCTGCTCTTCCCTGGGTGTGTTACATTGACAGAGTGGGTTCAGTCTGTTCATCCCTGGGTGTGATACATTGACAGTGTGGGGTCAGTCTTTTCTTCCCTGGGTGGGTTACATTGACAGAGTGGGGTCAGTCTGGTCTTCCCTGGGTGGGTTACAATGACAGAGTGGGGTCAGTCTGCTCTTCCATGGGTGTGTTACATTGACAGAATGGGGTCAGTGTGCTGTTCCCTGGGTATGTTACCTTGACAGAGTGCGGTCAGTCTGCTCTTCCCTGGGTGGGTTACATTGACAGAGTGAGGTCAGTCTGCTCTTCCCTGGGTCTGTTACATTGACAGTGTGAGGTCAGTCTGCTCTTCCCTCGGTGTGTTACATTGACAGAGTGGGGTCAGTCTGACTTTCCCTGGGTGTGTTACTTTGACAGAGTGGGGTCAGTCTGATCTTCCCTGGGTGTGTTACTTTGATAGAGTGTGGTCAGTCTGCTCTCCCCTGGGTGTGTTACATTGACAGAGTGTGGTCAGTCTGCTCTTCCCTGGGTGTGTTACATTGAGAGAGTGGGGTCAGTCTGATCTTCCCTGGGTGTGATACATTGACAGAGTGGGGTCAGTCTGCTCTTTCCTGGGTGTGTTACAATGACAGAGTGGGGTCAGTCTGCTCTTCACTGGGTGTGGTAATTGACTGAGTGGGGTCAGTGTGCTCTTCCCTGGGGGTGTTACATTCACAGAGTGGGGTCAGTCTGCTCTTCCCTGGGTGTGTTACATTGACAGAGTGGGGTCAGTCTGCTCTTTCCTGGGTGTGTTACATTGACAGAGTGTGGTCAGTCTGCTCTTCCCTGGGTGTGTTACATTGACAAATTGGGGTCAGTCTGATCTTCCCTGGGTGTGTTACATTGACCAAGTGAGGGTCAGTGTGCTCTTCCCTGGGTGTGTTACATTGACAGAGTGTGGTCAGTCTGCTCTTCCCTGGGTGTGTTACATTGAGAGAGTGGGGTCAGTCTGATCTTTCCTGGGTGTGTTACATTGACAGTGTGAGGTCAGTCTGCTCTTCCCTGGTGGCTTACATTGACAGAGTGGGGTCTGTCTATTCTTCCCTGGGTGTGTTACTTTGATAGAGTGTGGAGTGTGGTCAGTCTGCTCTTACCTGGGTGTGTTACATTGACAGATTGCTGTCAGTCTGCTCTTCCCTGAGTGTGTTACATTGACAGAGTGGGGTCAGTCTGCTCTTCCCTGGGTGTGTTACATTGACAGAGTGGGTTCAGTCTGTTCATCCCTGGGTGTGATACATTGACAGTGTGGGGTCAGTCTTTTCTTCCCTGGGTGGGTTACATTGACAGAGTGGGGTCAGTCTGGTCTTCCCTGGGTGGGTTACAATGACAGAGTGGGGTCAGTCTGCTCTTCCATGGGTGTGTTACATTGACAGAATGGGGTCAGTGTGCTGTTCCCTGGGTATGTTACCTTGACAGAGTGCGGTCAGTCTGCTCTTCCCTGGGTGGGTTACATTGACAGAGTGAGGTCAGTCTGCTCTTCCCTGGGTCTGTTACATTGACAGTGTGAGGTCAGTCTGCTCTTCCCTCGGTGTGTTACATTGACAGAGTGGGGTCAGTCTGACTTTCCCTGGGTGTGTTACTTTGACAGAGTGGGGTCAGTCTGATCTTCCCTGGGTGTGTTACTTTGATAGAGTGTGGTCAGTCTGCTCTCCCCTGGGTGTGTTACATTGACAGAGTGTGGTCAGTCTGCTCTTCCCTGGGTGTGTTACATTGAGAGAGTGGGGTCAGTCTGATCTTCCCTGGGTGTGATACATTGACAGAGTGGGGTCAGTCTGCTCTTTCCTGGGTGTGTTACATTGACAGAGTGTGGTCAGTCTGCTCTTCCCTGGGTGTGTTACATTGAGAGAGTGGCGTCAGTCTGCTCTTCCCTGGGTGTGTTACATTGAGAGAGTGGTGTCAGTCTGATCTTCCCTGGGTGTGTTACATTGACCAAGTGAGGTCAGTGTGCTCTTCCCTGGGTGTGTTACATTGACAGAGTTTGGTCAGTCTGCTTTTCCCTGGGTGTGTTACATTGACAGTGTGAGGTCAATCTGCTCTTCCCTGGGTGTGTTACATTGACAGTGTGAGGTCAGTCTGCTCTTCCCTGGTGGCTTACATTGACAGAGTGGGGTCTGTCTATTCTTCCCTGGGTGTGTTACACTGACAGAGTGGGGTCAGTCTGCTGTTCCATGGGTGTGTAACATTGACAGTGTGGGGTCAGTCTGGTCTTCCCTCGATATGTTACATTGACAGAGTGGGGTCAGTCTGCTCTTCCCTGGGTGGGTTACATTGACAGTGTGGGGTCAGTCTGGTCTTCCCTGGGTGGGTTACAATGGCAGAGTGGGGTCAGTCTGCTCTTCCCTGGGTGTGCTACATTGACAGAGTGGGGTCAGTCTAATCTTCCCTGGGTGTGCTACATTGACAGTGTGAGGTCGGTCTACTCTTCCCTGGGTCTGTTACATTGAGAGATTGGGGTCAGTCTGATCTTCCCTGGGTATGTTACCTTGACAGAGTGAGGTCAGTCTGCTCTTCCCTGGGTGTGTTACATTGACAGTGTGAGGTCAGTCTGCTCTTCCCTGGTGGCTTACATTGACAGAGTGGGGTCTGTCTATTCTTCCCTGGGTGTGTTACTTTGATAGAGTGGGGTCAGTCTGCTCTTACCTGGGTGTGTTACATTGACAGATTGCGGTCAGTCTGCTCTTCCCTGGGTGTGTTACACTGACAGAGTGGGGTCAGTCTGATCTTCCCTGGGTGTGTTAGTTTGACAGTGTGAGGTCAGTCTGCTCTTCCCTGGGTGTGTTACATTGACAGTATGAGGTCAGTCTACTCTTCCCTGGTGGCTTACATTGACCGAGTGGGGTCTGTGTATTCTTCCCTGGGTGTGTTACACAGACAGAGTGGGGTCAGTCTGCTGTTCCATGGGTGTGTAACATTGACAGAGGTGGGTCAGTCTGGTCTTCCCTGGGTATGTTACATTGACAGAGTGGGGTCAGTCTGCTCTTCCCTGGGTGGGTTACATTGACAGTGTGGGGTCAGTCTGGTCTTCCCTGGGTGGGTTACAATGACAGAGTGGGGTCAGTATGCTCTTCACTGGGTGTGGTAATTGACCGAGTGAGGTCAGTGTGCTCTTCCCTGGGGGTGTTACATTGACTGAGTTTGGTCGTACTGCTCTTACCTGGGTGTGTTACTTTCACAGAGTGGGGTCAGTCGGCTCTTCCCTGGGTGTGTTACATTGACAGAGTGGGGTCAGTCTGCTGTTTCCTGGGTGTGTTACATTGACAGAGTGTGGTCAGTCTGCTCTTCCCTGGGTGTGTTACATTGACAGAGTGGGGTCAGTCTGCTCTTTCCTGGGTGTGTTACATTGACAGAGTGTGGTCAGTCTGCTCTTCCCTGGGTGTGTTACATTGACAGTGTGAGGTCAGTCTGCTCTTCCCTGGGTGTGTTACATTGACAGTGTGAGGTCAGTCTGCTCTTCCCTGGGTGTGTTACATTGACAGAGTGGGGTCAGTCTGACTTTCCCTGGGTGTGTTACTTTGACAGAGTGGGGTCAGTCTGCCCTTCCCTGGGTGTGTTACATTGACAGAGTGGGGTCAGTCTGACTTTCCCTGGGTGTGTTCCTTTGATAGAGTGTGGTCAGTCTGCTCTTCCCTGGGTGTGTTACATTGACAGAGTGGGGTCAGTCTGGTCTTCCCTGGGTGTGTTACATTGACAGAGTGGGGTCAGTCTGCTCTTCCCTGGGTGTGTTACATTGACAGTGTGAGGTCAGTCTGCTCTTCCCTGGTTGTATTACATTGACAGAGTGGGGTCAGTCTGATCTTCCCTGGGTGTGTTACTTTGACAGTGTGAGGTCAGTCAGCTCTTCCCTGGGTGTGTTACATTGACAGTATGAGGTCAGTCTACTCTTCCCTGGTGGCTTACATTTACCGAGTGGGGTCTGTGTATTCTTCCCTGGGTGTGTTACACTGACAGAGTGGGGTCAGTCTGCTGTTCCATGGGTGTGTAACATTGACAGTGTGGGGTCAGTCTGGTCTTCCCTGGGTATGTTACATTGACAGAGTGGTGTCAGTCTGGTCTTCCCTGGGTGGGTTACATTGACAGTGTGGGGTCAGTCTGGTCTTCCCTGGGTGGGTTACAATGACAGAGTGGGGTCAGTCTGCTCTTCACTGGGTGTGGTAATTGACTGAGTGGGGTCAGTGTGCTCTTCCCTGGGGGTGTTACATTCACAGAGTGGGGTCAGTCTGCTCTTCCCTGGGTGTGTTACATTGACAGAGTGGGGTCAGTCTGCTCTTTCCTGGGTGTGTTACATTGACAGAGTGTGGTCAGTCTGCTCTTCCCTGGGTGTGTTACATTGACAAATTGGGGTCAGTCTGATCTTCCCTGGGTGTGTTACATTGACCAAGTGAGGTCAGTGTGCTCTTCCCTGGGTGTGTTACATTGACAGAGTGTGGTCAGTCTGCTCTTCCCTGGGTGTGTCACATTGAGAGAGTGGGGTCAGTCTGATCTTCCCTGGGTGTGTTACATTGACAGTGTGAGGTCAGTCTGCTCTTCCCTGGTGGCTTACATTGACAGAGTGGGGTCTGTCTATTCTTCCCTGGGTGTGTTACTTTGATAGAGTGTGGAGTGTGGTCAGTCTGCTCTTACCTGGGTGTGTTACATTGACAGATTGCTGTCAGTCTGCTCTTCCCTGAGTGTGTTACATTGACAGAGTGGGGTCAGTCTGCTCTTCCCTGGGTGTGTTACATTGACAGAGTTGGTTCAGTCTGTTCATCCCTGGGTGTGATACATTGACAGTGTGGGGTCAGTCTGTTCTTCCCTGGCTGGGTTACATTGACAGAGTGGGGTCAGTCTGGTCTTCCCTGGGTGGGTTACAATGACAGAGTGGGGTCAGTCTGCTCTTCCATGGGTGTGTTACATTGACAGAATGGGGTCAGTGTGCTGTTCCCTGGGTATGTTACCTTGACAGAGTGCGGTCAGTCTGCTCTTCCCTGGGTGGGTTACATTGACAGAGTGAGGTCAGTCTGCTCTTCCCTGGGTCTGTTACATTGACAGTGTGAGGTCTGTCTGCTCTTCCCTGGGTGTGTTACATTGACAGAGTGGGGTCAGTCTGACTTTCCCTGGGTGTGTTACTTTGACAGAGTGGGGTCAGTCTGATCTTCCCTGGGTGTGTTACTTTGATAGAGTGTGGTCAGTCTGCTCTCCCCTGGGTGTGTTACATTGACAGAGTGTGGTCAGTCTGCTCTTCCCTGGGTGTGTTACATTGAGAGAGTGGGGTCAGTCTGATCTTCCCTGGGTGTGATACATTGACAGAGTGGGGTCAGTCTGCTCTTTCCTGGGTGTGTTACATTGACAGAGTGTGGTCAGTCTGCTCTTCCCTGGGTGTGTTACATTGAGAGAGTGGCGTCAGTCTGCTCTTCCCTGGGTGTGTTACATTGAGAGAGTGGTGTCAGTTTGATCTTCCCTGGGTGTGTTACATTGACCAAGTGAGGTCAGTGTGCTCTTCCCTGGGTGTGTTACATTGACAGAGTGTGGTCAGTCTGCTCTTCCCTGGGTGTGTTACATTGACAGTGTGAGGTCAATCTGCTCTTCCCTGGGTGTGTTACATTGACAGTGTGAGGTCAGTCTGCTCTTCCCTGGTGGCTTACATTGACAGAGTGGGGTCTGTCTATTCTTCCCTGGGTGTGTTACACTTACAGAGTGGGGTCAGTCTGCTGTTCCATGGGTGTGTAACATTGACAGTGTGGGGTCAGTCTGGTCTTCCCTGGATATGTTACATTGACAGTGTGGGGTCAGTCTGCTCTTCCCTGGGTGTGCTACATTGACAGAGTGGGGTCAGTCTAATCTTCCCTGGGTGTGCTACATTGACAGTGTGAGGTCAGTCTACTCTTCCCTGGGTCTGTTACATTGAGAGATTGGGGTCAGTCTGATCTTCCCTGGGTATGTTACCTTGACAGAGTGATGTCAGTCTGCTCTTCCCTGGGTGTGTTACATTGACAGTGTGAGGTCAGTCTGCTCTTCCCTGGTGGCTTACATTGACAGAGTGGGGTCTGTCTATTCTTCCCTGGCTGTGTTACTTTGATAGAGTGTGGTCAGTCTGCTCTTACCTGGGTGTGTTACATTGACAGATTGCGGTCAGTCTGCTCTTCCCTGGGTGTGTTACACTGACAGAGTGGGGTCAGTCTGATCTTCCCTGGGTGTGTTAGTTTGACAGTGTGAGGTCAGTCTGCTCTTCCCTGGGTGTGTTCCATTGACAGTATGAGGTCAGTCTACTCTTCCCTGGTGGCTTACATTGACCGAGTGGGGTCTGTGTATTCTTCCCTGGGTGTGTTACACAGACAGAGTGGGGTCAGTCTGCTGTTCCATGGGTGTGTAACATTGACAGAGTGGGGTCAGTCTGGTCTTCCCTGGGTATGTTACATTGACAGAGTGGGGTCAGTCTGCTCTTCCCTGGGTGGGTTACATTGACAGTGTGGGGTCAGTCTGGTCTTCCCTGGGTGGGTTACAATGACAGAGTGGGGTCAGTCTGCTCTTCACTGGGTGTGGTAATTGACCGAGTGAGGTCAGTGTGCTCTTCCCCGGGGGTGTTACATTGACTGAGTTTGGTCGTACTGCTCTTACCTGGGTGTGTTACTTTCACAGAGTGGGGTCAGTCGGCTCTTCCCTGGGTGTGTTACATTGACAGAGTGGGGTCAGTCTGCTGTTTCCTGGGTGTGTTACATTGACAGAGTGTGGTCAGTCTGCTCTTCCCTGGGTGTGTTACATTTACAGAGTGGGGTCAGTCTGCTCTTTCCTGGGTGTGTTACATTGACAGAGTGTGGTCAGTCTGCTCTTCCCTGGGTGTGTTACATTGACAAAGTGTGGTCAGTCTGATCTTCCCTGGGTGTGTTACATTGACCAAGTGAGGTCAGTCTGCTCTTCCCTGGGTGTGTTACATTGAGAGAGTGGGGTCAGTCTGATCTTCCCTGGGTGTGTTACATTGACAGTGTGAGGTCAGTCTGCTCTTCCCTGGGTGTGTTACATTGACAGTGTGAGGTCAGTCTGCTCTTCCCTGGTGGCTTACATTGACAGAGTGGGGTCTGTCTATTCTTCCCTGGGTGTGTTACACTGACAGAGTGGGGTCAGTCTGCTGTTCCATGGGTGTGTAACATTGACAGTATGGGGTCAGTCTGGTCTTCCCTGGATATGTTACATTGACAGAGTGGGGTTAGTCTGCTCTTCCCTGGGTGTGTTACATTGACAGATTGAGGTCAGTCTGATCGTCCCTGGGTGGGTTACATTGACAGAGTGGGTACAGTCAGTTCTTCCCTGGGTGTGTTACATTGACAGAGTGGGGTCAGTCTGGTCTTCCCTGGGTGGGTTACAATGACAGAATGGGGTCAGTCTGCTCTTCCCTGGGTATGTTACATTGACAGTGTGAGGTCAGTCTGCTCTTCCCTGGGTGTGTTACATTGACAGAGCGGGGTCAGTCTGATCTTCCCTAGGTGTGTTACTCTGAAAGAGTGTGGTCAGTCTGCTCTTCCCTGGGTGTGTTACATTGACAGATTGCGGTCAGTCTGCTCTTCCCTGGGTGTGTTACACTGACAGAGTGGGGTCAGTCTGATCTTCCCTGGGTGTGTTAGTTTGACAGTGTGAGGTCAGTCTACTCTTCCCTGGGTGTGTTACATTGACAGTATGAGGTCAGTCTACTCTTCCCTGGTGGCTTACATTGACCGAGTGGGGTCTGTGTATTCTTCCCTGGGTGTGTTACACAGACAGAGTGGGGTCAGTCTGCTGTTCCATGGGTGTGTAACATTGACAGAGTGGGGTCAGTCTGGTCTTCCCTGGGTATGTTACATTGACAGAGTGGGGTCAGTCTGCTCTTCCCTGGGTGGGTTACATTGACAGTGTGGGGTCAGTCTGGTCTTCCCTGGGTGGGTTACAATGACAGAGTGGGGTCAGTCTGCTCTTCACTGGGTGTGGTAATTGACCGAGTGAGGTCAGTGTGCTCTTCCCTGGGGGTGTTACAATGACTGAGTTTGGTCGTACTGCTCTTACCTGGGTGTGTTACTTTCACAGAGTGGGGTCAGTCGGCTCTTCCCTGGGTGTGTTACATTGACAGAGTGCGGTCAGTCTGCTGTTTCCTGGGTGTGTTACATTGACAGAGTGTGGTCAGTCTGCTCTTCCCTGGGTGTGTTACATTGACAGAGTGGGGTCAGTCTGCTCTTTCCTGGGTGTGTTACATTGACAGAGTGTGGTCAGTCTGCTCTTCCCTGGGTGTGTTACATTGACAAAGTGGGGTCAGACTGATCTTCCCTGGGTGTGTTACGTTGACCAAGTGAGGTCAGTCTGCTCTTCCCTGGGTGTGTTACATTGACAGAGTGTGGTCAGTCTGCTCTTCCCTGGGTGTGTTACATTGAGAGAGTGGGGTCAGTCTGATCTTCCCTGGGTGTGTTACATTGACAGTGTGAGGTCAGTCTGTCTTCCCTGGGTGTGTTACATTGACAGTGTGAGGTCAGTCTGCTCTTCCCTGGTGGCTTACATTGACAGAGTGGGGTCTGTCTATTCTTCCCTGGGTGTGTTACACTGACAGAGTGGGGTCAGTCTGCTGTTCCATGGGTGTGTAACATTGACAGTATGGGGTCAGTCTGGTCTTCCCTGGATATGTTACATTGACAGAGTGGGGTTAGTCTGCTCTTCCCTGGGTGTGTTACATTGACAGATTGAGGTCAGTCTGATCGTCCCTGGGTGGGTTACATTGACAGAGTGGGTACAGTCAGTTCTTCCCTGGGTGTGTTACATTGACAGAGTGGGGTCAGTCTGGTCTTCCCTGGGTGGGTTACAATGACAGAATGGGGTCAGTCTGCTCTTCCCTGGGTATGTTACATTGACAGTGTGAGGTCAGTCTGCTCTTCCCTGGGTGTGTTACATTGACAGAGCGGGGTCAGTCTGATCTTCCCTAGGTGTGTTACTCTGAAAGAGTGTGGTCAGTCTGCTCTTCCCTGGGTGTGTTACATTGACAGATTGCGGTCAGTCTGCTCTTCCCTGGGTATGTTACATTGAGAGAGTGGGGTCAATCTGATCTTCTCTGGGTGTGTTATCTTGACAGAGTGCGTTCAGTCTGTTCTTCCCTGGGTGTGTTACATTGACAGAGTGAGGTCAGTCTGCTCTTCCCTGGGTGTGTTACATTGACAGAGTGAGGTCAGTCTGCTATTCACTGGGTGTGTTACATTGACAGAGTGGGGTCATTCTGCTCTTCCCTGGGTGTGTTACATTGACAGTGTGAGGTCAGTCTGCTCTTCCCTGGGTATGTTACATTGATAGAGTGGGGCGAATCTGATCTTCTCTGGGTGTGTTACATTGACAGATTGGGGTCAGTGTGCTCTTCCATGGGTGTGTTACATTGACAGAGTCGGGTCAGTCTGCTCTTCCTTGGGTGTGGTACATTCACCGAGTCGGGTCAGTCTGCTGTTCCCTGGGTGTGGTACATTGACAGAGTGTGGTCAGTCTTCTCTTTCCTGGGTGTGTTACATTGACAGAGTGGTGTCAGTCTGCTCTTCCCTGGGTCTGTTACATTGAGTGAGTGGGGTCAGTCTGATCTTCCCTGGGTGTGTTACATTGACAGTGTGAGGTCAGTCTGCTCTTCCCTGGGTGTGTTACATTGACTGTGTGAGGTCAGTCTGCTCTTCCCTGGGTGTGTTACTTTGATCGAGTGTGGTCAATCTGCTCTTACCTGGGTGTGTTACATTGAGAGAGTGGGGTCAGTCTGCTCTTCCCTGGGTGTGTTACATTGAGAGAGTGGGGTCAGTCTGCTCTTCCCTGGTGGCTTACATTGACAGAGTGGGGTCTGTCTATTCTTCCCTGGGTGTGTTACACTGACAGAGTGGGGTCAGTCTGCTGTTGCATGGGTGTGTAACATTGACAGTATGGGGTCAGTCTGGTCTTCCCTGGGTATGTTACAGTGACAGAGTGGGGTCAGTCTGCTCTTCCCTGGGTGGGTTACATTGACATTGTGGGGTCAGTCCTGTCTTCCCTGGGTGGGTTACAATGATAGAGTGGGGTCTGTCTGCTCTTCCTTGGGTGTGTTACATTGACAGAGTGAGGTAAGTCTGATCTTCCCTGGGTGTGTAACATTTACAGAGTGGGGTCTGTCTATTCTTCCCTGGGTGTGTTACACTGACAGAGTGGGGTCAGTCTGCTGTTCCATGGGTGTGTAACATTGACAGTGTGGGGTCAGTCTGGTCTTCCCTGGATATGTTACTTTGACAGAGTGTGGTCAGTCTGCTCTTCCCTGGGTGGGTTACATTGACAGTGTGGGGTCAGTCTGGTCTTCCCTGGATATGTTACATTGACAGAGTGGGGTCAGTCTGCTCTTCCCTGGGTGTGTTACATTGACAGAGTGGGGTCAGTCTGATCTTCCCTGGGTGTGTTACATTGACAGTGTGAGGTCAGTCTGCTCTTCCCTGCGTCTGTTACATTGAGAGATTGGGGTCAGTCTGATCTTCCCTGGGTATGTTACAGTGACAGAGTGAGGTCAGTCTACTCTTCCCTGGGTGTGTTACATTGACAGTGTGAGGTCAGTCTGCTCTTCCCTGGTGGCTTACATTGAACGAGTGGGGTCTGTCTATTCTTCCCTGGGGGTGTTACTTTGATAGAGTGTGGTCAGTCTGCTCTTACCTGGGTGTGTTACATTGACAGATTGCGGTCAGTCTGCTCTTCCCTGGGCATGTTACATTGAGAGAATGGGGTCAGTCTGATCTTCCCTGGGTGTGTTACATTGACAGTGTGAGGTCAGTCTGCTCTTCCCTGGGTGAGTTACATTGACAGTGTGATGTCAGTCTGCTCTTCCCTGGTGGCTTACATTGACAGAGTGGGGTCTGTCTATTCTTCCCTGGGTGTGTTGCTTTGATAGAGTGTGGTCAGTCTGCTCTTACCTGGGTGTGTTATATTGACAGATTGCGGTCAGTCTGCTCTTCCTTGGGTGTGGTACATTCACCGAGTCGGGTCAGTCTGCTGTTCCCTGGGTGTGGTACATTGACAGAGTGTGGTCAGTCTGCTCTTCCCTGGGTGAGTTACATTGACAGAGTGGTGTCAGTCTGCTCTTCCCTGGGTCTGTTACATTGAGTGAGTGGGGTCAGTCTGATCTTCCCTGGGTGTGTTACATTGACAGTGTGAGGTTAGTCTGCTCTTCCCTGGGTGTGTTACATTGACTGTGTGAGGTCAGTCTGCTCTTCCCTGGGTGTGTTACTTTGATCGAGTGTGGTCAATCTGCTCTTACCTGGGTGTGTTACATTGACAGATTGCTGTCAGTCTGCTCTTCCCTGAGTGTGTTACATTGACAGAGTGGGGTCAGTCTGCTCTTCCCTGGGTGTGTTACATTGACAGAGTGGGTTTAGTCTGTTCTTCCCTGGGTGTGATACATTGACAGTGTGGGGTCAGTCTGTTCTTCCCTGGGTGGGTTACATTGACAGAGTGGGGTCAGTCTGGTCTTCCCTGGGTGGGTTACAATGACAGAGTGGGGTCAGTCTGCACTTCCATGGGTGTGTTACATTGACAGAATGGGGTCAGTGTGCTCTTCCCTGGGTATGTTACCTTGACAGAGTGGGGTCAGTCTGCTCTTCCCTGGGTGGGTTACATTGACAGAGTGAAGTCAGTCTGCTCTTCCCTGGGTCTGTTACATTGACAGTGTGAGGTCAGTCTGCTCTTCCCTGGGTGTGTTACATTGACAGAGTGGGGTCAGTCTGATTTTCCCTGGGTGTGTTACTTTGACAGAGTGGGGTCAGTCTGATCTTCCCTGGGTGTGTTACTTTGATAGAGTGTGGTCAGTCTGCTCTTCCCTGGGTGTGTTACATTGACAGATTGCGCTCAGTCTGCTGTTCCCTGGGTGTGGTACTTTGACAGAGTGGGGCGAATCTGATCTTCTCTGGGTGTGTTACATTGACAGAGTGTGGTCAGTCTGCTCTTCCCTGGGTGTGTTACATTGAGAGAGTGGGGTCAGTCTGCTCTTCCCTGGTGGCTTACATTGACAGAGTGGGGTCTGTCTATTCTTCCCTGGGTGTGTTACACTGACAGAGTGGGGTCAGTCTGCTGTTGCATGGGTGTGTAACATTGACAGTATGGGGTCAGTCTGGTCTTCCCTGGGTATGTTACATTGACAGAGTGGGGTCAGTCTGCTCTTCCCTGGGTGGGTTACATTGACATTGTGGGGTCAGTCTGGTCTTCCCTGGGTGGGTTACAATGATAGAGTGGGGTCTGTCTGCTCTTCCCTGGGTGTGTTACATTGACAGAGTGAGGTAAGTCTGATCTTCCCTGGGTGTGTAACATTTACAGAGTGGGGTCTGTCTATTGTTCCCTGGGTGTGTTACACTGACAGAGTGGGGTCAGTCTGCTGTTCCATGGGTGTGTAACATTGACAGTGTGGGGTCAGTCTGGTCTTCCCTGGATATGTTACATTGACAGAGTGTGGTCAGTCTGCTCTTCCCTGGGTGGGTTACATTGACAGTGTGGGGTCAGTCTGGTCTTCCCTGGATATGTTACATTGACAGAGTGGGGTCAGTCTGCTCTTCCCTGGGTGTGTTACATTGACAGAGTGAGGTAAGTCTGATCTTCCCTGGGTGGGTTACATTGACAGAGTGGAGTCAGTCTGCTCTTACCTAGGTCTGTTACATTGACAGAGTGGGGTCAGTCTAATCTTCCCTGGGTGTGTTACATTGACAGTGTGAGGTCAGTCTGCTCTTTCCTGCGTCTGTTACATTGAGAGATTGGGGTCAGTCTGATCTTCCCTGGGTATGTTACATTGACAGAGTGAGGTCAGTCTACTCTTCCCTGGGTGTGTTACATTGACAGTGTGAGGTCAGTCTGCTCTTCCCTGGTGGCTTACATTGAACGAGTGGGGTCTGTCTATTCTTCCCTGGGGGTGTTACTTTGATAGAGTGTGGTCAGTCTGCTCTTACCTGGGTGTGTTACATTGACAGATTGCGGTCAGTCTGCTCTTCCCTGGGCATGTTACATTGAGAGAATGGGGTCAGTCTGATCTTCCCTGGGTGTGTTACATTGACAGAGTGAGGTCAGTCTGCTCTTCCCTGGGTGTGTTACATTGAGAGAGTGGGGTCAGTCTGATCTTCCCTGGGTGTGTTACATTGACAGTGTGAGGTCAGTCTGCTCTTCCCTGGGTGTGTTACATTGACAGTGTGAGGTCAGTCTGCTCTTCCCTGGGTGTGTTACATTGACAGTGTGAGGTCAGTCTGCTCTTCCCTGGGTGTGTTACATTGACAGAGTGGGGTCAGTCTGATCTTCCCTGGGTGTGTTACATTGACAGTGTGAGGTCAGTCTGCTCTTCCCTGGGTGTGTTACTTTGACAGTGTGAGGTCAGTCTGCTCTTCCCTGGTGGCTTACATTGACAGAGTGGGGTCTTTGTATTCTTCCCTGGGTGTGTTACACTGACAGAGTGGGATCAGTCTGCTGTTCCTCGGGTGTGTAACATTGACAGTGTGGGGTCAGTCTGGTCTTCCATGGATATGTTACATTGACAGAGTGGGGTCAGTCTGCTCTTCCCTGGGTGGATTACATTGACAGTGTGGGGTCAGTCTGGTCTTCCCTGGGTGGGTTACAATGATAGAGTGGGGTCAGTCTGCTCTTCGCTGGTTGTGATTCATTGACTGAGTGGGGTCAGTGTGTTCTTCCCTGGGTGTGTTACATTGACAGAGTGGGGTCAGTCTGCTCTTCCATGGGTGTGTTACTTTAACTGAATGGGGGCAGTCTGCTCTTTCCTGGGTGTGTTACATTGACAGAGTGGAGTCAGTCTGCTCTTACCTGGGTCTGTTACATTGAGAGAGTGGGGTCAGTCTGATCTTCCCTGGGTGTGTTACATTGACAGTGTGAGGTCAGTCTGCTCTTCCCTGTGTGTGTTACATTGACAGTGTGAGGTCAGTCTGCTCTTCCCTGGTGGCTTACATTGACAGAGTGGGGTCTGTCTATTCTTCCCTGGGTGTGTTACTTTGATAGAGTGTGGTCAGTCTGCTCTTACCTGGGTGTGTTACATTGACAAATTGCGGTCAGTCTGCTCTTCCCTGGGTATGTTACATTGAGAGAGTGGGGTCAGTCTGATCTTCCCTGGGTGCGTTACATTGAAAGTGTGAGGTCAGTCTGCTCTTCCCTGGGTGTGTTACATTGACAGAGTGGAGTCAGTCTTGTCTTCCCTGGGTGGGTTACAATGACAGAGTGGGGTCAGTCTGCTCTTCCATGGGTGTGTTACATTGACAGAATGGGGTCAGTCTGCTCTTCCCTGGGTGTGTTACATTGACAGTGTGAGGTCAGTCTGCTCTTCCCTGGGTGTGTTACATTGACAGAGTGGGGTCAGTCTGATCTTCCCTGGGTGTGTTACATTGACAGATTGCGGTCAGTCTGCTCTTCCCTGAGTGTGTTACATTGACAAAGTGGGGTCAGTCTGCTCTTCCCTGAGTGTGTTACATTGACAGAGTGGGGTCAGTCTACTCTTCCCTGGGTGCGTTACATTGACAGAGTGGGTTCAGTCTGTTCTTCCCTGGGTGTGATACATTGACCGAGTGGGATCTGTCTATTCTTCCCTGGGTGTGTTGCTTTGATAGAGTGTGGTCAGTCTGCTCTTACCTGGGTGTGTTACATTGAGAGAGTGTGGTCAGTCTGCTCTTCCCTGGTGGCTTACATTGACAGAGTGGGGTCTGTCTATTCTTCCCTGGGTGTGTTACACTGACAGAGTGGCGTCAGTCTGCTGTTGCATGGGTGTGTAACATTGACAGTATGGGGTCAGTCTGGTCTTCCCTGGATATGTTACATTGACAGAGTGGGGTTAGTCTGCTCTTCCCTGGGTGTGTTACATTGACAGATTGAGGTCAGTCTGATCTTCCCTGGGTGGGTTACATTGACAGAGTGGGTTCAGTCAGTTCTTCCCTGGGTGTGTTACATTGACAGAGTGGGGTCAGTCTGGTCTTCCCTGGGTGGGTTACAATGAGAGAGTGGGGTCAGTCTGCTCTTCCATGGGTGTGTTACATTGACAGAATGGGGTCAGTCTGCTCTTCCCTGGGTATGTTACATTGACAGTGTGAGGTCAGTCTGCTCTTCCTTGGGTGTGTTACATTGACAGAGCGGGGTCAGTCTGATCTTCCCTAGGTGTGTTACTTTGACAGTGTGAGGTCAGTCTGCTCTTCCCTGTGTGTGTTACATTGACAGTATGAGGTCAGTCTACTCTTCCCTGGTGGCTTACATTGACTGAGTGGGATCTGCCTATTCTTCCCTGGGTGTGTTACTCTGAAAGAGTGTGGTCAGTCTGCTCTTCCCTGGGTGTGTTACATTGACAGATTGCGGTCAGTCTGCTCTTCCCTGGGTATGTTACATTGAGAGAGTGGGGTCAATCTGATCTTCTCTGGGTGTGTTATCTTGACAGAGTGCGTTCAGTCTGTTCTTCCCTGGGTGTGTTACATTGACAGAGTGAGGTCAGTCTGCTCTTCCCTGGGTGTGTTACATTGACAGAGTGAGGTCAGTCTGCTATTCACTGGGTGTGTTACATTGACAGAGTGGGGTCATTCTGCTCTTCCCTGGGTGTGTTACATTGACAGTGTGAGGTCAGTCTGCTCTTCCCTGGGTATGTTACATTGATAGAGTGGGGCGAATCTGATCTTCTCTGGGTGTGTTACATTGACAGATTGGGGTCAGTGTGCTCTTCCATGGGTGTGTTACATTGACAGAGTGGGGTCAGTCTGCTCTTCCCTGGGTGTGGTACATTCACCGACTCAGGTCAGTCTGCTCTTCCCTGGCTGTGTTACATTGACAGTGTGAGGTCAGTCTGCTCTTCCCTGGGTGTGTGACATTGACAGAGTGTGGTCAGTCTGCTCTTACCTGGGTGTGTTACATTGACAGAGTGGGGTCAGTCTGCTCTTCCCTGAGTGTGTTACATTGACAGAGTGGGTTTAGTCTGTTCTTCCCTGGGTGTGATACATTGACAGTGTGGGGTCAGTCTGTTCTTCCCTGGGTGTGTTACATTGACAGAATGGGGTCAGTGTGCTCTTCCCTGGGTGGGTTACATTGACAGAGTGAGGTCAGTCTGCTCTTCCCTGGGTATGTTACCTTGACAGAGTGGGGTCAGTCTGCTCTTCCCTGGGTGGGTTACATTGACAGAGTGAAGTCAGTCTGCTCTTCCCTGGGTCTGTTACATTGACAGAGTGAGGTCAGTCTGCTCTTCCCTGGGTGTGTTATATTGACAGAGTGGGGTCACTCTGATTTTCCCTGGGTGTGTTACTTTGACAGAGTGGGGTCAGTCTGATCTTCCCTGGGTGTGTTACTTTGATAGAGTGTGGTCAGTCTGCTCTTCCCTGGGTGTGTTACATTGACAGATTGCGCTCAGTCTGCTGTTCCCTGGGTGTGGTACTTTGACAGAGTGGGGCGAATCTGATCTTCTCTGGGTGTGTTACATTGGCAGAGTGTGGTCAGTCTGCTCTTCCCTGGGTGTGTTACATTGAGAGAGTGGGGTCAGTCTGCTCTTCCCTGGGTGTGTTACACTGACAGAGTGGGGTCAGTCTGCTGTTCCATGGGTGTGTAACATTGACAGTATGGGGTCAGTCTGGTCTTCCCTGGGTATGTTACATTGACAGAGTGGGGTCAGTCTGCTCTTCCCTGGGTGGGTTACATTGACATTGTGGGGTCAGTCTGGTCTTCCCTGGGTGGGTTACAATGACAGAGTGGGGTCTGTCTGCTGTTCCCTGGGTGTGTTACATTGACAGAGCGAGGTCAGTCTGATCTTCCCTGGGTGTGTAACATTTACAGAGTGGGGTCTGTCTATTCTTCCCTGGGTGTGTTACACTGACAGAGTGGGGTCAGTCTGCTGTTCCATGGGTGTGTAACATTGACAGTGTGGGGTCAGTCTGGTCTTCCCTGGATATGTTACATTGACAGAGTGAGGTCAGTCTGCTCTTCCCTGGGTGGGTTACATTGACAGTGTGGGGTCAGTCTGGTCTTCCCTGGGTGGGTTACATTGACAGAGTGGAGTCAGTCTGCTCTTACCCAAGTCTGTTACATTGACAGAGTGGGGTCAGTCTAATCTTCCCTGGGTGTGTTACATTGACAGTGTGAGGTCAGTCTGCTCTTCCCTGGGTCTGTTACATTGAGAGATTGGGGTCAGTCTGATCTTCCCTGGGTATGTTACATTGACAGAGTGAGGTCAGTCTGCTCTTCCCTGGGTGTGTTACATTGACAGTGTGAGGTCAGTCTGCTCTTCCCTGGTGGCTTACATTAACCGAGTGGGGTCTGTCTATTCTTCCCTGGGGGTGTTACTTTGATAGAGTGTGGTCAGTCTGCTCTTACCTAGGTGTGTTACATTGACAGATTGCGGTCAGTCTGCTCTTCCCTGGGCATGTTACATTGAGAGAATGGGGTCAGTCTGATCTTCCCTGGGTGTGTTACATTGACAGTGTGAGGTCAGTCTGCTCTTCCCTGGGTGTGTTACATTGACAGTGTGATGTCAGTCTGCTCTTCCCTGGTGGCTTACATTGACAGAGTGGGGTCTGTCTATTCTTCCCTGGGTGTGTTGCTTTGATAGAGTGTGGTCAGTCTGCTCTTACCTGGGTGTGTTATATTGACAGATTGCGGTCAGTCTGCTCTTCCCTGAGTGTGTTACATTGACAGAGTGGGGTCAGTCTGATCTTCCCTTGGTGTGTTACATTGACAGTGTGAGGTCAGTCTGCTCTTCCCTGGGTGTGTTACATTGACAGAGTGTGGTCAGTCTGCTCTTCCCTGGGTGTGTTACATTGAGAGAGTGGGGTCAGTCTGATCTTCCCTGGGTGTGTTACATTGACAGTGTGAGGTCAGTCTGCTCTTCCCTGGGTGTGTTACATTGACAGTGTGAGGTCAGTCTGCTCTTCCCTGGGTGTGTTACATTGACAGAGTGGGGTCAGTCTGCTCTTCCCTGGGTGTTACATTGACAGAGTGGGGTCAGTCTGCTATTCACTGGGTGTGTTACATTGACAATGTGGGGTCAGTCTGTTTTTTTTTACCTGGGTGGGTTACAATGACAGAGTGGGGTCAGTCTGCTCTTCGCTGGTTGTGATTCATTGACTGAGTGGGGTCAGTGTGTTCTTCCCTGGGTGTGTTACATTGACAGAGTGGGGTCAGTCTGCTCTTCCATGGGTGTGTTACTTTAACTGAATGGGGGCAGTCTGCTCTTTCCTGGGTGTGTTACATTGACAGAGTGGAGTCAGTCTGCTCTTACCTGGGTCTGTTACATTGAGAGAGTGGGGTCAGTCTGATCTTCCCTGGGTGTGTTACATTGACAGTGTGAGGTCAGTCTGCTCTTCCCTGGGTGTGTTACATTGACAGTGTGAGGTCAGTCTGCTCTTCCCTGGTGGCTTACATTGAAAGAGTGGGGTCTGTCTATTCTTCCCTGGGTGTGTTACTTTGATAGAGTGTGGTCAGTCTGCTCTTACCTGGGTGTGTTACATTGACAAATTGCGGTCAGTCTGCTCTTCCCTGGCAATGTTACATTGAGAGAGTGGGGTCATTCTGCTCTTCCCTGGGTGTGTTACATTGACAGTGTGAGGTCAGTCTGCTCTTCCCTGAGTGTGTTACATTGACAGAGTGGGTTCAGTCTGTCCTTCCCTGGGTGTGATACATTGACAGAGTGGGGTCAGTCTGTTCTTCCCTGGGTGGGTTACATTGACAGAGTGGAGTCAGTCTTGTCTTCCCTGGGTGGGTTACAATGACAGAGTGGGGTCAGTCTGCTCTTCCATGGGTGTGTTACATTGACAGAATGGGGTCAGTCTGCTCTTCCCTGGGTGTGTTACATTGACAGTGTGAGGTCAGTCTGCTCTTCCCTGGGTGTGTTACATTGACAGAGTGGGGTCAGTCTGATCTTCCCTGGGTGTGTTACATTGACAGATTGCGGTCAGTCTGCTCTTCCCTGAGTGTGTTACATTGACAAAGTGGGGTCAGTCTGCTCTTCCCTGAGTGTGTTACATTGACAGAGTGGGGTCAGTCTGCTCTTCCCTGGGTGCGTTACATTGACAGAGTGGGTTCAGTCTGTTCTTCCCTGGGTGTGATACATTGACCGAGTGGGATCTGTCTATTCTTCCCTGGGCGTGTTGCTTTGATAGAGTGTGGTCAGTCTGCTCTTACCTGGGTGTGTTACATTGACAGATTGCGGTCAGTCTGCTCTTCCCTGAGTGTGTTACATTGACAAAGTGGGGTCAGTCTGATCTTCCCTGGGTGTGTTACATTGACAGTGTGAGGTCAGTCTGCTCTTCCCTGGGTGTGTTACATTGACAGAGTGTGGTCAGTCTGCTCTTCCCTGGGTGTGTTACATTGAGAGAGTGGGGTCAGTCTGATCTTCCCTGGGTGTGTTACTTTTACAGTGTGAGGTCAGTCTGCTCTTCCCTGGGTGTGTTACATTGACAGTGTGAGGTCAGTCTGCTCTTCCCTGGTGGCTTACATTGACAGAGTGGGGTCTGTCTATTCTTCCCTGGGTGTGTTACACTGACAGAGTGGGGTCAGTCTGCTGTTCCATGGGTGTGTAACATTGACAGTGTGGGGTCAGTCTGGTCTTCCCTGGATATGTTACATTGACAGAGTGGGGTCAGTCTGCTCTTACCTGGGTGGGTTACATTGACAGTGTGGGGTCAGTCTGGTCTTCCCTGGGTGGGTTACAATGATAGAGTGGGGTCAGTCTGCTCTTCGCTGGTTGTGATTCATTGACTGAGTGGGGTCAGTGTGTTCTTCCCTGGGTGTGTTACATTGACAGAGTGAGGTCAGTCTGATCTTCCCTGGGTGGGTTACATTGACAGAGTGGAGTCAGTCTGCTCTTCCATGGGTGTGTTACTTTAACAGAATGGGGTCAGTCTGCTCTTTCCTGGGTGTGTTACATTGACAGAGTGGGGTCAGTCTGCTCTTATCTGGGTCTGTTACATTGACAGAGTGGGGTCAGTCTAATCTTCCCTGGGTGTGTTACATTGACAGAGTGGGGTCAGTCTGCTCTTCCCTGGGTGTGTTACATTGACAGTGTGCGGTCAGTCTGCTCTTCCCTGGTGGCTTACATTGACAGAGTGGGGTCTGTCTATTCTTCCCTGGGTGTGTTTCTTTGATAGAGTGTGGTCAGTCTGCTCTTACCTGGTTGTGTTACATTGACAATTTGCGGTCAGTCTGCTCTTCCTTGGGTATGTTACATTGAGAGAGTGGGGTCAGTCTGATCTTCCCTGGGTGTGTTACATTGACAGTGTGAGGTCAGTCTGCTCTTCCCTGGGTGTGTTACATTGACAGTGTGAGGTCAGTCTGCTCTTCCCTGGTGGCTTACATTGACAGAGTGGGGTCTGTCTATTCTTCCCTGGGTGTGTTGCTTTGATAGATTGTGGTCAGTCTGCTCTTACCTGGGTGTGTTACATTGACAGATTGCGGTCAGTCTGCTCTTCCCTCAGTGTGTTACATTGACAGAGTGGGGTCAGTCTGCTCTTCCCTGGGTGTGTTACATTGACAGAGTGGGTTCAGTCTGTTCTTCCCTGGGTGTGATAAATTGACAGTGTGGGGTCAGTCTGTTCTTCCCTGGGTGGGTTACATTGACAGAGTGGGGTCAGTCTGGTCTTCCCTGGGTGGTTTACAATGACAGAGTGGGGTCAGTCTGCTCTTCCATGGGTGTGTTACATTGACAGAATGGGTTCAGTCTGCTCTTCCCTGGGTATGTTACTTTGACAGAGTGGGGTCAGTCTGCTCTTTCCTGGGTGTGTTACATTGACAGTGTGAGGTCAGTCTGCTCTTCCCTGGGTGTGTTACATTGACAGAGTGGGGTCAGTCTGATCTTCCCTGAGTGTGTTACTTTGACAGTGTGAGGTCAGTCTGCTCTTACCTGCGTGTGTTACATTGACAGTATGAGGTCAGTCTACTCTTCCCTGGTGGCTTACATTGACCGAGTGGGATATGCCTATTCTTCCCTGGGTGTGTTACTTTGATAGAGTGTGGTCAGTCTGCTCTTACCTGGGTGTGTTACATTGACAGATTGCGGTCAGTCTGCTCTTCCCTGAGTGTGTTACATTGACAGAGTGGGGTCAGTCTGCTCTTCCCTGGGGGTGTTACATTGACAGAGTGGGTTCAGTCTGTTCTTCCCTGGGTGTGATACATTGACAGTGTGGGGTCAGTCTGTTCTTCCCTGGGTGGGTTACATTGACAGACTGGGGTCAGTCTGGTCTTCCCTGGGTGGGTTACAATGACAGAGTGGGGTCAGTCTGCTCTTCCATGGGTGTGTTACATTGACAGAATGGGGTCAGTCTGCTCTTCCCTGGGTATGTTACCTTGACAGAGTGGGGTCAGTCTGCTCTTCCCTGGGTGTGTTACATTGACAGTGTGAGGTCAGTCAGCTCTTCCCTGGGTGTGTTACATTGACAGATTGGGGTCAGTCTGATCTTCCCTGGGTGTGTAACTTTGACAGTGTGAGGTCTGTCTGCTGTTCCCTGGATGTGTTACATTGACAGTATGAGGTCAGTCTACTCTTCCCTGGTGGCTTACATTGACCGAGTGGGATCTGCCTATTCTTCCCTGGGTGTGTTACTTTGATAGAGTGTGGTCAGTCTGCTCTTCCCTGGCTGTGTTACATTGACAGATTGCGGTCAGTCTGCTCTTCCCTGGGTATGTTACATTGAGAGAGTGGGGTCAATCAGATCTTCTCTGGGTGTGTTATATTGACAGAGTGTGTTCAGTCTGTTCTTCCTTGGGTGTGTTACATTGACAGAGTGGGTTTAGTCTGTTCTTCCCTGGGTGTGATACATTGACAGTGTGGGGTCAGTCTATTCTTCCCTGGGTGGGTTACATTGACAGAGTGGGGTCAGTCTGGTCTTCCCTGGGTGGGTTACAATGACAGTGTGGGGTCAGTCTGCTCTTCCATGGGTGTGTTACATTGACAGAATGGGGTCAGTGTGCTCTTCCCTGGGTGGGTTACATTGACAGAGTGAGGTCAGTCTGCTCTTCCCTGGGTGTGTTACATTGACAGAGTGAGGTCAGTCTGCTCTTCCCTGGGTGTGTTATATTGACAGAGTGAGGTCAGTCTGTTCTTCCCTGGGTATGTTACCTTGACAGAGTGGGGTCAGTCTGCTCTTCCCTGGGTGGGTTACATTGACAGAGTGAAGTCAGTCTGCTCTTCCCTGGGTCTGTTACATTGACAGAGTGAGGTCAGTCTGCTCTTCCCTGGGTGTGTTATATTGACAGAGTGGGGTCACTCTGATTTTCCCTGGGTGTGTTACTTTGATAGAGTGTGGTCAGTCTGCTCTTCCCTGGGTGTGTTACATTGACAGATTGCGCTCAGTCTGCTGTTCCCTGGGTGTGGTACTTTGACAGAGTGGGGCGAATCTGATCTTCTCTGGGTGTGTTACATTGGCAGAGTGTGGTCAGTCTGCTCTTCCCTGGGTGTGTTACATTGAGAGAGTGGGGTCAGTCTGCTCTTCCCTGGGTGTGTTACACTGACAGAGTGGGTTCAGTCTGCTGTTCCATGGGTGTGTAACATTGACAGTATGGGGTCAGTCTGGTCTTCCCTGGGTATGTTACATTGACAGAGTGGGGTCAGTCTGCTCTTCCCTGGGTGGGTTACATTGACATTGTGGGGTCAGTCTGGTCTTCCCTGGGTGGGTTACAATGACAGAGTGGGGTCTGTCTGCTGTTCCCTGGGTGTGTTACATTGACAGAGCGAGGTCAGTCTGATCTTCCCTGGGTGTGTAACATTTACAGAGTGGGGTCTGTCTATTCTTCCCTGGGTGTGTTACACTGACAGAGTGGGGTCAGTCTGCTGTTCCATGGGTGTGTAACATTGACAGTGTGGGGTCAGTCTGGTCTTCCCTGGATATGTTACATTGACAGAGTGAGGTCAGTCTGCTCTTCCCTGGGTGGGTTACATTGACAGTGTGGGGTCAGTCTGGTCTTCCCTGGGTGGGTTACATTGACAGAGTGGAGTCAGTCTGCTCTTACCCAAGTCTGTTACATTGACAGAGTGGGGTCAGTCTAATCTTCCCTGGGTGTGTTACATTGACAGTGTGAGGTCAGTCTGCTCTTCCCTGGGTCTGTTACATTGAGAGATTGGGGTCAGTCTGATCTTCCCTGGGTATGTTACATTGACAGAGTGAGGTCAGTCTGCTCTTCCCTGGGTGTGTTACATTGACAGTGTGAGGTCAGTCTGCTCTTCCCTGGTGGCTTACATTAACCGAGTGGGGTCTGTCTATTCTTCCCTGGGGGTGTTACTTTGATAGAGTGTGGTCAGTCTGCTCTTACCTAGGTGTGTTACATTGACAGATTGCGGTCAGTCTGCTCTTCCCTGGGCATGTTACATTGAGAGAATGGGGTCAGTCTGATCTTCCCTGGGTGTGTTACATTGACAGTGTGAGGTCAGTCTGCTCTTCCCTGGGTGTGTTACATTGACAGTGTGATGTCAGTCTGCTCTTCCCTGGTGGCTTACATTGACAGAGTGGGGTCTGTCTATTCTTCCCTGGGTGTGTTGCTTTGATAGAGTGTGGTCAGTCTGCTCTTACCTGGGTGTGTTATATTGACAGATTGCGGTCAGTCTGCTCTTCCCTGAGTGTGTTACATTGGCAGAGTGGGGTCAGTCTGATCTTCCCTGGGTGTGTTACATTGACAGTGTGAGGTCAGTCTGCTCTTCCCTGGGTGTGTTACATTGACAGAGTGTGGTCAGTCTGCTCTTCCCTGGGTGTGTTACATTGAGAGAGTGGGGTCAGTCTGATCTTCCCTGGGTGTGTTACATTGACAGTGTGAGGTCAGTCTGCTCTTCCCTGGGTGTGTTACATTGACAGTGTGAGGTCAGTCTGCTCTTCCCTGGGTGTGTTACATTGACAGAGTGGGGTCAGTCTGCTCTTCCCTGGGTGTTACATTGACAGAGTGGGGTCAGTCTGCTATTCACTGGGTGTGTTACATTGACAATGTGGGGTCAGTCTGTTTTTTTTTACCTGGGTGGGTTACAATGACAGAGTGGGGTCAGTCTGCTCTTCGCTGGTTGTGATTCATTGACTGAGTGGGGTCAGTGTGTTCTTCCCTGGGTGTGTTACATTGACAGAGTGGGGTCAGTCTGCTCTTCCATGGGTGTGTTACTTTAACTGAATGGGGGCAGTCTGCTCTTTCCTGGGTGTGTTACATTGACAGAGTGGAGTCAGTCTGCTCTTACCTGGGTCTGTTACATTGAGAGAGTGGGGTCAGTCTGATCTTCCCTGGGTGTGTTACATTGACAGTGTGAGGTCAGTCTGCTCTTCCCTGGGTGTGTTACATTGACCGTGTGAGGTCAGTCTGCTCTTCCCTGGTGGCTTACATTGACAGAGTGCGGTCTGTCTATTCTTCCCTGGGTGTGTTACTTTGATAGAGTGTGGTCAGTCTGCTCTTACCTGGGTGTGTTACATTGACAAATTGCGGTCAGTCTGCTCTTCCCTGGCAATGTTACATTGAGAGAGTGGGGTCATTCTGCTCTTCCCTGGGTGTGTTACATTGACAGTGTGAGGTCAGTCTGCTCTTCCCTGAGTGTGTTACATTGACAGAGTGGGTTCAGTCTGTTCTTCCCTGGGTGTGATACATTGACAGTGTGGGGTCAGTCTGTTCTTCCCTGGGTGGGTTACATTGACAGAGTGGAGTCAGTCTTGTCTTCCCTGGGTGGGTTACAATGACAGAGTGGGGTCAGTCTGCTCTTCCATGGGTGTGTTACATTGACAGAATGGGGTCAGTCTGCTCTTCCCTGGGTGTGTTACATTGACAGTGTGAGGTCAGTCTGCTCTTCCCTGGGTGTGTTACATTGACAGAGTGGGCTCAGTCTGATCTTCCCTGGGTGTGTTACATTGACAGATTGCGGTCAGTCTGCTCTTCCCTGAGTGTGTTACATTGACAAAGTGGGGTCAGTCTGCTCTTCCCTGGGTGGGTTACATTGACAGTGTGGGGTCAGTCTGGTCTTCCCTGGGTGGGTTACAATGATAGAGTGGGGTCAGTCTGCTCTTCGCTGGTTGTGATTCATTGACTGAGTGGGGTCAGTGTGTTCTTCCCTGGGTGTGTTACACTGACAGAGTGGGGTCAGTCTGCTCTTCCATGGGTGGGTTACATTGACAGAGTGGAGTCAGTCTGCTCTTACCTGGGTCTGTTACATTGAGAGAGTGGGGTCAGTCTGATCTTCCCTGGGTGTGTTACATTGACAGTGTGAGGTCAGTCTGCTCTTCCCTGGGTGTGTTACATTGACAGTGTGAGGTCAGTCTGCTCTTCCCTGGTGGCTTACATTGACAGAGTGGGGTCTGTCTATTCTTCCCTGGGTGTGTTACTTTGATAGAGTGTGGTCAGTCTGCTCTTACCTGGGTGTGTTACATTGACAAATTGCAGTCAGTCTGCTCTTCCCTGGGTATGTTACATTGAGAGAGTGGGGTCAGTCTGATCTTCCCTGTGTGTGTTACATTGACAGTGTGAGGTCAGTCTGCTCTTCCCTGGGTGTGTTTCATTGACAGTGTGAGGTCAGTCTGCTCTTCCCTGGTGGCTTACATTGACAGAGTGGGGTCTGTCTATTCTTCCCTGGGTGTGTTGCTTTGATAGAGTGTGGTCAGGCTGCTCTTACCTGGGTGTGTTACATTGACAGATTGCGGTCAGTCTGCTCTTCCCTGAGTGTGTTACATTGACAGAGTGGCTTCAGTCTGTTCTTCCCTGGGTGTGATACTTGACAGTGTAGGGTCAGTCTGTTCTTCCCTGGGTGGGTTACAATGACAGAGTGGGGTCACTCTGCTCTTCCATGGGTGTGTTACATTGACAGAATGGGGTGAGTCTGCTCTTCCCTGGGTGTGTTACATTGACAGTGTGAGGTCAGTCTGCTCTTCCCTGGGTGTGTTACATTGACAGAGTGGGGTCAGTCTGATCTTCCCTGGGTGTGTTACATTGACAGATTGCGGTCAGTCTGCTCTTCCCTGAGTGTGTTACATTGACAAAGTGGGGTCAGTCTGCTCTTCCCTGAGTGTGTTACATTGACAGAGTGGGGTCAGTCTGCTCTTCCCTGGGTGCGTTACATTGACAGAGTGGGTTCAGTCTGTTCTTCCCTGGGTGTGATACATTGACCGAGTGGGATCTGTCTATTCTTCCCTGGGTGTGTTGCTTTGATAGAGTGTGGTAAGTCTGATCTTCCCTGGGTGTGTTACATTGACAGTGTGAGGTCAGTCTGCTCTTACCTGGGTGCGTTACATTGACAAATTGCGGTCAGTCTGCTCTTCCCTGGGTATGTTACATTGACAAAGTGGGGTCAGTCTGCTCTTCCCTGAGTGTGTTACATTGACAGTGTGAGGTCAGTCTGCTCTTCCCTGGGTGCGTTACATTGACAGAGTGTGGTCAGTCTGCTCTTCCCTGGGTGTGTTACATTGAGAGAGTGGGGTCAGTCTGATCTTCCCTGGGTGTGTTACTTTGACAGTGTGAGGTCAGTCTGCTCTTCCCTGGGTGTGTTACATTGACAGTGTGAGGTCAGTCTGCTCTTCCCTGGTGGCTTACATTGACAGAGTGGGGTCTGTCTATTCTTCCCTGGGTGTGTTACACTGACAGAGTGGGGTCAGTCTGCTGTTCCATGGGTGTGTAACATTGACAGTGTGGGGTCAGTCTGGTCTTCCCTGGATATGTTACATTGACAGAGTGGGGTCAGTCTGCTCTTCCCTGGGTGGGTTACATTGACAGTGTGGAGTCAGTCTGGTCTTCCCTGGTTGGGTTACAATGATAGAGTGGGGTCAGTCTGCTCTTCGCTGGTTGTGATTCATTGACTGAGTGGGGTCAGTGTGTTCTTCCCTGGGTGTGTTACATTGACAGAGTGAGGTCAGTCTGATCTTCCCTGGGTGGGTTACATTGACAGAGTGGAGTCAGTCTGCTCTTCCATGGGTGTGTTACTTTAACAGAATGGGGTCAGTGTGTTCTTCCCTGGGTGTGTTACATTGACAGAGTGGGGTCAGTCTAATCTTCCCTGGGTGTGTTACATTGACAGTGTGAGGTCAGTCTGCTCTTCCCTGGTGGCTTACATTGACAGAGTGGGGTCTGTCTATTCTTCCCTGGGTGTGTTACTTTGATAGAGTGTGGTCAGTCTGCTCTTACCTGGGTGTGTTACATTGACAGTGTGAGGTCAGTCTGCTCTTCCCTGGGTGTGTTACATTGACAGAGTGGGGTCAGTCTGATCTTCCCTGAGTGTGTTACTTTGACAGTGTGAGGTCAGTCTGCTCTTACCTGCGTGTGTTACATTGACAGTGTGAGGTCAGTCTGCTCTTCCCTGGTGGCTTACATTGACAGAGTGGGGTCTGCCTATTCTTCCCTGGGTGTGTTGCTTTGATAGAGTGTGGTCAGTCTGCTCTTACCTGGGTGTGTTACATTGACAGATTGCGGTCAGTCTGCTCTTCCCTCAGTGTGTTACATTGACAGAGTGGGGTCAGTCTGCTCTTCCCTGGGTGTGTTACTTTGACAGAGTGGGTTCAGTCTGTTCTTTCCTGGGTGTGTTACTTTGACTGTGTGAGGTCAGTCTGCTGTTCCCTGGGTGTGTTACATTGACAGTATGAGGTCAGTCTGCTCTTCCCTGGTGGCCTACATTGACTGTGAGAGGTAATTTCGGTTTAAACTTTAAGATGTGCCTGGACCACAGACTGATCTATAATAAAAGACAAAACTTTTGTTTCTTTTCTAAAACATTTTGTATACTCAAAAGTAGAATAGTTTAAATTGTGCAGAATGCTGACAATTTGTGAGCAGAGTAAAAACAAACAGGCCCTTGATTGATGAAACCATTAACACAGGCAGGGAAGGATGAGTCCTTGACTGATAATACTGCAGGGTGAGAGAAACAACTTTGGAGACTCTGAAGACTTTGTGATAAGGGTGCAAATCAAAGAATAATGATGTTTTTAAGAATGTGAACCTCATGGCTCGTTAGAGCCAGGGCGGGGAGGGTCTGGAGGCATTTGTTGCAGACTTTGTGATAAGGGTGTAAATCGAAGAATAATGATGTTTTTAAGAATGTGAACCTCATGGCTTGTTAGAGCCAAGGAGGGGAGGGATTTGTACTGTATATAATGAGAAACTTTGTAAGCCTCAGCGCGCCTTTTACTCAGAAGGGTGCCCGACTCTGCAGACTTGCTAATAAAACTTTGTTTTCCTGAATTTGTCTCGAGCGATTATTAAGAAGCGATTTTCGTTTCTAACATTGACCGAGTGGGATCTGCCTATTCTTCCCTGGGTGTGTTACTTTGATAGAGTGTGGTCAGTCTGCTCTTCCCTGGGTGTGTTACATTGACAGATTGCGGTCAGTCTGCTCTTCCCTGGGTATGTTACATTGAGAGAGTGGGGTCAATCAGATCTTCTCTGGGTGTGTTATATTGACAGAGTGTGTTCAGTCTGTTCTTCCCTGGGTGTGTTACATTGACAGAGTGAGGTCAGTCTGCTCTTCCCTGGGTGTGTTACATTGACAGAGTGGGGTCATTCTGCTCTTCCCTGGGTGTGTTACATTGACAGAGTGGGGTCATTCTGCTCTTCCCTGGGTGTGTTCCATTGACAGATTGCGCTCAGTCTGCTCTTCCCTGGGTATGTTACATTGATAGAGTGCGGCGAATCTGATCTTCTCTGGGTGTGTTACATTGACAGAGTGGGGTCAGTCTGCTATTCACTGGGCGTGTTACATTGACAGAGTGGGGTCAGTCTGCTCTTCCCTGGGTGTGTTACATTGACAGAGTGGGGTCAGTGTGTTCTTCCCTGGGTGTGTTACATTGACAGAGTGGGGTCAGTCTGCTCTTCCCTGGATGTGTTACATTGACAGAGTGGGATCAGTCTGCTCTTCCCTGGGTGTGTTACATTGACAGAGTGGGGTCAGTCTGCTCTTCCCTGGGTGTGTTACAATGACAGAGTGGGGTCAGTCTGCTCTTCCGTGGGTGTGTTACATTGACAGAGTGGGGTCAGTCTGGTCTTCCCTGGGTGTGTTACATTGACAGAGTGGGGTCAGTCTGCTCTCCACTGGGTGTGTTACAATGACAGAGTGGGGTCTGTCTGCTCTTCCCTGGGTGTGTTACATTGACAGAGTGGGGTCTGTCTATTCTTCCCTGGGTGTGTTACTTTGATAGAGTGTGGTCAGTCTGCTCTTACCTGGGTGTGTTACATTGTCAGATTGCGCTCAGTCTGCTCTTCCCTGGGTATGTTACATTGAGATAGTGGGGTCAGCCTGATCTTTCCTGGGTGTGTTACATTGACAGAGTGGTGTCAGTCTGCTCTTCCCTGGGTGTGTTACATTGACAGAGTGGGGTCAGTCTGCTCTTCCCTGGGTGTGTTACATTGACAGTGTGAGGTCAGTCTGCTCTTCCCTGGTGGCTTACATTGACAGAGTGGGGTCTGTCTGTTCTGCCCTGGGTGTGTTACTTTGATAGAGTGTGGTCAGTCTGCTCTTCACTGGGTGTGTTACATTGACAGATTGCGGTCAGTCTGCTCTTCCCTGGGTGTGTTACATTGACAGAGTGAGGTCATTCTGCTCTTCCCTGGGTGTGTTACATTGACAGATTGCGCTCAGTCTGCTCTTCCCTGGGTATGTTACATTGATAGAGTGCGGCGAATCTGATCTTCTCTGGGTGTGTTACATTGACAGAGTTGGTTCAGTCTGCTATTCACTGGGTGTGTTACATTGACAGAGTGGGGTCTGTCTGCTCTTCCCTGGGTGTGTTACATTGACAGAGTGGGGTCAGTCTGGTCTTCCCTGGGTGTGTTACATTGACAGTGTGGGGTCAGTCTGCTCTTTCCTGGGTGTGTTACATTGTCAGAGTGTGGTCAGTCTGCTCTTCCCTGGGTGTGTTACATTGAGAGAGTGGGGTCAGTCTGATCTTCCCTTGGTGTGTTACATTGACAGTGTGAGGTCAGTCTGCTCTTCCCTGGTGGCTTACATTGACAGAGTGGGGTCTGTCTATTCTTCCCTGGGTGTGTTACTTTGATAGAGTGTGGTCAGTCTGCTCTTACCTGGGTGTGTTACATTGTCAGATTGCGCTCAGTCTGCTCTTCCCTGGGTGTGTTACATTGACAGTGTGAGGTCAGTCTGCTCTTCCCTGGTGGCTTACATTGACAGAGTGTGGTCTGTCTGTTCTGCCCTGGGTGTGTTACTTTGATAGAGTGTGGTCAGTCTGCTCTTCACTGGGTGTGTTACATTGACAGATTGCGGTCAGTCTGCTCTTCCCTGGGTGTGTTACATTGACAGAGTGAGGTCATTCTGCTCTTCCCTGGGTGTGTTACATTGACAGATTGCGCTCAGTCTGCTCTTCCCTGGGTATGTTACATTGATAGAGTGCGGCGAATCTGATCTTCTCTGGGTGTGTTACATTGACAGAGTTGGTTCAGTCTGCTATTCACTGGGTGTGTTACATTGACAGAGTGGGGTCAGTCTGCTATTCACTGGGCGTGTTACATTGACAGAGTGTGGTCAGTCTGCTCTTCCCTGGGTGTGTTACATTGACAGAGTGGGGTCAGTCTGCTCTCCACTGGGTGTGGTAATTGACCGAGTGAGGTCAGTGTGCTCTTCCCTGGGTGTGTTACATTGACAGAGTGGGGTCAGTCTGCTCTTCCCTGGTGGGTTACAATGACAGAGTGGGGTCAGTCTGCTCTTCCATGGGTGTGTTACATTGACAGAATGGGGTCAGTCTGCTCTACCCTGGGTATGTTAACTTGACAGAGTGGGGTCAGTCTGCTCTTCCCTGGGTGTGTTACATTCACAGAGTGAGGTCAGTCTGCTCTTCCCTGGTGGCTTACATTGACAGAGTGGGGTCTGTCTATTCTTCCCTGGGTGTGTTGCTTTGATAGAGTGTGGTCAGTTTGCTCTTACCTGGGTGTGTTATATTGACAGATTGCGGTCAGTCTGCTCTTCCCTGAGTGTGTTACATTGACAGAGTGGGGTCAGTCTGATCTTCCCTGGGTGTGTTACATTGACAGTGTGAGGTCAGTCTGCTCTTCCCTGGGTGTGTTACATTGACAGAGTGTGGTCAGTCTGCTCTTCCCTGGGTGTGTTACATTGAGAGAGTGGGGTCAGTCTGCTCTTCCCTGGTGGCTTACATTGACAGAGTGGGGTCTTTGTATTCTTCCCTGGGTGTGTTACACTGACAGAGTGGGATCAGTCTGCTGTTCCATGGGTATGTAACATTGACAGTGTGGGGTCAGTCTGGTCTTCCATGGATATGTTACATTGACAGAGTGTGGTCAGTCTGCTCTTCCCTGGGTGTGTTACATTGAGAGAGTGGGGTCAGTCTGATCTTCCCTGGGTGTGTTACTTTGACAGTGTGAGGTCAGTCTGCTCTTCCCTGGGTGTGTTACATTGACAGAGTGGGGTCAGTCTGCTCTTCCCTGGTGGCTTACATTGACAGAGTGGGGTCTTTGTATTCTTCCCTGGGTGTGTTACACTGACAGAGTGGGATCAGTCTGCTGTTCCACGGGTGTGTAACATTGACAGAGTGGGGTCAGTCTGCTGTTCCATGGGTGTGTAACATTGACAGAGTGGGGTCAGTCTGCTCTTCCCTGGGTGGGTTACATTGACAGTGTGGGGTCAGTCTGGTCTTCCCTGGGTGGGTTACAATGATAGAGTGGGGTCAGTCTGCTCTTCGCTGGTTGTGATTCATTGACTGAGTGGGGTCAGTGTGTTCTTCCCTAGGTGTGTTACATTGACAGAGTGGGGTCAGTCTGCTCTTCCCTAGGTGTGTTACATTGACAGAGTGGGGTCAGTCTGCTCTTCCATGGGTGTGTTACTTTAACTGAATGGGGGCAGTCTGCTCTTTCCCGGGTGTGTTACATTGACAGAGTGGAGTCAGTCTGCTCTTACCTGGGTCTGTTACATTGAGAGAGTGGGGTCAGTCTGATCTTCCCTGGGTGTGTTACATTGACAGTGTGAGGTCAGTCTGCTCTTCCCTGGGTGTGTTACATTGACAGTGTGAGGTCAGTCTGCTCTTCCCTGGTGGCTTACATTGACAGAGTGGGGTCTGTCTATTCTTCCCTGGGTGTGTTGCTTTGATAGAGTGTGGTCAGTCTGCTCTTACCTGGGTGTGTTACATTGACAGATTGCGGTCAGTCTGCTCTTCCCTGAGTGTGTTACATTGACAGAGTGGGGTCAGTCTGCTCTTCCCTGGGTGCGTTACATTGACAGAGTGGGTTCAGTCTGTTCTTCCCTGGGTGTGATACATTGAGAGAGTGGGGTCAGTCTGTTCTTCCCTGGGTGGGTTACATTGACAGAGTGGGGTCAGTCTTGTCTTCCCTGGGTGGGTTACAATGACAGAGTGGGGTCAGTCTGCTCTTCCATGGGTGTGTTACATTGACAGAATGGGGTCAGTCTGCTCTTCCCTGGGTGTGTTACATTGACAGTGTGAGGGCAGTCTGCACTTCCCTGGGTGTGTTACATTGACAGAGTGGGGTCAGTCTGATCTTCCCTGGGTGTGTTACATTGACAGATTGCGGTCAGTCTGCTCTTCCCTGAGTGTGTTACATTGACAAAGTGGGGTCAGTCTGCTCTTCCCTGAGTGTGTTACATTGACAGAGTGGGGTCAGACTGCTCTTCCCTGGGTGCGTTACATTGACAGAGTGGGTTCAGTCTGTTCTTCCCTGGGTGTGATACATTGACCGAGTGGGATCTGTCTATTCTTCCCTGGGTGTGTTGCTTTGATAGAGTGTGGTCAGTCTGCTCTTACCTGGGTGTGTTACATTGACAGATTGCGGTCAGTCTGCTCTTCCCTGAGTGTGTTACATTGACAAATTGGGGTCAGTCTGATCTTCCCTGGGTGTGTTACATTGACAGTGTGAGGTCAGTCTGCTCTTCCCTGGGTGTGTTACATTGAGAGAGTGGGGTCAGTCTGATCTTCCCTGGGTGTGTTACTTTGACAGTGTGAGGTCAGTCTGCTCTTCCCTGGGTGTGTTACATTGACAGTGTGAGGTCAGTCTGCTCTTCCCTGGTGGCTTAAATTGACAGAGTGGGGTCTTTCTATTCTTCCCTGGGTGTGTTACACTGACAGAGTGGGATCAGTCTGCTGTTCCATGGGTGTGTAACATTGACAGTGTGGGGTCAGTCTGGTCTTCCATGGATATGTTACATTGACAGAGTGGGGTCAGTCTGCTCTTCCCTGGGTGGGTTACATTGACAGTGTGGGGTCAGTCTGGTCTTCCCTGGGTGGGTTACAATGATAGAGTGGGGTCAGTCTGCTCTTCGCTGGTTGTGATTCATTGACTGAGTGGGGTCAGTTTGTTCTTACCTGGGTGTGTTACATTGACAGAGTGGGGTCAGTCTGCTCTTACATGGGTGTGTTACTTTAACTGAATGGGGGCAGTCTGCTCTTTCCTGGGTGTGTTACATTGACAGAGTGGAGTCAGTCTGCTCTTACCTGGGTCTGTTACATTGAGAGAGTGGGGTCAGTCTGATCTTCCCTGGGTGTGTTACATTGACAGTGTGAGGTCAGTCTGCTCTTCACTGGGTGTGTTACATTGACAGTGTGAGGTCAGTCTGCTCTTCCCTGGTGGCTTACATTGACAGAGTGGGGTCTGTCTATTCTTCCCTGGGTGTGTTACTTTGATAGAGTGTGGTCAGTCTGCTCTTACCTGGGTGTGTTACATTGACAAATTGCAGTCAGTCTGCTCTTCCCTGGGTATGTTACATTGAGAGAGTGGGGTCAGTCTGATCTTCCCTGTGTGTGTTACATTGACAGTGTGAGGTCAGTCTGCTCTTCCCTGGGTGTGTTACATTGACAGTGTGAGGTCAGTCTGCTCTTCCCTGGTGGCTTACATTGACAGAGTGGGGTCTGTCTATTCTTCCCTGGGTGTGTTGCTTTGATAGAGTGTGGTCAGTCTGCTCTTACCTGGGTGTGTTACATTGACAGATTGCGGTCAGTCTGCTCTTCCCTGAGTGTGTTACATTGACAGAGTGGGGTCAGTCTGCTCTTCCCTGGGTGCGTTACATTGACAGAGTGGGTTCAGTCTGTTCTTCCCTGGGTGTGATACTTGACAGTGTAGGGTCAGTCTGTTCTTCCCTGGGTGGGTTACATTGACAGAGTGGAGTCAGTCTTGTCTTCCCTGGGTGGGTTACAATGACAGAGTGGGGTCAGTCTGCTCTTCCATGGGTGTGTTACATTGAGAGAGTGGGGTCAGTCTGATCTTCCCTGGGTGTGTTACTTTGACAGTGTGAGGTCAGTCTGCTCTTCCCTGGGTGTGTTACATTGACAGTGTGAGGTCAGTCTGCTCTTCCCTGGTGGCTTACATTGAGAGAGTGGGGTCAGTCTATTCTTCCCTGGGTGTGTTACACTGACAGAGTGGGGTCAGTCTGCTCTTCGCTGGTTGTGATTCATTGACTGAGTGGGGTCAGTGTGTTCTTCCCTGGGTGTGTTACATTGACAAAGTGAGGTCAGTCTGATCTTCCCTGGGTGGGTTACATTGACAGAGTGGAGTCAGTCTGCTCTTCCATGGGTGTGTTACTTTAACAGAATGGGGTAAGTCTGCTCTTTCCTGGGTGTGTTACATTGACAGAGTGGGGTCAGTCTGCTCTTATCTGGGTCTGTTACATTGACAGAGTGGGGTCAGTCTAATCTTCCCTGGGTGTGTTACATTGACAGAGTGGAGTCAGTCTGCTCTTACCTGGGTCTGTTACATTGAGAGAGTGGGGTCAGTCTGATCTTCCCTGGGTGTGTTACATTGACAGTGTGAGGTCAGTCTGCTCTTCACTGGGTGTGTTACATTGACAGTGTGAGGTCAGTCTGCTCTTCCCTGGTGGCTTACATTGACAGAGTGGGGTCTGTCTATTCTTCCCTGGGTGTGTTACTTTGATAGAGTGTGGTCAGTCTGCTCTTACCTGGGTGTGTTACATTGACAAATTGCGGTCAGTCTGCTCTTCCCTGGGTATGTTACATTGAGAGAGTGGGGTCAGTCTGATCTTCCCTGTGTGTGTTACATTGACAGTGTGAGGTCAGTCTGCTCTTCCCTGGGTGTGTTACATTGACAGTGTGAGGTCAGTCTGCTCTTCCCTGGTGGCTTACATTGACAGAGTGGGGTCTGTCTATTCTTCCCTGGGTGTGTTGCTTTGATAGAGTGTGGTCAGTCTGCTCTTACCTGGGTGTGTTACATTGACAGATTGCGGTCAGTCTGCTCTTCCCTGAGTGTGTTACATTGACAGAGTGGGGTCAGTCTGCTCTTCCCTGGGTGCGTTACATTGACAGATTGGGTTCAGTCTGTTCTTCCCTGGGTGTGATACTTGACAGTGTAGGGTCAGTCTGTTCTTCCCTGGGTGGGTTACATTGACAGAGTGGAGTCAGTCTTGTCTTCCCTGGGTGGGTTACAATGACAGAGTGGGGTCAGTCTGCTCTTCCATGGGTGTGTTACATTGACAGAATGGGGTCAGTCTGCTCTTCCCTGGGTGTGTTACATTGACAGTGTGAGGTCAGTCTGCTCTTCCCTGGGTGTGTTACATTGACAGAGTGGGGTCAGTCTGATCTTCCCTGGGTGTGTTACATTGACAGATTGCGGTCAGTCTGCTCTTCCCTGAGTGTGTTACATTGACAAAGTGGGGTCAGTCTGCTCTTCCCTGAGTGTGTTACATTGACAGAGTGGGGTCAGTCTGCTCTTCCCTGGGTGCGTTACATTGACAGAGTGGGTTCAGTCTGTTCTTCCCTGGGTGTGATACATTGACCGAGTGGGATCTGTCTATTCTTCCCTGGGTGTGTTGCTTTGATAGAGTGTGGTAAGTCTGCTCTTACCTGGGTGTTTTACATTGACAGATTGCGGTCAGTCTGCTCTTCCCTGGGTGTGTTACATTGAGAGAGTGGGGTCAGTCTGATCTTCCCTGGGTGTGTTACTTTGACAGTGTGAGGTCAGTCTGCTCTTCCCTGGGTGTGTTACATTGACAGTGTGAGGTCAGTCTGCTCTTCCCTGGTGGCTTACATTGAGAGAGTGGGGTCAGTCTATTCTTCCCTGGGTGTGTTACACTGACAGAGTGGGGTCAGTCTGCTGTTCCATGGGTGTGTAACATTGACAGTGTGGGGTCAGTCTGGTCTTCCATGGATATGTTACATTGACAGAGTGGGGTCAGTCTGCTCTTCCCTGGGTGGGTTACATTGACAGTGTGGAGTCAGTCTGGTCTTCCCTGGGTGGGTTACAATGATAGAGTGGGGTCAGTCTGCTCTTCGCTGGTTGTGATTCATTGACTGAGTGGGGTCAGTGTGTTCTTCCCTGGGTGTGTTACATTGACAAAGTGAGGTCAGTCTGATCTTCCCTGGGTGGGTTACATTGACAGAGTGGAGTCAGTCTGCTCTTCCATGGGTGTGTTACTTTAACAGAATGGGGTCAGTCTGCTCTTTCCTGGGTGTGTTACATTGACAGAGTGGGGTCAGTCTGCTCTTATCTGGGTCTGTTACATTGACAGAGTGGGGTCAGTCTAATCTTCCCTGGGTGTGTTACATTGACAGTGTGAGGTCAGTCTGCTCTTCCCTGGTGGCTTACATTGACAGAGTGGGGTCTGTCTATTCTTCCCTGGGTGTGTTACTTTGATAGAGTGTGGTCAGTCTGCTCTTACCTGGGTGTGTGACATTGACAGTGTGAGGTCAGTCTGCTCTTCCCTGGGTGTGTTACATTGACAGAGTGGGGTCAGTCTGATCTTCCCTGAGTGTGTTACTTTGACAGTGTGAGGTCAGTCTGCTCTTACCTGCGTGTGTTACATTGACAGTGTGAGGTCAGTCTGCTCTTCCCTGGTGGCTTACATTGACAGAGTGGGGTCTGTCTATTCTTCCCTGGGTGTGTTGCTTTGATAGAGTGTGGTCAGTCTGCTCTTACCTGGGTGTGTTACATTGACAGATTGCGGTCAGTCTGCTCTTCCCTCAGTGTGTTACATTGACAGAGTGGGGTCAGTCTGTTCTTCCGTGGGTGTGATACATTGACAGTGTGGGGTCAGTCTGTTCTTCCCTGGGTGTGTTACATTGACAGAGTGGGGTCAGTCTGTTCTTCCGTGGGTGTGATACATTGACAGTGTGGGGTCAGTCTGTTCTTCCCTGGGTGGGTTACATTGACAGACTGGGGTCAGTCTGTTCTTCCCTGGGTGGGTTACATTGACAGAGTGGGGTCAGTCTGCTCTTCCCTGGGTGGGTTACAATGACAGAGTGGGGTCAGTCTGCTCTTCCCTGGGTGTGTTACATTGACAGTGTGAGGTCAGTCTGCTCTTCCCTGGGTCTGTTACATTGACAGAGTGGGGTCAGTCTGCTCTTCCCTGGGTGTGTTACACTGACAGAGTGGGATCAGTCTGCTCTTCCCTGTGTGTGTTACATTGACAGAGTGAGGTCAGTCTGCTCTTCCCTGGGTGTGTTACAATGACAGAGTGGGGTCATTCTGCTCTTCCCTGGGTGTGTTACATTGACAGAGTGGGGTCATTCTGCTCTTCCCTGGGTGTGTTACATTGACAGAGTGTGGTCAGTCTGCTCTTCCCTGGGTGTGTTACATTGACAGATTGCGCTCAGTCTGCTCTTCCCTGGGTATGTTACATTGATAGAGTGCGGCGAATCTGATCTTCTCTGGGTGTGTTACATTGACAGAGTGGGTTCAGTCTGCTATTCACTGGGTGTGTTACATTGACAGAGTGGGGTCAGTCTGCTATTCACTGGGCGTGTTACATTGACAGAGTGGGGTCAGTCTGCTATTCACTGGGTGTGTTACATTGACAGAGTGGGGTCAGTCTGGTCTTCCCTGGGTGTGTTACATTGACAGAGTGGGGTCAGTCTGCTCTTCACTGGGTGTGTTACATTGACAGAGTGGGGTCAGTCTGGTCTTCCCTGGGTGTGTTACATTGACAGAGTGGGGTCAGTCTGCTCTCCACTGGGTGTGGTAATTGACCGAGTGAGGTCAGTGTGCTCTTCCCTGGGTGTGTTACATTGACAGAGTGGGGTCAGTCTGGTCTTCCCTGGGTGTGTTACATTGACAGAGTAGGGTCAGTCTGCTCTTTCCTGGGTGTGTTACATTGTCAGAGTGTGGTCAGTCTGCTCTTCCCTGGGTGTGTTACATTGAGAGTGTGGGGTCAGTCTGATCTTCCCTGGGTGTGTTACATTGACAGAGTGAGGTCAGTCTGCTCTTCCCTGGTGGCTTACATTGACAGAGTGGGGTCTGTCTATTCTTCCCTGGGTGTGTTACTTTGATAGAGTGTGGTCAGTCTGCTCTTCCCTGGGTGTGTTACATTGTCAGATTGCGCTCAGTCTGCTCTTCCCTGGGTATGTTACATTGAGATAGTGGGGTCAGCCTTATCTTTCCTGGGTGTGTTACATTGACAGTGTGAGGTCAGTCTGCTCTTCCCTGGTGGCTTACATTGACAGAGTGGGGTCTGTCTGTTCTGCCCTGGGTGTGTTACATTGACAGATTGCGGTCAGTCTGCTCTTCCCTGGGTGTGTTACATTGACAGAGTGAGGTCATTCTGCTCTTCCCTGGGTGTGTTACATTGACAGATTGCGCTCAGTCTGCTCTTCCCTGGGTATGTTACATTGATAGAGTGAGGCGAATCTGATCTTCTCTGGGTGTGTTACATTGACAGAGTTGGTTCAGTCTGCTCTTCCCTGGGTGTGTTACATTGACAGAGTGGGGTCAGTCTGCTCTTCCCTGGGTGTGTTACATTGACAGAGTGGGGTCAGTCTGCTCTTCCCTGGGTGTGTTACAATGACAGAGTGGGGTCAGTCTACTCTTCCCTGGGTGTGTTACATTGACAGAGTGGGGTCAGTCTGCTCTTTCCTGGGTGTGTTACATTGACAGAGTGGGGTCAGTCTGCTCTCCACTGGGTGTGGTAATTGACCGAGTGAGGTCAGTCTGCTCTTCCCTGGGTGTGTTGCAATGACAGAGTGGGGTCAGTCTGCTCTTCCCTGGGTGTGTTACATTGACAGAGTGGGGTCAGTCTGGTCTTCCCTGGGTGTGTTACATTGACAGAGTAGGGTCAGTCTGCTCTTTCCTGGGTGTGTTACATTGTCAGAGTGTGGTCAGTCTGCTCTTCCCTGGGTGTGTTACATTGAGAGAGTGGGGTCAGTCTGATCTTCCCTTGGTGTGTTACATTGACAGTGTGAGGTCAGTCTGCTCTTCCCTGGTGGCTTACATTGACAGAGTGGGGTCTGTCTGTTCTGCCCTGGGTGTGTTACTTTGATAGAGTGTGGTCAGTCTGCTCTTAACTGGGTGTGTTACATTGACTGATTGCGGTCAGTCTGCTCTTCCCTGAGTGTGTTACATTGACAGAGTGGGGTCAGTCTGATCTTCCCTGGGTGTGTTACATTGACAGTGTGAGGTCAGTGTGCTCTTCCCTGGGTGTGATACAGTGACAGTGTGGGGTCAGTCTGTTCTTCCCTGGGTGGGTTACATTGACAGAGTGGGGTCAGTCTGCTCTTCCCTGGTGGGTTACAATGACAGAGTGGGGTCAGTCTGCTCTTCCATGGGTGTGTTACATTGACAGAATGGGGTCAGTCTGCTCTACCCTGGGTATGTTAACTTGACAGAGTGGGGTCAGTTTGCTCTTCCCTGGGTGTGTTACATTCACAGAGTGAGGTCAGTCTGCTCTTCCCTGGTGGCTTACATTGACAGAGTGGGGTCTGTCTATTCTTCCCTGGGTGTGTTGCTTTGATAGAGCGTGGTCAGTCTGCTCTTACCTGGGTGTGTTATATTGACAGATTGCGGTCAGTCTGCTCTTCCCTGAGTGTGTTACATTGACAGTGTGGGGTCAGTCTGCTCTTCCCTGGGTGTGTTACATTGACAGTGTGAGGTCAGTCTGCTCTTCCCTGGGTGTGTTACATTGACAGTGTGAGGTCAGTCTGCTCTTCCCTGGGTCTGTTACATTGACAGAGTGGGGTCAGTCTGCTCTTCCCTGGGTGTGTTACATTGACAGAGTGGGGTCAGTCTGCTCTTCCCTGGGTGTGTTACATTGACAGTGTGAGGTCAGTCTGCTCTTCCCTGGGTCTGTTACATTGACAGAGTGGGGTCAGTCTGCTCTTCCCTGGGTGTGTTACACTGACAGAGTGGGATCAGTCTGCTCTTCCCTGTGTGTGTTACATTGACAGATTGCGCTCAGTCTGCTCTTCCCTGGGTATGTTACATTGATAGAGTGCGGCGAATCTGATCTTCTCTGGGTGTGTTACATTGACAGAGTGGGTTCAGTCTGCTATTCACTGGGTGTGTTACATTGACAGAGTGGGGTCAGTCTGCTATTCACTGGGCGTGTTACATTGACAGAGTGGGGTCAGTCTGCTATTCACTGGGTGTGTTACATTGACAGAGTGGGGTCAGTCTGGTCTTCCCTGGGTGTGTTACATTGACAGAGTGGGGTCAGTCTGCTCTTCACTGGGTGTGTTACATTGACAGAGTGGGGTCAGTCTGGTCTTCTCTGGGTGTGTTACATTGACAGAGTGGGGTCAGTCTGCTCTCCACTGGGTGTGGTAATTGACCGAGTGAGGTCAGTGTGCTCTTCCCTGGGTGTGTTACATTGACAGAGTGGGGTCAGTCTGGTCTTCCCTGGGTGTGTTACATTGACAGAGTAGGGTCAGTCTGCTCTTTCCTGGGTGTGTTACATTGTCAGAGTGTGGTCAGTCTGCTCTTCCCTGGGTGTGTTACATTGAGAGTGTGGGGTCAGTCTGATCTTCCCTGGGTGTGTTACATTGACAGAGTGAGGTCAGTCTGCTCTTCCCTGGTGGCTTACATTGACAGAGTGGGGTCTGTCTATTCTTCCCTGGGTGTGTTACTTTGATAGAGTGTGGTCAGTCTGTTCTTCCGTGGGTGTGATACATTGACAGTGTGGGGTCAGTCTGTTCTTCCGTGGGTGTGATACATTGACAGTGTGGGGTCAGTCTGTTCTTCCCTGGGTGGGTTACATTGACAGACTGGGGTCAGTCTGTTCTTCCCTGGGTGGGTTACATTGACAGAGTGGGGTCAGTCTGCTCTTCCCTGGGTGGGTTACAATGACAGAGTGGGGTCAGTCTGCTCTTCCCTGGGTGTGTTACATTGACAGTGTGAGGTCAGTCTGCTCTTCCCTGGGTCTGTTACATTGACAGAGTGGGGTCAGTCTGCTCTTCCCTGGGTGTGTTACACTGACAGAGTGGGATCAGTCTGCTCTTCCCTGTGTGTGTTACATTGACAGAGTGAGGTCAGTCTGCTCTTCCCTGGGTGTGTTACAATGACAGAGTGGGGTCATTCTGCTCTTCCCTGGGTGTGTTACATTGACAGAGTGGGGTCATTCTGCTCTTCCCTGGGTGTGTTACATTGACAGAGTGTGGTCAGTCTGCTCTTCCCTGGGTGTGTTACATTGACAGATTGCGCTCAGTCTGCTCTTCCCTGGGTATGTTACATTGAGATAGTGGGGTCAGCCTTATCTTTCCTGGGTGTGTTACATTGACAGTGTGAGGTCAGTCTGCTCTTCCCTGGTGGCTTACATTGACAGAGTGGGGTCTGTCTGTTCTGCCCTGGGTGTGTTACATTGACAGATTGCGGTCAGTCTGCTCTTCCCTGGCTGTGTTACATTGACAGAGTAGGGTCAGTCTGCTCTTTCCTGGGTGTGTTACATTGTCAGAGTGTGGTCAGTCTGCTCTTCCCTGGGTGTGTTACATTGAGAGAGTGGGGTCAGTCTGATCTTCCCTTGGTGTGTTACATTGACAGTGAGAGGTCAGTCTGCTCTTCCCTGGTGGCTTACATTGACAGAGTGGGGTCTGTCTGTTCTGCACTGGGTGTGTTACTTTGATAGAGTGTGGTCAGTCTGCTCTTAACTGGGTGTGTTACATTGACAGATTGCGGTCAGTCTGCTCTTCCCTGGGTGTGATACAGTGACAGTGTGGGGTCAGTCTGTTCTTCCCTGGGTGGGTTACATTGACAGAGTGGGGTCAGTCTGCTCTTCCCTGGTGGGTTACAATGACAGAGTGGGGTCAGTCTGCTCTTCCATGGGTGTGTTACATTGACAGAATGGGGTCAGTCTGCTCTACCCTGGGTATGTTAACTTGACAGAGTGGGGTCAGTTTGCTCTTCCCTGGGTGTGTTACATTCACAGAGTGAGGTCAGTCTGCTCTTCCCTGGTGGCTTACATTGACAGAGTGGGGTCTGTCTATTCTTCCCTGGGTGTGTTGCTTTGATAGAGTGTGGTCAGTCTGCTCTTACCTGGGTGTGTTATATTGACAGATTGCGGTCAGTCTGCTCTTCCCTGAGTGTGTTACATTGACAGAGTGGGGTCAGTCTGATCTTCCCTGGGTGTGTTACATTGACAGTGTGAGGTCAGTCTGCTCTTCCCTGGGTGTGTTACATTGACAGTGTGAGGTCAGTCTGCTCTTCCCTGGGTGTGTTACATTGACAGTGTGAGGTCAGTCTGCTCTTCCCTGGGTCTGTTACATTGACAGAGTGGGGTCAGTCTGCTCTTCCCTGGGTGTGTTACATTGACAGAGTGGGGTCAGTCTGCTCTTCCCTGGGTGTGTTACATTGATAGTGTGAGGTCAGTCTGCTCTTCCCTGGGTCTGTTACATTGACAGAGTGGGGTCAGTCTGCTCTTCCCTGGGTGTGTTACATTGACAGAGTGTGGTCAGTCTGCTCTTCCCTGGGTGTGTTACATTGACAGATTGCGCTCAGTCTGCTCTTCCCTGGGTATGTTACATTGATAGAGTGCGGCGAATCTGATATTCTCTGGGTGTGTTACATTGACAGAGTGGGTTCAGTCTGCTATTCACTGGGTGTGTTACATTGACAGAGTGGGGTCAGTCTGCTATTCACTGGGCGTGTTACATTGACAGAGTGGGGTCAGTCTGCTATTCACTGGGTGTGTTACATTGACAGAGTGGGGTCAGTCTGGTCTTCCCTGGGTGTGTTACATTGACAGAGTGGGGTCAGTCTGCTCTTCACTGGGTGTGTTACATTGACAGAGTGGGGTCATTCTGCTCTTCCCTGGGTGTGTTACATTGACAGAGTGTGGTCAGTCTGCTCTTCCCTGGGTGTGTTACATTGACAGATTGCGCTCAGTCTGCTCTTCCCTGGGTATGTTACATTGATAGAGTGCGGCGAATCTGATCTTCTCTGGGTGTGTTACATTGACAGAGTGGGTTCAGTCTGCTATTCACTGGGTGTGTTACATTGACAGAGTGGGGTCAGTCTGCTATTCACTGGGCGTGTTACATTGACAGAGTGGGGTCAGTCTGCTATTCACTGGGTGTGTTACATTGACAGAGTGGGGTCAGTCTGGTCTTCCCTGGGTGTGTTACATTGACAGAGTGGGGTCAGTCTGCTCTTCACTGGGTGTGTTACATTGACAGAGTGGGGTCAGTCTGGTCTTCCCTGGGTGTGTTACATTGACAGAGTGGGGTCAGTCTGCTCTCCACTGGGTGTGGTAATTGACCGAGTGAGGTCAGTGTGCTCTTCCCTGGGTGTGTTACATTGACAGAGTGGGGTCAGTCTGGTCTTCCCTGGGTGTGTTACATTGACAGAGTAGGGTCAGTCTGCTCTTTCCTGGGTGTGTTACATTGTCAGAGTGTGGTCAGTCTGCTCTTCCTGGGTGTGTTACATTGAGAGTGTGGGGTCAGTCTGATCTTCCCTGGGTGTGTTACATTGACAGAGTGAGGTCAGTCTGCTCTTCCCTGGTGGCTTACATTGACAGAGTGGGGTCTGTCTATTCTTCCCTGGGTGTGTTACTTTGATAGAGTGTGGTCAGTCTGCTCTTACCTGGGTGTGTTACATTGTCAGATTGCGCTCAGTCTGCTCTTCCCTGGGTATGTTACATTGAGATAGTGGGGTCAGCCTTATCTTTCCTGGGTGTGTTACATTGACAGTGTGAGGTCAGTCTGCTCTTCCCTGGTGGCTTACATTGACAGAGTGGGGTCTGTCTGTTCTGCCCTGGGTGTGTTACATTGACAGATTGCGGTCAGTCTGCTCTTCCCTGGGTGTGTTACATTGACAGAGTAGGGTCAGTCTGCTCTTTCCTGGGTGTGTTACATTGTCAGAGTGTGGTCAGTCTGCTCTTCCCTGGGTGTGTTACATTGAGAGAGTGGGGTCAGTCTGATCTTCCCTTGGTGTGTTACATTGACAGTGAGAGGTCAGTCTGCTCTTCCCTGGTGGCTTACATTGACAGAGTGGGGTCTGTCTGTTCTGCCCTGGGTGTGTTACTTTGATAGAGTGTGGTCAGTCTGCTCTTAACTGGGTGTGTTACATTGACAGATTGCGGTCAGTCTGCTCTTCCCTGGGTGTGATACAGTGACAGTGTGGGGTCAGTCTGTTCTTCCCTGGGTGGGTTACATTGACAGAGTGGGGTCAGTCTGCTCTTCCCTGGTGGGTTACAATGACAGAGTGGGGTCAGTCTGCTCTTCCATGGGTGTGTTACATTGACAGAATGGGGTCAGTCTGCTCTACCCTGGGTATGTTAACTTGACAGAGTGGGGTCAGTTTGCTCTTCCCTGGGTGTGTTACATTCACAGAGTGAGGTCAGTCTGCTCTTCCCTGGTGGCTTACATTGACAGAGTGGGGTCTGTCTATTCTTCCCTGGGTGTGTTGCTTTGATAGAGTGTGGTCAGTCTGCTCTTACCTGGGTGTGTTATATTGACAGATTGCGGTCAGTCTGCTCTTCCCTGAGTGTGTTACATTGACAGAGTGGGGTCAGTCTGATCTTCCCTGGGTGTGTTACATTGACAGTGTGAGGTCAGTCTGCTCTTCCCTGGGTGTGTTACATTGACAGTGTGAGGTCAGTCTGCTCTTCCCTGGGTGTGTTACATTGACAGTGTGAGGTCAGTCTGCTCTTCCCTGGGTCTGTTACATTGACAGAGTGGGGTCAGTCTGGTCTTCCCTGGGTGTGTTACATTGACAGAGTGGGGTCAGTCTGCTCTTCCCTGGGTGTGTTACATTGATAGTGTGAGGTCAGTCTGCTCTTCCCTGGGTCTGTTACATTGACAGAGTGGGGTCAGTCTGCTCTTCCCTGGGTGTGTTACATTGACAGAGTGTGGTCAGTCTGCTCTTCCCTGGGTGTGTTACATTGACAGATTGCGCTCAGTCTGCTCTTCCCTGGGTATGTTACATTGATAGAGTGCGGCGAATCTGATATTCTCTGGGTGTGTTACATTGACAGAGTGGGTTCAGTCTGCTATTCACTGGGTGTGTTACATTGACAGAGTGGGGTCAGTCTGCTATTCACTGGGCGTGTTACATTGACAGAGTGGGGTCAGTCTGCTATTCACTGGGTGTGTTACATTGACAGAGTGGGGTCAGTCTGGTCTTCCCTGGGTGTGTTACATTGACAGAGTGGGGTCAGTCTGCTCTTCACTGGGTGTGTTACATTGACAGAGTGGGGTCAGTCTGGTCTTCCCTGGGTGTGTTACATTGACAGAGTGGGGTCAGTCTGCTCTCCACTGGGTGTGGTAATTGACCGAGTGAGGTCAGTGTGCTCTTCCCTGGGTGTGTTACATTGACAGAGTGGGGTCAGTCTGGTCTTCCCTGGGTGTGTTACATTGACAGAGTAGGGTCAGTCTGCTCTTTCCTGGGTGTGTTACATTGTCAGAGTGTGGTCAGTCTGCTCTTCCCTGGGTGTGTTACATTGAGAGTGTGGGGTCAGTCTGATCTTCCCTGGGTGTGTTACATTGACAGAGTGAGGTCAGTCTGCTCTTCCCTGGTGGCTTACATTGACAGAGTGGGGTCTGTCTATTCTTCCCTGGGTGTGTTACTTTGATAGAGTGTGGTCAGTCTGCTCTTACCTGGGTGTGTTACATTGTCAGATTGCGCTCAGTCTGCTCTTCCCTGGGTATGTTACATTGAGATAGTGGGGTCAGCCTTATCTTTCCTGGGTGTGTTACATTGACAGTGTGAGGTCAGTCTGCTCTTCCCTGGTGGCTTACATTGACAGAGTGGGGTCTGTCTGTTCTGCCCTGGGTGTGTTACATTGACAGATTGCGGTCAGTCTGCTCTTCCCTGGGTGTGTTACATTGACAGAGTGAGGTCATTCTGCTCTTCCCTGGGTGTGTTACATTGACAGATTGCGCTCAGTCTGCTCTTCCCTGGGTATGTTACATTGATAGAGTGAGGCGAATCTGATCTTCTCTGGGTGTGTTACATTGACAGAGTTGGTTCAGTCTGCTCTTCCCTGGGTGTGTTACATTGACAGAGTGGGGTCAATCTGCTCTTCCCTGGGTGTGTTACATTGACAGAGTGGGGTCAGTCTGCTCTTCCCTGGGTGTGTTACAATGACAGAGTGGGGTCAGTCTGCTCTTCCCTGGGTGTGTTACATTGACAGAGTGGGGTCAGTCTGCTCTTTCCTGGGTGTGTTACATTGACAGAGTGGGGTCAGTCTGCTCTCCACTGGGTGTGGTAATTGACCGAGTGAGGTCAGTCTGCTCTTCCCTGGGTGTGTTGCAATGACAGAGTGGGGTCAGTCTGCTCTTCCCTGGGTGTGTTACATTGACAGAGTGGGGTCAGTCTGGTCTTCCCTGGGTGTGTTACATTGACAGAGTAGGGTCAGTCTGCTCTTTCCTGGGTGTGTTACATTGTCAGAGTGTGGTCAGTCTGCTCTTCCCTGGGTGTGTTACATTGAGAGAGTGGGGTCAGTCTGATCTTCCCTTGGTGTGTTACATTGACAGTGTGAGGTCAGTCTGCTCTTCCCTGGTGGCTTACATTGACAGAGTGGGGTCTGTCTGTTCTGCCCTGGGTGTGTTACTTTGATAGAGTGTGGTCAGTCTGCTCTTAACTGGGTGTGTTACATTGACTGATTGCGGTCAGTCTGCTCTTCCCTGGGTGTGATACAGTGACAGTGTGGGGTCAGTCTGTTCTTCCCTGGGTGGGTTACATTGACAGAGTGGGGTCAGTCTGCTCTTCCCTGGTGGGTTACAATGACAGAGTGGGGTCAGTCTGCTCTTCCCTGGTGGGTTACAATGACAGAGTGGGGTCAGTCTGCTCTTCCATGGGTGTGTTACATTGACAGAATGGGGTCAGTCTGCTCTACCCTGGGTATGTTAACTTGACAGAGTGGGGTCAGTTTGCTCTTCCCTGGGTGTGTTACATTCACAGAGTGAGGTCAGTCTGCTCTTCCCTGGTGGCTTACTTTGACAGAGTGGGTTCTGTCTATTCTTCCCTGGGTGTGTTGCTTTGATAGAGTGTGGTCAGTCTGCTCTTACCTGGGTGTGTTATATTGACAGATTGCGGTCAGTCTGCTCTTCCCTGAGTGTGTTACATTGACAGAGTGGGGTCAGTCTGATCTTCCCTGGGTGTGTTACATTGACAGTGTGAGGTCAGTCTGCTCTTCCCTGGGTGTGTTACATTGACAGTGTGAGGGCAGTCTGCTCTTCCCTGGGTGTGTTACATTGACAGTGTGAGGTCAGTCTGCTCTTCCCTGGGTCTGTTACATTGACAGAGTGGGGTCAGTCTGCTCTTCCCTGGGTGTGTTACATTGACAGAGTGGGGTCAGTCTGCTCTTCCCTGGGTGTGTTACATTGACAGTGTGAGGTCAGTCTGCTCTTCCCTGGGTCTGTTACATTGACAGAGTGGGGTCAGTCTGCTCTTCCCTGGGTGTGTTACACTGACAGAGTGGGATCAGTCTGCTCTTCCCTGTGTGTGTTACATTGACAGATTGCGCTCAGTCTGCTCTTCCCTGGGTATGTTACATTGATAGAGTGCGGCGAATCTGATCTTCTCTGGGTGTGTTACATTGACAGAGTGGGTTCAGTCTGCTATTCACTGGGCGTGTTACATTGACAGAGTGGGGTCAGTCTGCTATTCACTGGGTGTGTTACATTGACAGAGTGGGGTCAGTCTGGTCTTCCCTGGGTGTGTTACATTGACAGAGTGGGGTCAGTCTGCTCTTCACTGGGTGTGTTACATTGACAGAGTGGGGTCAGTCTGGTCTTCTCTGGGTGTGTTACATTGACAGAGTGGGGTCAGTCTGCTCTCCACTGGGTGTGGTAATTGACCGAGTGAGGTCAGTGTGCTCTTCCCTGGGTGTGTTACATTGACAGAGTGGTGTCAGTCTGGTCTTCCCTGGGTGTGTTACATTGACAGAGTAGGGTCAGTCTGCTCTTTCCTGGGTGTGTTACATTGTCAGAGTGTGGTCAGTCTGCTCTTCCCTGGGTGTGTTACATTGAGAGTGTGGGGTCAGTCTGATCTTCCCTGGGTGTGTTACATTGACAGAGTGAGGTCAGTCTGCTCTTCCCTGGTGGCTTACATTGACAGAGTGGGGTCTGTCTATTCTTCCCTGGGTGTGTTACTTTGATAGAGTGTGGTCAGTCTGTTCTTCCGTGGGTGTGATACATTGACAGTGTGGGGTCAGTCTGTTCTTCCGTGGGTGTGATACATTGACAGTGTGGGGTCAGTCTGTTCTTCCCTGGGTGGGTTACATTGACAGACTGGGGTCAGTCTGTTCTTCCCTGGGTGGGTTACATTGACAGAGTGGGGTCAGTCTGCTCTTCCCTGGGTGGGTTACAATGACAGAGTGGGGTCAGTCTGCTCTTCCCTGGGTGTGTTACATTGACAGTGTGAGGTCAGTCTGCTCTTCCCTGGGTCTGTTACATTGACAGAGTGGGGTCAGTCTGCTCTTCTCTGGGTGTGTTACACTGACAGAGTGGGATCAGTCTGCTCTTCCCTGTGTGTGTTACATTGACAGAGTGAGGTCAGTCTGCTCTTCCCTGGGTGTGTTACAATGACAGAGTGGGGTCATTCTGCTCTTCCCTGGGTGTGTTACATTGACAGAGTGGGGTCATTCTGCTCTTCCCTGGGTGTGTTACATTGACAGAGTGTGGTCAGTCTGCTCTTCCCTGGGTGTGTTACATTGACAGATTGCGCTCAGTCTGCTCTTCCCTGGGTATGTTACATTGATAGAGTGTGGCGAATCTGATCTTCTCTGGGTGTGTTACATTGACAGAGTGGGTTCAGTCTGCTATTCACTGGGTGTGTTACATTGACAGAGTGGGGTCAGTCTGCTATTCACTGGGCGTGTTACATTGACAGAGTGGGGTCAGTCTCCTATTCACTGGGTGTGTTACATTGACAGAGTGGGGTCAGTCTGGTCTTCCCTGGGTGTGTTACATTGACAGAGTGGGGTCAGTCTGCTCTTCACTGGGTGTGTTACATTGACAGAGTGGGGTCAGTCTGGTCTTCCCTGGGTGTGTTACATTGACAGAGTGGAGTCAGTCTGCTCTCCACTGGGTGTGGTAATTGACCGAGTGAGGTCAGTGTGCTCTTCCCTGGGTGTGTTACATTGACAGAGTGGGGTCAGTCTGGTCTTCCCTGGGTGTGTTACATTGACAGAGTAGGGTCAGTCTGCTCTTTCCTGGGTGTGTTACATTGTCAGAGTGTGGTCAGTCTGCTTTTCCCTGGGTGTGTTACATTGAGAGTGTGGGGTCAGTCTGATCTTCCCTGGGTGTGTTACATTGACAGAGTGAGGTCAGTCTGCTCTTCCCTGGTGGCTTACATTGACAGAGTGGGGTCTGTCTATTCTTCCCTGGGTGTGTTACTTTGATAGAGTGTGGTCAGTCTGCTCTTCCCTGGGTATGTTACATTGAGATAGTGGGGTCAGCCTTATCTTTCCTGGGTGTGTTACATTGACAGTGTGAGGTCAGTCTGCTCTTCCCTGGTGGCTTACATTGACAGAGTGGGGTCTGTCTGTTCTGCCCTGGGTGTGTTACATTGACAGATTGCGGTCAGTCTGCTCTTCCCTGGGTGTGTTACATTGACAGAGTGAGGTCATTCTGCTCTTCCCTGGGTGTGTTACATTGACAGATTGCGCTCAGTCTGCTCTTCCCTGGGTATGTTACATTGATAGAGTGAGGCGAATCTGATCTTCTCTGGGTGTGTTACATTGACAGAGTTGGTTCAGTCTGCTCTTCCCTGGGTGTGTTACATTGACAGAGTGGGGTCAGTCTGCTCTTCCCTGGGTGTGTTACATTGACAGAGTGGGGTCAGTCTGCTCTTCCCTGGGTGTGTTACAATGACAGAGTGGGGTCAGTCTGCTCTTCCCTGGGTGTGTTACATTGACAGAGTGGGGTCAGTCTGCTCTTTCCTGGGTGTGTTACATTGACAGAGTGGGGTCAGTCTGCTCTCCACTGGGTGTGGTAATTGACCGAGTGAGGTCAGTCTGCTCTTCCCTGGGTGTGTTGCAATGACAGAGTGGGGTCAGTCTGCTCTTCCCTGGGTGTGTTACATTGACAGAGTGGGGTCAGTCTGGTCTTCCCTGGGTGTGTTACATTGACAGAGTAGGGTCAGTCTGCTCTTTCCTGGGTGTGTTACATTGTCAGAGTGTGGTCAGTCTGCTCTTCCCTGGGTGTGTTACATTGAGAGAGTGGGGTCAGTCTGATCTTCCCTTGGTGTGTTACATTGACAGTGAGAGGTCAGTCTGCTCTTCCCTGGTGGCTTACATTGACAGAGTGGGGTCTGTCTGTTCTGCCCTGGGTGTGTTACTTTGATAGAGTGTGGTCAGTCTGCTCTTAACTGGGTGTGTTACATTGACAGATTGCGGTCAGTCTGCTCTTCCCTGGGTGTGATACAGTGACAGTGTGGGGTCAGTCTGTTCTTATCTGGGTGGGTTACATTGACAGAGTGGGGTCAGTCTGCTCTTCCCTGGTGGGTTACAATGACAGAGTGGGGTCAGTCTGCTCTTCCATGGGTGTGTTACATTGACAGAATGGGGTCAGTCTGCTCTACCCTGGGTATGTTAACTTGACAGAGTGGGGTCAGTTTGCTCTTCCCTGGGTGTGTTACATTCACAGAGTGAGGTCAGTCTGCTCTTCCCTGGTGGCTTACATTGACAGAGTGGAATTCTGTCTATTCTTCCCTGGGTGTGTTGCTTTGATAGAGTGTGGTCAGTCTGCTCTTACCTGGGTGTGTTATATTGACAGATTGCGGTCAGTCTGCTCTTCCCTGAGTGTGTTACATTGACAGAGTGGGGTCAGTCTGATCTTCCCTGGGTGTGTTACATTGACAGTGTGAGGTCAGTCTGCTCTTCCCTGGGTGTGTTACATTGACAGTGTGAGGTCAGTCTGCTCTTCCCTGGGTGTGTTACATTGACAGTGTGAGGTCAGTCTGCTCTTCCCTGGGTCTGTTACATTGACAGAGTGGGGTCAGTCTGGTCTTCCCTGGGTGTGTTACATTGACAGAGTGGGGTCAGTCTGCTCTTTCCTGGGTGTGTTACATTGTCAGAGTGTGGTCAGTCTGCTCTTCCCTGGGTGTGTTACATTGAGAGTGTGGGGTCAGTCTGCTCTTCCCTGGGTGTGTTACATTGACAGAGTGAGGTCAGTCTGCTCTTCCCTGGTGGCTTACATTGACAGAGTGGGGTCTGTCTATTCTTCCCTGGGTGTGTTACTTTGATAGAGTGTGGTCAGTCTGTTCTTCCGTGGGTGTGATACATTGACAGTGTGGGGTCAGTCTGTTCTTCCGTGGGTGTGATACATTGACAGTGTGGGGTCAGTCTGTTCTTCCCTGGGTGGGTTACATTGACAGACTGGGGTCAGTCTGTTCTTCCCTGGGTGGGTTACATTGACAGAGTGGGGTCAGTCTGCTCTTCCCTGGGTGGGTTACAATGACAGAGTGGGGTCAGTCTGCTCTTCCCTGGGTGTGTTACATTGACAGTGTGAGGTCAGTCTGCTCTTCCCTGGGTCTGTTACATTGACAGAGTGGGGTCAGTCTGGTCTTCCCTGGGTGTGTTACATTGACAGAGTGGGGTCAGTCTGCTCTTCACTGGGTGTGTTACATTGACAGAGTGGGGTCAGTCTGGTCTTCCCTGGGTGTGTTACATTGACAGAGTGGAGTCAGTCTGCTCTCCACTGGGTGTGGTAATTGACCGAGTGAGGTCAGTGTGCTCTTCCCTGGGTGTGTTACATTGACAGAGTGGGGTCAGTCTGGTCTTCCCTGGGTGTGTTACATTGACAGAGTAGGGTCAGTCTGCTCTTTCCTGGGTGTGTTACATTGTCAGAGTGTGGTCAGTCTGCTTTTCCCTGGGTGTGTTACATTGAGAGTGTGGGGTCAGTCTGATCTTCCCTGGGTGTGTTACATTGACAGAGTGAGGTCAGTCTGCTCTTCCCTGGTGGCTTACATTGACAGAGTGGGGTCTGTCTATTCTTCCCTGGGTGTGTTACTTTGATAGAGTGTGGTCAGTCTGCTCTTCCCTGGGTATGTTACATTGAGATAGTGGGGTCAGCCTTATCTTTCCTGGGTGTGTTACATTGACAGTGTGAGGTCAGTCTGCTCTTCCCTGGTGGCTTACATTGACAGAGTGGGGTCTGTCTGTTCTGCCCTGGGTGTGTTACATTGACAGATTGCGGTCAGTCTGCTCTTCCCTGGGTGTGTTACATTGACAGAGTGAGGTCATTCTGCTCTTCCCTGGGTGTGTTACATTGACAGATTGCGCTCAGTCTGCTCTTCCCTGGGTATGTTACATTGATAGAGTGAGGCGAATCTGATCTTCTCTGGGTGTGTTACATTGACAGAGTTGGTTCAGTCTGCTCTTCCCTGGGTGTGTTACATTGACAGAGTGGGGTCAGTCTGCTCTTCCCTGGGTGTGTTACATTGACAGAGTGGGGTCAGTCTGCTCTTCCCTGGGTGTGTTACAATGACAGAGTGGGGTCAGTCTGCTCTTCCCTGGGTGTGTTACATTGACAGAGTGGGGTCAGTCTGCTCTTTCCTGGGTGTGTTACATTGACAGAGTGGGGTCAGTCTGCTCTCCACTGGGTGTGGTAATTGACCGAGTGAGGTCAGTCTGCTCTTCCCTGGGTGTGTTGCAATGACAGAGTGGGGTCAGTCTGCTCTTCCCTGGGTGTGTTACATTGACAGAGTGGGGTCAGTCTGGTCTTCCCTGGGTGTGTTACATTGACAGAGTAGGGTCAGTCTGCTCTTTCCTGGGTGTGTTACATTGTCAGAGTGTGGTCAGTCTGCTCTTCCCTGGGTGTGTTACATTGAGAGAGTGGGGTCAGTCTGATCTTCCCTTGGTGTGTTACATTGACAGTGAGAGGTCAGTCTGCTCTTCCCTGGTGGCTTACATTGACAGAGTGGGGTCTGTCTGTTCTGCCCTGGGTGTGTTACTTTGATAGAGTGTGGTCAGTCTGCTCTTAACTGGGTGTGTTACATTGACAGATTGCGGTCAGTCTGCTCTTCCCTGGGTGTGATACAGTGACAGTGTGGGGTCAGTCTGTTCTTCCCTGGGTGGGTTACATTGACAGAGTGAGGTCAGTCTGCTCTTACCTGGGTGTGTTATATTGACAGATTGCGGTCAGTCTGCTCTTCCCTGAGTGTGTTACATTGACAGAGTGGGGTCAGTCTGATCTTCCCTGGGTGTGTTACATTGACAGTGTGAGGTCAGTCTGCTCTTCCCTGGGTGTGTTACATTGACAGTGTGAGGTCAGTCTGCTCTTCCCTGGGTGGGTTACATTGACAGAGTGGGGTCAGTCTGCTCTTCCCTGGTGGGTTACAATGACAGAGTGGGGTCAGTCTGCTCTTCCATGGGTGTGTTACATTGACAGAATGGGGTCAGTCTGCTCTACCCTGGGTATGTTAACTTGACAGAGTGGGGTCAGTTTGCTCTTCCCTGGGTGTGTTACATTCACAGAGTGAGGTCAGTCTGCTCTTCCCTGGTGGCTTACATTGACAGAGTGGGATTCTGTCTATTCTTCCCTGGGTGTGTTGCTTTGATAGAGTGTGGTCAGTCTGCTCTTACCTGGGTGTGTTATATTGACAGATTGCGGTCAGTCTGCTCTTCCCTGAGTGTGTTACATTGACAGAGTGGGGTCAGTCTGATCTTCCCTGGGTGTGTTACATTGACAGTGTGAGGTCAGTCTGCTCTTCCCTGGGTGTGTTACATTGACAGTGTGAGGTCAGTCTGCTCTTCCCTGGGTGTGTTACATTGACAGTGTGAGGTCAGTCTGCTCTTCCCTGGGTCTGTTACATTGACAGAGTGGGTTCAGTCTGATCTTCCCTGGGTGTGTTACATTGACAGAGTGGGGTCAGTCTGCTCTTCCCTGGGTGTGTTACATTGACAGTGTGAGGTCAGTCTGCTCTTCCCTGGGTCTGTTACATTGACAGAGTGGGGTCAGTCTGCTCTTCCCTGGGTGTGTTACACTGACAGAGTGGGATCAGTCTGCTCTTCACTGTGTGTGTTACATTGACAGATTGCGCTCAGTCTGCTCTTCCCTGGGTATGTTACATTGATAGAGTGCGGCGAATCTGATCTTCTCTGGGTGTGTTACATTGACAGAGTGGGTTCAGTCTGCTATTCACTGGGTGTGTTACATTGACAGAGTGGGGTCAGTCTGGTCTTCCCTGGGTGTGTTACATTGACAGAGTGGGGTCAGTCTGCTCTTCACTGGGTGTGTTACATTGACAGAGTGGGGTCAGTCTGGTCTTCCCTGGGTGTGTTACATTGACAGAGTGGGGTCAGTCTGCTCTCCACTGGGTGTGGTAATTGACCGAGTGAGGTCAGTGTGCTCTTCCCTGGGTGTGTTACATTGACAGAGTGGGGTCAGTCTGGTCTTCCCTGGGTGTGTTACATTGACAGAGTAGGGTCAGTCTGCTCTTTCCTGGGTGTGTTACATTGTCAGAGTGTGGTCAGTCTGCTCTTCCCTGGGTGTGTTACATTGAGAGTGTGGGGTCAGTCTTATCTTCCCTGGGTGTGTTACATTGACAGAGTGAGGTCAGTCTGCTCTTCCCTGGTGGCTTACATTGACAGAGTGGGGTCTGTCTATTCTTCCCTGGGTGTGTTACTTTGATAGAGTGTGGTCAGTCTGCTCTTACCTGGGTGTGTTACATTGTCAGATTGCGCTCAGTCTGCTCTTCCCTGGGTATGTTACATTGAGATAGTGGGGTCAGCCTTATCTTTCCTGGGTGTGTTACATTGACAGTGTGAGGTCAGTCTGCTCTTCCCTGGTGGCTTACATTGACAGAGTGGGGTCTGTCTGTTCTGCCCTGGGTGTGTTACATTGACAGATTGCGGTCAGTCTGCTCTTCCCTGGGTGTGTTACATTGACAGAGTGAGGTCATTCTGCTCTTCCCTGGGTGTGTTACATTGACAGATTGCGCTCAGTCTGCTCTTCCCTGGGTATGTTACATTGATAGAGTGCGGCGAATCTGATCTTCTCTGGGTGTGTTACATTGACAGAGTTGGTTCAGTCTGCTCTTCCCTGGGTGTGTTACATTGACAGAGTGGGCTCAGTCTGCTCTTCCCTGGGTGTGTTACATTGACAGAGTGGGGTCAGTCTGCTCTTCCCTGGGTGTGTTACAATGACAGAGTGGGGTCAGTCTGCTCTTCCCTGGGTGTGTTACATTGACAGAGTGGGGTCAGTCTGCTCTTTCCTGGGTGTGTTACATTGACAGAGTGGGGTCGGTCTGCTCTCCACTGGGTGTGGTAATTGACCGAGTGAGGTCAGTCTGCTCTTCCCTGGGTGTGTTACAATGACAGAGTGGGGTCAGTCTGCTCTTCCCTGGGTGTGTTACATTGACAGAGTGGGGTCAGTCTGGTCTTCCCTGGGTGTGTTACATTGACAGAGTAGGGTCAGTCTGCTCTTTCCTGGGTGTGTTACATTGTCAGAGTGTGGTCAGTCTGCTCTTCCCTGGGTGTGTTACATTGAGAGAGTGGGGTCAGTCTGATCTTCCCTTGGTGTGTTACATTGACAGTGTGAGGTCAGTCTGCTCTTCCCTGTTGGCTTACATTGACAGAGTGGGGTCTGTCTGTTCTGCCCTGGGTGTGTTACTTTGATAGAGTGTGGTCAGTCTGCTCTTAACTGGGTGTGTTACATTGACAGATTGCGGTCAGTCTACTCTTCCCTGGGTGTGATACAGTGACAGTGTGGGGTCAGTCTGCTCTTCCCTGGTGGGTTACAATGACAGAGTGGGGTCAGTCTGCTCTTCCATGGGTGTGTTACATTGACAGAGTGGGGTCAGTCTGCTCTTCCCTGGGTGTGTTACATTGACAGAGTAGGGTCAGTCTGCTCTTTCCTGGGTGTGTTACATTGTCAGAGTGTGGTCAGTCTGCTTTTCCCTGGGTGTGTTACATTGAGAGTGTGGGGTCAGTCTGATCTTCCCTGGGTGTGTTACATTGACAGAGTGAGGTCAGTCTGCTCTTCCCTGGTGGCTTACATTGACAGAGTGGGGTCTGTCTATTCTTCCCTGGGTGTGTTACTTTGATAGAGTGTGGTCAGTCTGCTCTTCCCTGGGTATGTTACATTGAGATAGTGGGGTCAGCCTTATCTTTCCTGGGTGTGTTACATTGACAGTGTGAGGTCAGTCTGCTCTTCCCTGGTGGCTTACATTGACAGAGTGGGGTCTGTCTGTTCTGCCCTGGGTGTGTTACATTGACAGATTGCGGTCAGTCTGCTCTTCCCTGGGTGTGTTACATTGACAGAGTGAGGTCATTCTGCTCTTCCCTGGGTGTGTTACATTGACAGATTGCGCTCAGTCTGCTCTTCCCTGGGTATGTTACATTGATAGAGTGAGGCGAATCTGATCTTCTCTGGGTGTGTTACATTGACAGAGTTGGTTCAGTCTGCTCTTCCCTGGGTGTGTTACATTGACAGAGTGGGGTCAGTCTGCTCTTCCCTGGGTGTGTTACATTGACAGAGTGGGGTCAGTCTGCTCTTCCCTGGGTGTGTTACAATGACAGAGTGGGGTCAGTCTGCTCTTCCCTGGGTGTGTTACATTGACAGAGTGGGGTCAGTCTGCTCTTTCCTGGGTGTGTTACATTGACAGAGTGGGGTCAGTCTGCTCTCCACTGGGTGTGGTAATTGACCGAGTGAGGTCAGTCTGCTCTTCCCTGGGTGTGTTGCAATGACAGAGTGGGGTCAGTCTGCTCTTCCCTGGGTGTGTTACATTGACAGAGTGGGGTCAGTCTGGTCTTCCCTGGGTGTGTTACATTGACAGAGTAGGGTCAGTCTGCTCTTTCCTGGGTGTGTTACATTGTCAGAGTGTGGTCAGTCTGCTCTTCCCTGGGTGTGTTACATTGAGAGAGTGGGGTCAGTCTGATCTTCCCTTGGTGTGTTACATTGACAGTGAGAGGTCAGTCTGCTCTTCCCTGGTGGCTTACATTGACAGAGTGGGGTCTGTCTGTTCTGCCCTGGGTGTGTTACTTTGATAGAGTGTGGTCAGTCTGCTCTTAACTGGGTGTGTTACATTGACAGATTGCGGTCAGTCTGCTCTTCCCTGGGTGTGATACAGTGACAGTGTGGGGTCAGTCTGTTCTTCCCTGGGTGGGTTACATTGACAGAGTGGGGTCAGTCTGCTCTTCCCTGGTGGGTTACAATGACAGAGTGGGGTCAGTCTGCTCTTCCATGGGTGTGTTACATTGACAGAATGGGGTCAGTCTGCTCTACCCTGGGTATGTTAACTTGACAGAGTGGGGTCAGTTTGCTCTTCCCTGGGTGTGTTACATTCACAGAGTGAGGTCAGTCTGCTCTTCCCTGGTGGCTTACATTGACAGAGTGGGATTCTGTCTATTCTTCCCTGGGTGTGTTGCTTTGATAGAGTGTGGTCAGTCTGCTCTTACCTGGGTGTGTTATATTGACAGATTGCGGTCAGTCTGCTCTTCCCTGAGTGTGTTACATTGACAGAGTGGGGTCAGTCTGATCTTCCCTGGGTGTGTTACATTGACAGTGTGAGGTCAGTCTGCTCTTCCCTGGGTGTGTTACATTGACAGTGTGAGGTCAGTCTGCTCTTCCCTGGGTGTGTTACATTGACAGTGTGAGGTCAGTCTGCTCTTCCCTGGGTCTGTTACATTGACAGAGTGGGTTCAGTCTGATCTTCCCTGGGTGTGTTACATTGACAGAGTGGGGTCAGTCTGCTCTTCCCTGGGTGTGTTACATTGACAGTGTGAGGTCAGTCTGCTCTTCCCTGGGTCTGTTACATTGACAGAGTGGGGTCAGTCTGCTCTTCCCTGGGTGTGTTACACTGACAGAGTGGGATCAGTCTGCTCTTCCCTGTGTGTGTTACATTGACAGAGTGCGGTCAGTCTGCTCTTCCCTGGGTGTGTTACACTGACAGAGTGGGGTCAGTCTGCTGTTCCATGGGTATGTAACATTGACAGTGTGGGGTCAGTCTGGTCTTCCATGGATATGTTACATTGACAGAGTGGGGTCAGTCTGCTCTTCCCTGGGTGGGTTACATTGACAGTGTGGGGTCAGTCTGGTCTTCCCTGGGTGGGTTACAATGATAGAGTGGGGTCAGTCTGCTCTTTCCTGGGTGTGTTACATTGACAGAGTGGAGTCAGTCTGCTCTTACCTGGGTCTGTTACATTGAGAGAGTGGGGTCAGTCTGATCTTCCCTGGGTGTGTTACATTGACAGTGTGAGGTCAGTCTGCTCTTCCCTGGGTGTGTTACATTGACAGTGTGAGGTCAGTCTGCTCTTCCCTGGGTGTGTTACATTGACAGTGTGAGGTCAGTCTGCTCTTCCCTGGTGGCTTACATTGACAGAGTGGGTTCAGTCTGTTCTTCCCTGGGTGTGATACATTGAGAGAGTGGGGTCAGTCTGTTCTTCCCTGGGTGGGTTACATTGACAGAGTGGGGTCAGTCTTGTCTTCCCTGGGTGGGTTACAATGACAGAGTGGGGTCAGTCTGCTCTTCCCTGGGTGTGTTACATTGACAAAGTGGGGTCAGTCTGCTCTTCCCTGAGTGTGTTACATTGACAGAGTGGGGTCAGTCTGCTCTTCCCTGAGTGCTTTACATTGACAGAGTGGGTTCAGTCTGTTCTTCCCTGGGTGTGATACATTGACCGAGTGGGATCTGTCTATTCTTCCCTGGGTGTGTTGCTTTGATAGAGTGTGGTCAGTCTGCTCTTACCTGGGTGTGTTACATTGACAGATTGCGGTCAGTCTGCTCTTCCCTGAGTGTGTTACATTGACAAATTGGGGTCAGTCTGATCTTCCCTGGGTGTGTTACATTAACAGTGTGAGGTCAGTCTGCTCTTCCCTGGGTGTGTTACATTGACAGAGTGTGGTCAGTCTGCTCTTCCCTGGGTGGGTTACATTGAGAGAGTGGGGTCAGTCTGATCTTCCCTGGGTGTGTTACTTTGACAGTGTGAGGTCAGTCTGCTCTTCCCTGCGTGTGTTACATTGACAGTGTGAGGTCAGTCTGCTCTTCCCTGGTGGCTTACATTGACAGAGTGGGGTCTGTCTATTCTTCCCTGGGTGTGTTACACTGACAGAGTGGGGTCAGTCTGCTGTTCCATGGGTGTGTAACATTGACAGTGTGGGGTCAGTCTGGTCTTCCCTGGATATGTTACATTGACAGAGTGGGGTCAGTCTGCTCTTCCCTGGGTGGGTTACATTGACAGTGTGGGGTCAGTCTGGTCTTCCCTGGGTGGGTTACATTGACAGAGTGGGGTCAGTCTGATCTTCCCTGGGTGTGTTACTTTGACAGTGTGAGGTCAGTCAGCTCTTCCCTGGGTGTGTTACATTGACAGTATGAGGTCAGTCTACTCTTCCCTGGTGGCTTACATTGACCAAGTGGGGTCTGTGTATTCTTCCCTCGGTGTTTTACACTGACAGAGTGGGGTCAGTCTGCTGTTCCATGGGTGTGTAACATTGACAGAGTGGGTTCAGTCTGGTCTTCCCTGGGTATGTTACATTGACAGAGTGGGGTCAGTCTGCTCTCCACTGGGTGTGTTACAATGACAGAGTGGGGTCTGTCTGCTCTTCCCTGGGTGTGTTACATTGACAGAGTGGGGTCTGTCTACTCTTCCCTGGGTTGGTTACATTGACAGAGTAGGGTCAGTCTGCTCTTTCCTGGGTGTGTTACATTGTCAGAGTGTGGTCAGTCTGCTCTTCCCTGGGTGTGTTACATTGAGAGAGTGGGGTCAGTCTGATCTTCCCTTGGTGTGTTACATTGACAGTGTGAGGTCAGTCTGCTCTTCCCTGGTGGCTTACATTGACAGAGTGGGATCTGTCTATTCTTCCCTGGGTGTGTTACTTTGATAGAGTGTGGTCAGTCTGCTCTTACCTGGGTGTGTTACATTGTCAGATTGCGCTCAGTCTGCTCTTCCCTGGGTATGTTACATTGAGATAGTGGGGTCAGCCTGATCTTTCCTGGGTGTGTTACGTTGACAGTGTGAGTTCAGTCTGCTCTTCCCTGGTGGCTTACATTGACAGAGTGGGGTCTGTCTGTTCTGCCCTGGGTGTGTTACTTTGATAGAGTGTGGTCAGTCTGCTCTTAACTGGGTGTGTTACATTGACAGATTGCGGTCAGTCTGCTCTTCCCTGGGTGTGATACAGTGACAGTGTGGGGTCAGTCTGTTCTTCCCTGGGTGGGTTACATTGACAGAGTGGGGTCAGTCTGCTCTTCCCTGGGTGGGTTACAATGACAGAGTGGGGTCAGTCTGCTCTACCCTGGGTATGTTAACTTGACAGAGTGGGGTCAGTCTGCTCTTCCCTGGGTGTGTTACATTCACAGAGTGAGGTCAGTCTGCTCTTCCCTGGGTGTGTTACATTGACAGTGTGAGGTCAGTCTGCTCTTCCCTGGTGGCTTACATTGACAGAGTGGGGTCTGACTATTGTTCCCTGGGGGTGTTGCTTTGATAGAGTGTGGTCAGTCTGCTCTTACCTGGGTGTGTTATATTGACAGATTGCGGTCAGTCTGCTCTTCCCTGAGTGTGTTACATTGACAGAGTGGGGTCAGTCTGATCTTCCCTGGGTGTGTTACATTGACAGAGTGAGGTCAGTCTGCTCTTCCCTGGGTGTGTTACACTGACAGAGTGGGGTCAGTTTGCTGTTCCATGGGTGTGTTACATTGAGAGAGTGGGGTCAGTATGATCTTCCCTGGGTGTGTTACATTGACAGTGTGAGGTCAGTCTGCTCTTCCCTGGGTGTGTTACATTGACAGTGTGAGGTCAGTCTGCTCTTCCCTGGGTGTGTTACATTGACAGAGTGGGGTCAGTCTGCTGTTCCCTGGGTGTGTTAGATTGACAGAGTGGGGTCAGTCTGCTCTTCCCTGGGTGTGTTAGATTGACAGAGTGGGGTCAGTCTGCTGTTCCATGGGTGTGTTACATTGAGAGAGTGGGGTCAGTATGATCTTCCCTGGGTGTGTTACATTGACAGTGTGAGGTCAGTCTGCTCTTCCCTGGGTGTGTTACATTGACAGTGTGAGGTCAGTCTGCTCTTCCCTGGGTGTGTTACATTGACAGTGTGAGGTCAGTCTGCTCTTCCCTGGTGGCTTACATTGACAGAGTGGCGTCTTTGTATTCTTCCCTGGGTGTGTTACACTGACAGAGTGGGGTCAGTCTGCTGTTCCATGGGTATGTAACATTGACAGTGTGGGGTCAGTCTGGTCTTCCATGGATATGTTACATTGACAGAGTGGGGTCAGTCTGCTCTTCCCTGGGTGGGTTACATTGACAGTGTGGGGTCAGTCTGCTCTTCCCTGGGTGGGTTACAATGATAGAGTGGGGTCAGTCTGCTCTTCGCTGGTTGTGATTCATTTACTGAGTGGGGTCAGTGTTTTCTTCCCTGGGTGTGTTACATTGACAGAGTGGGGTCAGTCTGCTCTTCCATGGGTGTGTTACTTTAACTGAATGGGGGCAGTCTGCTCTTTCCTGGGTGTGTTACATTGACAGAGTGGAGTCAGTCTGCTCTTACCTGGGTCTGTTACATTGAGAGAGTGGGGTCAGTCTGATCTTCCCTGGGTGTGTTACATTGACAGTGTGAGGTCAGTCTGCTCTTCCCTGGGTGTGTTACATTGACAGTGTGAGGTCAGTCTGCTCTTCCCTGGTGGCTTACATTGACAGAGTGGGGTCTGTCTATTCTTCCCTGGGTGTGTTGCTTTGATAGAGTGTGGTCAGTCTGCTCTTACCTGGGTGTGTTACATTGACAGATTGCGGTCAGTCTGCTCTTCCCTGAGTGTGTTACATTGACAGAGTGGGGTCAGTCTGCTCTTCCCTGGGTGCGTTACATTGACAGAGTGGGTTCAGTCTGTTCTTCCCTGGGTGTGATACATGGAGAGAGTGGGGTCAGTCTGTTCTTTCCTGGGTGGGTTACATTGACAGTGTGGGGTCAGTCTGGTCTTCCCTGGGTGGGTTACAATGACAGAGTGGGGTCAGTCTGCTCTTCCATGTGTGTGTTACATTGACAGAATGGGGTCAGTCTGCTCTTCCCTGAGTGTGTTACATTGACAAAGTGGGGTCAGTCTGCTCTTCCCTGAGTGTGTTACATTGACAGAGTGGGGTCAGTCTGCTCTTCCCTGGGTGCGTTACATTGACAGAGTGGGTTCAGTCTGTTCTTCCCTGGGTGTGATACATTGACCGAGTGGGATCTGTCTATTCTTCCCTGGGTGTGTTGCTTTGATAGAGTGTGGTCAGTCTGCTCTTACCTGGGTGTGTTACTTTGACAGATTGCGGTCAGTCTGCTCTTCCCTGAGTGTGTTACATTGACAAATTGGGGTCAGTCTGATCTTCCCTGGGTGTGTTACATTGACAGTGTGAGGTCAGTCTGCTCTTCCCTGGGTGTGTTACATTGACAGAGTGTGGTCAGTCTGCTCTTCCCTGGGTGTGTTACATTGAGAGAGTGGGGTCAGTCTGATCTTCCCTGGGTGTGTTACTTTGACAGTGTGAGGTCAGTCTGCTCTTCCCTGGGTGTGTTACATTGACAGTGTGAGGTCAGTCTGCTCTTCCATGGGTGTGGTACATTGATAGAGTGAGGTCAGTCTGCTCTTCCCTGGGTGTGTTACTTTGACAGTGTGAGGTCAGTCTGCTCTTCCCTGGGTGTGTTACATTGACAGTGTGAGGTCAGTCTGCTCTTCCATGGGTGTGGTACATTGATAGAGTGAGGTCAGTCTGCTCTTCCCTGGTGGCTTACATTGACAGAGTGGGGTCTGTCTATTCTTCCCTGGGTGTGTTACACTGACAGAGTGGGGTCAGTCTGCTGTTCCCTGGGTGTGTAACATTGACAGTGTGGGGTCAGTCTGGTCTTCCCTGGATATGTTACATTGACAGAGTGGGGTCAGTCTGCTCTTCCCTGGGTGGGTTACATTGACAGTGTGGGGTCAGACTGGCCTTCCCTGGGTGGGTTACAATGATAGAGTGGGGTCAGTCTGCTCTACGCTGGTTGTGATTCATTGACTGAGTGGGGTCAGTGTGTTCTTCCCTGGGTGTGTTACATTGACAGAGTGAGGTCAGTCTGATCTTCCCTGGGTGGGTTACATTGACAGAGCGGAGTCAGTCTGCTCTTCCATGGGTGTGTTACTTTAACAGAATGGGGTCAGTATGCTCTTATCTGGGTCTGTTACATTGACAGAGTGGGGTCAGTCTAATCTTCCCTGGGTGTGTTACATTCACAGTGTGAGGTCAGTCTGCTCTTCCCTGGTGGCTTACATTGACAGAGTGGGGTCTGTCTATTCTTCCCTGGGTGTGTTACTTTGATAGAGTGTGGTCAGTCTGCTCTTACCTGGGTGTGTTACATTGACAAATTGCGGTCAGTCTGCTCTTCCCTGGGTGTGATACAGTGACAGTGTGGGGTCAGTCTGATCTTCCCTGGGTCTGTTACATTGACAGTGTGAGGTCAGACTGCTCTTCCCTGGGTGTGTTACATTGACAGTGTGAGGTCAGTCTGCTCTTCCCTGGTGGCTTACATTGACAGAGTGGGGTCTGTCTATTCTCCCCTGGGTGTGTTGCTTTGATAGAGTGTGGTCAGTCTGCTCTTACCTGGGTGTGTTACATTGACAGATTGCGGTCAGTCTGCTCTTCCCTCAGTGTGCTACATTGACAGAGTGGGGTCAGTCTGCTCTTCCCTGGGTGTGTTACTTTGACAGAGTGGGTTTAGTCTGTTCTTCCCTGGGTGTGATTAATTGACAGTGTGGGGTCAGTCTGTTCTTCCCTGGGTGGGTTACATTGACAGAGTGGGGTCAGTCTGGTCTTCCCTGGGTGGTTTACAATGACAGAGTGGGGTCAGTCTGCTCTTCCATGGGTGTGTTACATTGACAGAATGGGTTCAGTCTGCTCTTCCCTGGGTATGTTACCTTGACAGAGTGGGGTCAGTCTGCTCTTCCCTTGGTGTGTTACATTGACAGTGTGAGGTCAGTCTGCTCTTCCCTGGGTGTGTTACATTGACAGAGTGGGGTAAGTCTGATCTTCCCTGAGTGTGTTACTTTTACAGTGTGAGGTCAGTCTGCTCTTACCTGGGTGTGTTACATTGACAGTGTGAGGTCAGTCTGCTCTTCCCTGAGTGTGTTACATTGACATAGTGGGGTCAGTCTGCTCTTCCCTGGGTGTGTTACATTGACAGTGTGGGGTCAGTATGTTCTTCCCTGGGCGGGTAACATTGACAGAGTGGGGTCAGTCTGGTCTTCCCTGGGTGGGTTACAATGACAGTTTGGGGTCAGTCTGCTCTTCCATGGGTGTGTTACATTGACAGAATGGGGTCAGTCTGCTCTTCCCTGGGTATGTTACCTTGACAGAGTGGGGTCAGTCTGCTCTTCCCTGGGTGTGTTACATTGACAGTGTGAGGTCAGTCAGCTCTTCCCTGGGTGTGTTACATTGACAGATTGGGGTCAGTCTGATCTTCCCTGGGTGTGTTACTTTGACAGTGTGAGGTCTGTCTGCTGTTCCCTGGGTGTGTTACATTGACAGTGTGAGGTCAGTCTACTCTTCCCTGGTGGCTTACATTGACCGAGTGGGATCTGCCTATTCTTCCCTGGGTGTGTTACTTTGATAGAGTGTGGTCAGTCTGCTCTTCCCTGGCTGTGTGACATTGACAGATTGCGGTCAGTCTGCTCTTCCCTGGGTATGTTACATTGACAGAGTGGGGTCAGTATGTTCTTCCCTGGGTGGGTAACATTGACAGAGTGGGGTCAGTCTGGTCTTCCCTGGGTGGGTTACAATGACAGTTTGGGGTCAGTCTGCTCTTCCATGGGTGTGTTACATTGACAGAATGGGGTCAGTCTGCTCTTCCCTGGGTATGTTACCTTGACAGAGTGGGGTCAGTCTGCTCTTCCCTGGGTGTGTTACATTGACAGTGTGAGGTCAGTCAGCTCTTCCCTGGGTGTGTTTCATTGACAGAATGGGGTCAGTCTGCTCTTCCCTGGGTGTGTTACACTGACAGAGAGGGGTCAGTCTGCTCTTCCCTGAGTGTGTTACATTGACAGAGTGGGGTCAGTCTGCTCTTCCCTGGGTGTGTTACATTGACAGTGTGAGGTCAGTCAGCTCTTCCCTGGGTGTGTTACATTGACAGATTGGGGTCAGTCTGATCTTCCCTGGGTGTGTTACTTTGACAGTGTGAGGTCTGTCTGCTGTTCCCTGGGTGTGTTACATTGACAGTGTGAGGTCAGTCTACTCTTCCCTGGTGGCTTACATTGACCGAGTGGGATCTGCCTATTCTTCCCTGGGTGTGTTACTTTGATAGAGTGTGGTCAGTCTGCTCTTCCCTGGCTGTGTGACATTGACAGATTGCGGTCAGTCTGCTCTTCCCTGGGTATGTTACATTGAGAGAGTGGTGTCAATCAGATCTTCTCTGGGTGTGTTATATTGACAGAGTGTGTTCAGTCTGTTCTTCCCTGGGTGTGTTACATTGACAGAGTGAGGTCAGTCTGCTCTTCCCTGGGTGTGTTACATTGACACAGTGGGGTCATTCTGCTCTTCCCTGGGTGTGTTACATTGACAGATTGCGCTCAGTCTGCTCTTCCCTGGGTGTGTTACATTGACAGATTGCGCTCAGTCTGCTCTTCCCTGGGTATGTTACATTGATAGAGTGCGGCGAATCTGATCTTCTCTGGGTGTGTTACATTTACAGAGTGGGGTCAGTCTGCTATTCACTGGGTGTGTTACATTGACAGAGTGGGGTCAGTCTTCTCTTCCCTGGGTGTGTTACAATGACAGAGTGGGGTCAGTCTGCTCTTCCCTGGGTGTGTTACATTGACAGAGTGGGGTCAGTCTGGTCTTCCCTGGGTGTGTTACATTGACAGAGTGGGGTCAGTCTGCTCTTTCCTGGGTGTGTTACATTTTCAGAGTGTGGTCAGTCTGCTCTTCCCTGGGTGTGTTACATTGAGAGAGTGGGGTCAGTCTGATCTTCCCTGGGTGTGTTACATTGACAATGTGAGGTCAGTCTGCTCTTCTCTGGTGGCTTACATTGACAGAGTGGGGTCTGTCTATTCTTCCCTGGGTGTGTTACTTTGATAGAGTGTGGTCAGTCTGCTCTTACCTAGGTGTGTTACATTGACAGAGTGGGGTCAGTCTGCTCTTCCCTGGGTATGTTACATTGAGAGAGTGGGGTCAGTCTGATCTTCCCTGGGTGTGTTACATTGACAGTGTGAGGTCAGTCTGCTCTTCCCTGGTGGCTTACATTGACAGAGTGGGGTCTGTCTATTCTTCCCTGGGTGTGTTGCTTTGATAGAGTGTGGTCAGTCTGCTCTTACTTGGGTGTGTTACATTGACAGAGTGGGTTCAGTCTGTTCTTCCCTGGGTGTGTTACATTGACAGTGTGAGGTCAGTTTGCTCTTCCCTGGTGGCTTACATTGACAGATTGCGGTCAGTCTGCTCTTCCCTGAGTGTGTTACATTGACAGAGTGGGGTCAGTCTGCTCTTCCCTGGGTGTGTTACATTGACAGAGTGGGTTCAGTCTGTTCTTCCCTGGGTGTGATACATTGACAGTGTGGGGTCAGTCTGTTCTTCCCTGGGTGGGTTACATTGACAGAGTGGGGTCAGTCTGCTCTTCCCTGGGTGGGTTACAATGACAGAGTGGGGTCAGTCTGCTCTTCCATGGGTGTGTTACATTGACAGAATGGGGTCAGTCTGCTCTTCCCTGGGTATGTTACCTTGACAGAGTGGGGTCAGTCTGCTCTTCCCTGGGTCTGTTACATTGACAGTGTGAGGTCAGTCTGTTCTTCCCTGGGTGTGTTACATTGACAGAGTGGGATCAGTCTGATCTTCCCTGGGTATGTTACTTTGACAGTGTGAGGTCAGTCTGCTCTTCCCTGGGTGTGTTACATTGACAGTATGAGGTCAGTCTACTCTTCCCTGGTGGCTTACATTTACCGAGTGGGATCTGCCTATTCTTCCCTGGGTGTGTTACTTTGATAGAGTGTGGTCAGTCTGCTCTTACCTGGGTGTGTTACATTGACAGTGTGAGGTCAGTCTGCTCTTCCCTGGGCGTGTTACTTTGACAGAGTGGGTTCAGTCTGTTCTTCCCTGGGTGTGATACATTGACAGTGTGGGGTCAGTCTGTTCTTCCCTGGGTGGGTTACATTGACAGAGTGGGGTCAGTCTGGTCTTCCCTGGGCGGGTTACAATGACAGTTTGTGGTCAGTCTGCTCTTCCATGGGTGTGTTACATTGACAGAATGGGGTCAGTCTGCTCTTCCCTGGGTATGTTACCTTGACAGAGTGGGGTCAGTCTGCTCTTCCCTGGGTGTGTTACATTGAGAGAGTGGGGTCAGTCTGATCTTCCCTGGGTGTGTTACATTGACAGTGTGAGGTCAGTCTGCTCTTCCCTGGTGGCTTACATTGACAGAGTGGGGTCTGTCTATTCTTCCCTGGGTGTGTTGCTTTGATAGAGTGTGGTCAGTCTGCTCTTACTTGGGTGTGTTACATTGACAGAGTGGGTTCAGTCTGTTCTTCCCTGGGTGTGTTACATTGACAGTGTGAGGTCAGTCTGCTCTTCCCTGGTGGCTTACATTGACAGATTGCGGTCAGTCTGCTCTTCCCTGAGTGTGTTACATTGACAGAGTGGGGTCAGTCTGCTCTTCCCTGGGTGTGTTACATTGACAGAGTGGGTTCAGTCTGTTCTTCCCTAGGTGTGATACATTGACAGTGTGGGGTCAGTCTGTTCTTCCCTGGGTGGGTTACATTGACAGAGTGGGGTCAGTCTGGTCTTCCCTGGGTGGGTTACAATGACAGAGTGGGGTCAGTCTGCTCTTCCATGGGTGTGTTACATTGACAGAATGGGGTCAGTCTGCTCTTCCCTGGGTATGTTACCTTGACAGAGTGGGGTCAGTCTGCTCTTCCCTGGGTCTGTTACATTGACAGTGTGAGGGCAGTCTGTTCTTCCCTGGGTGTGTTACATTGACAGAGTGGGGTCACTCTGATCTTCCCTGGGTGTGTTACTTTGACAGTGTGAGGTCAGTCTGCTCTTCCCTGGGTGTGTTACATTGACAGTATGAGGTCAGTCTACTCTTCCCTGGTGGCTTACATTGACCGAGTGGGATCTGCCTATTCTTCCCTGGGTGTGTTACTTTGATAGAGTGTGGTCAGTCTGCTCTTCCCTGGGTGTGTTACTTTGATAGAGTGTGGTCAGTCTGCTCTTACCTGGGTGTGTTACATTGACAGATTGCGGTCAGTCTGCTCTTCCCTGAGTGTGTTACATTGACAGAGTGGGGTCAGTCTGCTCTTCCCTGGGTGTGTTACTTTGATAGAGTGGGTTCAGTCTGTTCTTCCCTGGGTGTGATACATTGACAGTGTGGGGTCAGTCTGTTCTTCCCTGCGTGGGTTACATTGACAGAGTGGGGTCAGTCTGGTCTTCCCTGGGCGGGTTACAATGACAGTTTGGGGTCAGTCTGCTCTTCCATGGGTGTGTTACATTGACAGAATGGGGTCAGTCTGCTCTTCCTTGGGTGTGTTACATTGACAGTGTGAGGTCAGTCAGCTCTTCCCTGGGTGTGTTACATTGACAGATTGGGGTCAGTCTGATCTTCCCTGGGTGTGTTACTTTGACAGTGTGAGGTCAGTCTGCTGTTCCCTGGGTGTGTTACATTGACAGTATGAGGTCAGTCTACTCTTCCCTGGTGGCTTACATTGACCGAGTGGGATCTGCCTATTCTTCCCTGGGTGTGTTATATTGACAGAGTGTGTTCAGTCTGTTCTTCCCTGGGTGTGTTACATTGACAGAGTGGGGTCAGTCTGCTCTTCCCTGGGTGTGTTACATTGACAGAGTGAGGTCAGTCTGCTCTTCCCTGGGTGTGTTACATTGACAGAGTGGGGTCAGTCTGCTCTCCACTGGGTGTGGTAATTGACCGAGTGAGGTCAGTGTGTTCTTCCCTGGGTGTGTTACAATGACAGAGTGGGGTCTGTCTGCTCTTCCCTGGGTGTATTACATTGACAGAGTGGGGTCAGTCTGGTCTTCCCTGGGTGTGTTACATTGACAGAGTGGGGTCAGTCTGCTCTTCCCTGGGTGTGTTACATTGTCAGAGTGTGGTCAGTCTGCTCTTCCCTGGGTGTGTTACATTGACAGAGTGGGGTCAGTCTGCTCTTCCCTGGGTGTGTTACATTGACAGAGTGGGGTCAGTCTGCTCTTCCCTGGGTGTGTTACATTGTCAGAGTGTGGTCAGTCTGCTCTTCCCTGGGTGTGTTACATTGTCAGAGTGTGGTCAGTCTGCTCTTCCCTGGGTGTTTTACATTGAGAGAGTGGGGTCAGTTTGATCTTCGCTGGGTGTGTTACATTGACAGTGTGAGGTCAGTCTGCTCTTCCCTGGTGGCTTACATTGACAGAGTGGGGTCTGTCTATTCTTCCCTGGGTGTGTTACTTTGATAGAGTGTGGTCAGTCTGCTCTTACCTGGGTGTGTTACATTGTCAGATTGCGGTCAATCTGCTCTTCCCTGGGTATGTTACATTGAGATAGTGGGGTCAGCCTGATCTTTCCTTGGTGTGTTACATTGAAAGTGTGAGGTCAGTCTGCTCTTTCCTGGTGGCTTACATTGACAGAGTGGGGTCTGTCTGTTCTGCCCTGGGTGTGTTACTTTGATAGAGTGTGGTCAGTCTGCTCTTAACTGTGTGTGTTACATTGACAGATTGCGGTCAGTCTGCTCTTCCCTGGGTGTGTTACATTGACAGAGTGGGGTCAGTCTGCTCTTCCATGGGTGTGTTACATTGACAGAATGGGGTCAGTCTGCTCTACCCTGGGTATGTTAACTTGACAGAGTGGGGTCAGTCTGCTCTTCCCTGGGTGTGTTACATTCGCAGAGTGGGGTCAGTCTGATCTTCCCTGGGTGTGTTACATTGAGAGAGTGGGGTCAGTCTGATCTTCCCTTGGTGTGTTACATTGACAGTGTGAGGTCAGTCTGCTCTTTCCTGGTGGCTTACATTGACAGAGTGGGGTCTGTCTGTTCTGCCCTGGGTGTGTTACTTTGATAGAGTGTGGTCAGTCTGCTCTTAACTGTGTGTGTTACATTGACAGATTGCGGTCAGTCTGCTCTTCCCTGGGTGTGTTACATTGACAGAGTGGGGTCAGTCTGCTCTTCCATGGGTGTGTTACATTGACAGAATGGGGTCAGTCTGCTCTACCCTGGGTATGTTAACTTGACAGAGTGGGGTCAGTCTGCTCTTCCCTGGGTGTGTTACATTCGCAGAGTGGGGTCAGTCTGATCTTCCCTGGGTGTGTTACTTTGACAGTATGAGGTCAGTCTACTCTTCCCTGGTGGCTTACATTGACAGAGTGGGGTCTGCCTATTCTTCCCTGGGTGTGTCACATTGACAGAAAGGGGTCAGTCTGCTCTTCCGTGAGTGTTACATTGACAGAGTGGGGTCAGTCTGCTCTTCCCTGGGTGTGTTACATTGACAGATTGCGGTCAGTCTGCTCTTCCCTTGGTATGTTACATTGATAGAGTGGTGTCAATCTGATCTTCTCTGTGTGTGTTATATTGACAGAGTGCGTTCAGTCTGTTCTTCCCTGGGTGTGTTACATTGATAGAGTGGTGTCAATCTGATCTTCTCTGCGTGTGTTACATTGACAGAGTGGGGTCAGTCTGCTCTTCCCTGGGTGTGTTACATTGACAGAGTGAGGTCAGTCTGCTATTCACTGGGTGTGTTACATTGACAGATTGGGGTCAGTCTGCTCTTCCCTGGGTCTGTTACATTGACACATTGCGCTCAGTCTGCTCTTCCCTGGGTATGTTACATTGATAGAGTGGGGTCAACTGATCTTCTCTGGGTGTGTTATATTGACAGAGTGGGTTCAGTCTGTTCTTCCCTGGGTGTGTTACATTGACAGAGTGGGGTTAGTCTGCTCTTCCATGGGTGTGTTACACTGCCAGAGTCGGGTCCGTCTGCTCTTCACTGGGTGTGGTAAATTGCCCGAGTCGGATCAGTCTGCTGTTCCCTAGGTGTGGTACATTGACAGAGAGGGGTCTGTCTATTCTTCCCTGGGTGTGTTACTTTGATAGAGTGTGGTCAGTCTGCTCTTACCTGGGTGTGTTACATTGACAGATTGCGGTCAGTCTGCTCTTCCCTGGGTATGTTACATTGAGAGAGTGGAGTCAGTCTGATCTTCCCTGGGTGTGTTACATTGACAGTGATTGGTCAGTCTGCTCTTCCCTGGGTGTGTTACATTGACAGTGTGAGGTCAGTCTGCTGTTCCCTGGGTGTGGTACATTGACAGAGAGGGGTCTGTCTATTCTTCCCTGGGTGTGTTGCTTTGATAGAATGTGGTCAGTCTGCTCTTACCTGGGTGTGTTACATTGACAGATTGCGGTCAGTCTGCTCTTCCCTGAGTGTGTAACATTGACAGAGTGGGGTCAGTCTGCTTTTCCCTGGGTGTGTTACATTGACAGAGTGGGTTCAGTCCGTTCTTCCCTGGGTATTTTACCTTGACAGAGTGGGGTCAGTCTGGTCTTCCCTGGGTGGGTTACAATGACAGAGTGGGGTCAGTGTGCTCTTCCCTGGGTGTGTTAAATTGACAGAGTGGGGTCAGTCTGTTCTTCCCTGGGTGGGTTACATTTGCAGAGTGGGGTCAGTCTGCTCTTCCCTGGGTGTGTTACACTGACAGAGAGGGGTCAGTCTGCTCTTCCCTGGGTGTGTTGCATTGATAGTGTGGGATCAGTCTGGTCTTCTCTGGGTGTGTTACATTGACAGAGTGGGGTCAGTCTGCTCTTCCCTGGGTGTGTTACACTGACAAAGAGGGGTCAGTCTGCTCTTACCTGTGTGAGTTACATTGACAGAGTGGGGCCAGTCTGGTCTTGCCTGAGTCTGTTACATTGACAGAGTGGGGTCAGTCTGCTCTTCCCTGGGTCTGTTACATTGACAGAATGGGTTGAGTCTGCTCTTCCCTGGGTATGTTACATTGATAGAGTGGGGTCAATCTGATCTTCTCTGGGTGTGTTACATTGACAGAGTGGGTTCAGTCTGTTCTTGCCTGAGTGTGTTACAATGACAGAGTGAGGTCAGTCTGCTATTCACTGGGTGTGTTACATTGACAGAGTGAGGTCAGTCTGCTCTTCCCTGGGTGTGTTACACTGACAGAGTCGGGTCAGTCTGCTCTTCCCTGGGTGTGTTACATTGACAGAGTGAGGTCAGTCTGCTATTCACTGGGTGTGTTACACTGACAGAGTCGGGTCAGTCTGCTCTTCCCTGGGTGTGTTACATTGACAGTGTTAGGTCTGTCTGCTCTTCCCTGGATGGGTTACAATGACAGAGTGTGGTCAGTCTGCGCTTCCCTGGATGTGTTACATTGACAGAGTGGGGTCAGTCTGCTCTTCCCTGGGTGTGTTAGAATGACAGAGTGGGGTCAGTCTGCTCTTCCCTGGGTGCGTTACATTGACAGAGTGAGGTCAGTCTGCTCTTCACTGGTTGTGTTACATTGACAGAGTGAGGTCAGTCTGCTCTTCCCTGGGTGTGTTAGATTGACAGAGTGGGGTCAGTCTGCTTTTCCCTGGGTGTGTTACATTGACAGAGTGGTGTCAGTCTGCTCTTCCCTGGGTGTGTTACATTGACAGAATGTGGTCAGTCTGCTCTTCCCTGGGTGTGTTACATTGACAGAGTGGGGTCAGTCTGCTCTTCCCTGGGTGTGTTACATTGACAGAATGTGGTCAGTCTGCTCTTCCCTGGGTGTGTTACATTGACAGAGTGGGGTCAGTCTGCTCTTCCCTGGGTGTGATGGATTGACAGAGTGGGGTCAGTCTGCTTTTCCCTGGGCGTGTTACATTGACAGAGTGCGGTCAGTCTGCTCTTCCCTGGGTGTGTTACATTGACAGAGTGGGGTCAGTCTGCTCTTCCCTGGGTGTGTTACATTGACAGAGTGGGGTCAGTCTGCTCTTCCCTGGGTGTGTTACATTGACAGAGTGAGGTCAGTCTGCTCTTCCCTGGGTGTGTTACATTGACAGAGTGGGGTCAGTCTGCTCTTCCCTGGGTGTGATGGATTGACAGAGTGGGGTCAGTCTGCTTTTCCCTGGGTGTGTTACATTGACAGAGTGGGGTCAGTCTTCTCTTCCCTGGGTGTGTTAGATTGACAGAGTGCGGTCAGTCTGCTCTTCCCTGGTTGTGTTACATTGACAGGGTGGGGTCAGTCTGCTCTTCCCTGGGTGTGTTACACTGACAGTGAGGGGTCAGTCTGCTCTTCGCTGGTTGTGATTCATTGACTGAGTGGGGTCAGTCTGCTCTTCCCTGGGTATGTTACATTGACAGAGTGGGGTCAGTCTGCTCTTCCCTGGGTGTGTCACATTGACAGAAAGGGGTCAGTCTGCTCTTCCCTGGGTGTTACATTGACAGAGTGGGGTCAGTCTGCTGTTCCCTGGGTGTGTTACATTGACAGAGTGGGGTCAGTCTGCTTTTCCCTGGGTGTGTTACATTGACAGAGTGGGGTCAGTCTGCTCTTCCCTGGGTGTGTAACATTGACAGAGTGGGTTCAGTCTGCTCTTCCCTGGGTATGTTACATTGACAGAGTGAGGTCAGTCTGCTCTTCCCTGGGTGTGATACATTGACAGTGTGAGGTCAGTCTGCTCTTCCCTGGGTGTGTTACATTGACAGAGTGGGGTCAGTCTGCTCTTCCCTGGGTGTGTTACTTTGGCAGAGTGAGGTCAGTCTGCTATTCGCTGGGTGTGTTACACTCACAGAGTCGGGTCAGTCTGCTCTTCCCTGGGTGTGTTACATTGACAGTGTGAGGTCAGTCTGCTCTTCCCTGGGTGTGTTACATTGACAGAGAGGGGTCTGTCTGCTCTTCCCTGGATGGGTTACAATGACAGAGTGGGGACAGTCTGCTCTTCCCTGGATGTGTTACATTGACAGAGTGGGGTCAATCTGCTCTTCCCTGGGTGTGTTACATTGACAGAGTGGGGTCAGTCTGCTCTTCCCTGGGTGTGTTACATTGACAGAGTGGGGTCAGTCTGCTCTTCCCTAGGTATGTAAGATTGACAGAGTGGGGTCAGTCTGCTCTTCACTGGGTGTGTTACATTGCCAGATTGGTTCAGTCTGCTCTTCCCTGGGTGCGTTACATTGACAGAGTGAGGTCAGTCTGCTCTTCCCTGGGTGTGTTACATTGACAGAGTGAGGTCAGTCTGCTCTTCCCTGGGTGAGTTACATTGACAGTGTGAGGTCAGTCTGCTCTTCCCTGGGTGTGTTACATTGACAGAGTGGTGTCAGTCTGCTCTTCCCTGGGTGTGTTACTTTGACAGTGTGGGGTCAGTCTGTTTTTTTTTACCTGAGTGGGTTACATTGACAGAGTGGGGCCAGTCTGGTCTTCCCTGGGTGGGTTACAATGACAGAGTGGGGTCAGTCTGCTCTTCGCTGGTTGTGATTCATTGACTGAGTGGGGTCAGTGTGTTTTTCCCTGGGTGTGTTACATTGACAGAGTGAGGTCTGTCTGATCTTCCCTGGGTGGGTTACATTGACAGAGTGGGGTCAGTCTGGTCTTCCCTGGGTGGGTTACAATGACAGTGTGGAGTCAGTCTGCTCTTCCATGGGTGTATTACATTGACAGAATGGGGTCAGTCTGCTCTTAACTGGGTGTGTTACATTGACAGAGTGGGGTCAGTCTGGTCTTCCCTGAGTCTGTTACATTGACAGAGTGGGGTCAGTCTGCTCTTCCCTGGGTCTGTTACATTGACAGTGTGAGGTCAGTCTGCTCTTCCTTGGGTCTGTTACATTGACAGAGTGGAGTCAGTCTGCTTTTCCCTGTGCGTGTTACATTGACAGAGTGCGGTCAGTCTGCTCTTCCCTGGGTGTGTTACATTGACAGAGTGGGGTCAGTCTGCTCTTACCTGTGTGGGTTACATTGACAGAGTGGGGCCAGTCTGGTCTTCCCTGGGTGGATTACAATGACAGAGTGGGGTCAGTCTGCTCTTCCCTGGGTGTGTTACATTGACAGAGTGGGGTCAGTCTGGTCTTCCCTTGGTGTGTTACATTGACAGAGTGGGGTCAGTCTGCTCTTCCCCGGGTCTGTTACATTGACAGTGTGAGGTCAGTCTGCTCTTGCTTGGCTCTGTTACATTGACAGTGTGAGGGCAATCTGCTCTTCCCTGGGTATGTTACATTGACAGAGTGGGGTCAGTCTGCTCTTCCCTGGGTGTGTTACATTGACAGAGTGGGTTCAGTCTGTTCTTCCCTGAGTGTGTTACATGGACAGAGTGAGGTCAGTCTGCTATTCACTGGGTGTGTTACATTGACAGAGTGAGGTCAGTCTGCTATTCACTGGGTGTGTTACACTGACAGAGTGGGGTCAGTCTGCTCTTCCCTGGGTGTGTTACATTGACAGTGTGAGGTCAGTCTGCTCTTCCCTGGGTGTGTTACATTGACAGAGTGTGGTCAGTCTGCTCTTTCCTGGGTGGGTTAAAGTGACAGAGAGGGGTCTGTCTGCTCTTCCCTGGATGGGTTACAATGACAGAGTCGGGTCAGTCTGCTCTTCCCTGGATGTGTTACATTGACAGAGTGGGGTCAGTCTGCTCTTCCCTGGGTATGTAAGATTAACAGAGTTGTGTCAGTCTGCTCTTCACTGGGTGTGTTACATTGCCAGATTGGTTCAGTCTGCTCTTCCCTGGGTGCGTTACATTGACAGAGTGAGGTCAGTCTGCTCTTCCCTGGGTGTGTTAGATTGACAGAGTGAGTTCAGTCTGCTCTTCCCTGGGTGTGATGGATTGACAGTGTGGGGTCAGTCTGCTTTTCCCTGGGTGTGTTACATTGACAGAGTGGGGTCAGTCTGCTTTTCCCTGGGTGTGTTAGATTGACAGAGTGCGGTCAGTCTGCTTTTCCCTGGGCGTGTTACATTGACAGAGTGCGGTCAGTCTGCTCTTCCCTGGGTGTGTTACATTGACAGAGTGGGGTCAGTCTGCTCTTCTCTGGGTGTGTTACATTGACAGAGTGGGGTCTGTCTGCTCTTCCCTGGGTGTGTTACAGTGACAGAGTGGGGTCAGTCTGCTCTTCCCTGGGTGTGTTACATTGGCAGAGTGAGGCCAGTCTGCTCTTCCCTGGGTGGGTTACATTGACAGAGTGGGTTCAGTCTGCTCTTCCCTGGGTGTGTTACATTGACAGAGTGAGGTCAGTCTGCTCTTCCCTGGGTGTTTTACATTGACAGAGTGAGGTCAGTCTGCTCTTCCCTGGGTGTGTTACATTGACAGAGTGGGGTCAGTCTGCTCTTCCCTGGTTGTGTTACATTGACAGAGTGGTGTCAGTCTGCTCTTCCCTGGGTGTGTTACATTGACAGAGTGAGGTCAGTCTGCTATTCACTGGGTGTGTTACATTGACAGAGTGGGGTCAGTCTGCTCTTCCCTGGGTCTGTTACATTGACAGAGTGGGGTCAGTCTGCTCTTCCCTGGGTGTGTTACATTGACAGAGTGGGGTCAGTCTGCTCTTCCCTGGGTGTGTTACATTGACAGAGTGGGGTCAGTCTGCTCTTCCCTGGGTGTGTTACATTGACAGTGTGGGGTCAGTCTGCTCTTTCCTGGGTGTGTAACATTGACAGAGTGGGGTCAGTCTGCTCTTCCCTGGGTGTGTTACACTGACAGAGAGGGGTCAGTCTGCTCTTCCCTGGGTGTGTTACATTGATAGTGTGGGATCAGTCTGGTCTTCTCTGGGTGTGTTACATTGACAGAGTGAGGTCAGTCTGCTCTTCCCTGGTTGTGTTACATTGACAGAGTGAGGTCAGTGTGCTCTTCCCTGGGTGTGTTAGATTGACAGAGTGGGGTCAGTCTGCTTTTCCCTGGGTGTGTTACATTGACAGAGTGGTGTCAGTCTGCTCTTCCCTGGGTTTGTTACTTTGACAGTGTGGGGTCAGTCTGTTTTTTTTTACCTGTGTGGGTTACATTGACAGAGTGGGGCCAGTCTGGTCTTCCCTGGGTGGGTTACAATGACAGATTGGGTCAGTCTGCTCTTCGCTGGTTGTGATTCATTGACTGAGTGGGGTCAGTGTGTTTTTCCCTCGGTGTGTTACATTGACAGAGTAGGGTCAGTCTGGTCTTCCCTGGGTGGGTTACAATGACAGTGTGGAGTCAGTCTGCTCTTCCATGGGTGTATTACATTGACAGAATGGGGTCAGTCTGCTCTTAACTGGGTGTGTTACATTGACAGAGTGGGGTCAGTCTGGTCTTCCCTGAGTCTGTTACATTGACAGAGTGGGGTCAGTCTGCTTTTCCCTGGGTCTGTTACATTGACAGTGTGAGGTCAGTGTGCTCTTCCTTGGGTCTGTTACATTGACAGAGTGGAGTCAGTCTGCTTTTCCCTGTGCGTGCAACATAGACAGAGTGCGGTCAGTCTGCTCTTCCCTGGGTGTGTTACATTGACAGAGTGGGGTCAGTCTGCTCTTACCTGTGTGGGTTACATTGACAGAGTGGGGCCAGTCTGGTTTTCCCTGGGTGGATTACAATGACAGAGTGGGGTCAGTCTGCTCTTCCCTGGTTGTGTTACATTGACAGAGTGGGGTCAGTCTGGTCTTCCCTTGGTGTGTTATATTGACAGAGTGGGGTCAGTCTGCTCTTCCCTGGGTCTGTTACATTGACAGTGTGAGGTCAGTCTGCTCTTGCTTGGCTCTGTTACATTGACAGTGTGAGGGCAGTCTGCTCTTCCCTGGGTATGTTACATTGACAGAGTGGGTTCAGTCTGTTCTTCCCTGAGTGTGTTATATGGACAGAGTGAGGTCAGTCTGCTATTCACTGGGTGTGTTACATTGACAGAGTGAGGTCAGTCTGCTATTCACTGGGTGTGTTACACTGACAGAGTGGGGTCAGTCTGCTCTTCCCTGGGTGTGTTACATTGACAGTGTGAGGTCAGTCTGCTCTTCCCTGGGTATGTAAGATTAACAGAGTTGTGTCAGTCTGCTCTTCACTGGGTGTGTTACATTGCCAGATTGGTTCAGTCTGCTCTTCCCTGGGTGCGTTACATTGACAGAGTGAGGTCAGTCTGCTCTTCCCTGGGTGTGTTAGATTGACAGAGTGAGTTCAGTCTGCTCTTCCCTGGGTGTGATGGATTGACAGTGTGGGGTCAGTCTGCTTTTCCCTGGGTGTGTTACATTGACAGAGTGGGGTCAGTCTGCTTTTCCCTGGGTGTGTTAGATTGACAGAGTGCGGTCAGTCTGCTTTTCCCTGGGCGTGTTACATTGACAGAGTGCGGTCAGTCTGCTCTTCCCTGGGTGTGTTACATTGACAGAGTGGGGTCAGTCTGCTCTTCTCTGGGTGTGTTACATTGACAGAGTGGGGTCTGTCTGCTCTTCCCTGGGTGTGTTACAGTGACAGAGTGGGGTCAGTCTGCTCTTCCCTGGGTGTGTTACATTGGCAGAGTGAGGCCAGTCTGCTCTTCCCTGGGTGGGTTACATTGACAGAGTGGGTTCAGTCTGCTCTTCCCTGGGTGTGTTACATTGACAGAGTGAGGTCAGTCTGCTCTTCCCTGGGTGTTTTACATTGACAGAGTGAGGTCAGTCTGCTCTTCCCTGGGTGTGTTACATTGACAGAGTGGGGTCAGTCTGCTCTTCCCTGGTTGTGTTACATTGACAGAGTGGTGTCAGTCTGCTCTTCCCTGGGTGTGTTACATTGACAGAGTGAGGTCAGTCTGCTATTCACTGGGTGTGTTACATTGACAGAGTGGGGTCAGTCTGCTCTCCCCTGGGTCTGTTACATTGACAGAGTGGGGTCAGTCTGCTCTTCCCTGGGTGTGTTACATTGACAGAGTGGGGTCAGTCTGCTCTTCCCTGGGTGTGTTACATTGACAGAGTGGGGTCAGTCTGCTCTTCCCTGGGTGTGTTACATTGACAGTGTGGGGTCAGTCTGCTCTTTCCTGGGTGTGTAACATTGACAGAGTGGGGTCAGTCTGCTCTTCCCTGGGTGTGTTACACTGACAGAGAGGGGTCAGTCTGCTCTTCCCTGGGTGTGTTACATTGATAGTGTGGGATCAGTCTGGTCTTCTCTGGGTGTGTTACATTGACAGAGTGAGGTCAGTCTGCTCTTCCCTGGTTGTGTTACATTGACAGAGTGAGGTCAGTGTGCTCTTCCCTGGGTGTGTTAGATTGACAGAGTGGGGTCAGTCTGCTTTTCCCTGGGTGTGTTACATTGACAGAGTGGTGTCAGTCTGCTCTTCCCTGGGTTTGTTACTTTGACAGTGTGGGGTCAGTCTGTTTTTTTTTACCTGTGTGGGTTACATTGACAGAGTGGGGCCAGTCTGGTCTTCCCTGGGTGGGTTACAATGACAGAGTGGGGTCAGTCTGCTCTTCGCTGGTTGTGATTCATTGACTGAGTGGGGTCAGTGTGTTTTTCCCTGGGTGTGTTACATTGACAGAGTGAGGTCAGTCTGCTCTTCCCTGGGTGTGTTACACTGACAGAGAGGGGTCAGTCTGCTCTTCCCTGGGTGTGTTACATTGATAGTGTGGGATCAGTCTGGTCTTCTCTGGGTGTGTTACATTGACAGAGTGAGGTCAGTCTGCTCTTCCCTGGTTGTGTTACATTGACAGAGTGAGGTCAGTGTGCTCTTCCCTGGGTGTGTTAGATTGACAGAGTGGGGTCAGTCTGCTTTTCCCTGGGTGTGTTACATTGACAGAGTGGTGTCAGTCTGCTCTTCCCTGGGTGTGTTACTTTGACAGTGTGGGGTCAGTCTGTTTTTTTTTACCTGTGTGGGTTACATTGACAGAGTGGGGCCAGTCTGGTCTTCCCTGGGTGGGTTACAATGACAGATTGGGTCAGTCTGCTCTTCGCTGGTTGTGATTCATTGACTGAGTGGGGTCAGTGTGTTTTTCCCTCGGTGTGTTACATTGACAGAGTAGGGTCAGTCTGGTCTTCCCTGGGTGGGTTACAATGACAGTGTGGAGTCAGTCTGCTCTTCCATGGGTGTATTACATTGACAGAATGGGGTCAGTCTGCTCTTAACTGGGTGTGTTACATTGACAGAGTGGGGTCAGTCTGGTCTTCCCTGAGTCTGTTACATTGACAGAGTGGGGTCAGTCTGCTTTTCCCTGGGTCTGTTACATTGACAGTGTGAGGTCAGTGTGCTCTTCCTTGGGTCTGTTACATTGACAGAGTGGAGTCAGTCTGCTTTTCCCTGTGCGTGCAACATAGACAGAGTGCGGTCAGTCTGCTCTTCCCTGGGTGTGTTACATTGACAGAGTGGGGTCAGTCTGCTCTTACCTGTGTGGGTTACATTGACAGAGTGGGGCCAGTCTGGTTTTCCCTGGGTGGATTACAATGACAGAGTGGGGTCAGTCTGCTCTTCCCTGGTTGTGTTACATTGACAGAGTGGGGTCAGTCTGGTCTTCCCTTGGTGTGTTATATTGACAGAGTGGGGTCAGTCTGCTCTTCCCTGGGTCTGTTACATTGACAGTGTGAGGTCAGTCTGCTCTTGCTTGGCTCTGTTACATTGACAGTGTGAGGGCAGTCTGCTCTTCCCTGGGTATGTTACATTGACAGAGTGGGTTCAGTCTGTTCTTCCCTGAGTGTGTTATATGGACAGAGTGAGGTCAGTCTGCTATTCACTGGGTGTGTTACATTGACAGAGTGAGGTCAGTCTGCTATTCACTGGGTGTGTTACACTGACAGAGTGGGGTCAGTCTGCTCTTCCCTGGGTGTGTTACATTGACAGTGTGAGGTCAGTCTGCTCTTCCCTGGGTATGTAAGATTAACAGAGTTGTGTCAGTCTGCTCTTCACTGGGTGTGTTACATTGCCAGATTGGTTCAGTCTGCTCTTCCCTGGGTGCGTTACATTGACAGAGTGAGGTCAGTCTGCTCTTCCCTGGGTGTGTTAGATTGACAGAGTGAGTTCAGTCTGCTCTTCCCTGGGTGTGATGGATTGACAGTGTGGGGTCAGTCTGCTTTTCCCTGGGTGTGTTACATTGACAGAGTGGGGTCAGTCTGCTTTTCCCTGGGTGTGTTAGATTGACAGAGTGCGGTCAGTCTGCTTTTCCCTGGGCGTGTTACATTGACAGAGTGCGGTCAGTCTGCTCTTCCCTGGGTGTGTTACATTGACAGAGTGGGGTCAGTCTGCTCTTCTCTGGGTGTGTTACATTGACAGAGTGGGGTCTGTCTGCTCTTCCCTGGGTGTGTTACAGTGACAGAGTGGGGTCAGTCTGCTCTTCCCTGGGTGTGTTACATTGGCAGAGTGAGGCCAGTCTGCTCTTCCCTGGGTGGGTTACATTGACAGAGTGGGTTCAGTCTGCTCTTCCCTGGGTGTGTTACATTGACAGAGTGAGGTCAGTCTGCTCTTCCCTGGGTGTTTTACATTGACAGAGTGAGGTCAGTCTGCTCTTCCCTGGGTGTGTTACATTGACAGAGTGGGGTCAGTCTGCTCTTCCCTGGTTGTGTTACATTGACAGAGTGGTGTCAGTCTGCTCTTCCCTGGGTGTGTTACATTGACAGAGTGAGGTCAGTCTGCTATTCACTGGGTGTGTTACATTGACAGAGTGGGGTCAGTCTGCTCTTCCCTGGGTCTGTTACATTGACAGAGTGGGGTCAGTCTGCTCTTCCCTGGGTGTGTTACATTGACAGAGTGGGGTCAGTCTGCTCTTCCCTGGGTGTGTTACATTGACAGAGTGGGGTCAGTCTGCTCTTCCCTGGGTGTGTTACATTGACAGTGTGGGGTCAGTCTGCTCTTTCCTGGGTGTGTAACATTGACAGAGTGGGGTCAGTCTGCTCTTCCCTGGGTGTGTTACACTGACAGAGAGGGGTCAGTCTGCTCTTCCCTGGGTGTGTTACATTGATAGTGTGGGATCAGTCTGGTCTTCTCTGGGTGTGTTACATTGACAGAGTGTGGTCAGTCTGCTCTTCCCTGGTTGTGTTACATTGACAGAGTGAGGTCAGTGTGCTCTTCCCTGGGTGTGTTAGATTGACAGAGTGGGGTCAGTCTGCTTTTCCCTGGGTGTGTTACATTGACAGAGTGGTGTCAGTCTGCTCTTCCCTGGGTTTGTTACTTTGACAGTGTGGGGTCAGTCTGTTTTTTTTTTACCTGTGTGGGTTACATTGACAGAGTGGGGCCAGTCTGGTCTTCCCTGGGTGGGTTACAATGACAGAGTGGGGTCAGTCTGCTCTTCGCTGGTTGTGATTCATTGACTGAGTGGGGTCAGTGTGTTTTTCCCTGGGTGTGTTACATTGACAGAGTGAGGTCAGTCTGCTCTTCCCTGGGTGTGTTACACTGACAGAGAGGGGTCAGTCTGCTCTTCCCTGGGTGTGTTACATTGATAGTGTGGGATCAGTCTGGTCTTCTCTGGGTGTGTTACATTGACAGAGTGAGGTCAGTCTGCTCTTCCCTGGTTGTGTTACATTGACAGAGTGAGGTCAGTGTGCTCTTCCCTGGGTGTGTTAGATTGACAGAGTGGGGTCAGTCTGCTTTTCCCTGGGTGTGTTACATTGACAGAGTGGTGTCAGTCTGCTCTTCCCTGGGTGTGTTACTTTGACAGTGTGGGGTCAGTCTGTTTTTTTTTACCTGTGTGGGTTACATTGACAGAGTGGGGCCAGTCTGGTCTTCCCTGGGTGGGTTACAATGACAGATTGGGTCAGTCTGCTCTTCGCTGGTTGTGATTCATTGACTGAGTGGGGTCAGTGTGTTTTTCCCTCGGTGTGTTACATTGACAGAGTAGGGTCAGTCTGGTCTTCCCTGGGTGGGTTACAATGACAGTGTGGAGTCAGTCTGCTCTTCCATGGGTGTATTACATTGACAGAATGGGGTCAGTCTGCTCTTAACTGGGTGTGTTACATTGACAGAGTGGGGTCAGTCTGGTCTTCCCTGAGTCTGTTACATTGACAGAGTGGGGTCAGTCTGCTTTTCCCTGGGTCTGTTACATTGACAGTGTGAGGTCAGTGTGCTCTTCCTTGGGTCTGTTACATTGACAGAGTGGAGTCAGTCTGCTTTTCCCTGTGCGTGCAACATAGACAGAGTGCGGTCAGTCTGCTCTTCCCTGGGTGTGTTACATTGACAGAGTGGGGTCAGTCTGCTCTTACCTGTGTGGGTTACATTGACAGAGTGGGGCCAGTCTGGTTTTCCCTGGGTGGATTACAATGACAGAGTGGGGTCAGTCTGCTCTTCCCTGGTTGTGTTACATTGACAGAGTGGGGTCAGTCTGGTCTTCCCTTGGTGTGTTATATTGACAGAGTGGGGTCAGTCTGCTCTTCCCTGGGTCTGTTACATTGACAGTGTGAGGTCAGTCTGCTCTTGCTTGGCTCTGTTACATTGACAGTGTGAGGGCAGTCTGCTCTTCCCTGGGTATGTTACATTGACAGAGTGGGTTCAGTCTGTTCTTCCCTGAGTGTGTTATATGGACAGAGTGAGGTCAGTCTGCTATTCACTGGGTGTGTTACATTGACAGAGTGAGGTCAGTCTGCTATTCACTGGGTGTGTTACACTGACAGAGTGGGGTCAGTCTGCTCTTCCCTGGGTGTGTTACATTGACAGTGTGAGGTCAGTCTGCTCTTCCCTGGGTATGTAAGATTAACAGAGTTGTGTCAGTCTGCTCTTCACTGGGTGTGTTACATTGCCAGATTGGTTCAGTCTGCTCTTCCCTGGGTGCGTTACATTGACAGAGTGAGGTCAGTCTGCTCTTCCCTGGGTGTGTTAGATTGACAGAGTGAGTTCAGTCTGCTCTTCCCTGGGTGTGATGGATTGACAGTGTGGGGTCAGTCTGCTTTTCCCTGGGTGTGTTACATTGACAGAGTGGGGTCAGTCTGCTTTTCCCTGGGTGTGTTAGATTGACAGAGTGCGGTCAGTCTGCTTTTCCCTGGGCGTGTTACATTGACAGAGTGCGGTCAGTCTGCTCTTCCCTGGGTGTGTTACATTGACAGAGTGGGGTCAGTCTGCTCTTCTCTGGGTGTGTTACATTGACAGAGTGGGGTCTGTCTGCTCTTCCCTGGGTGTGTTACAGTGACAGAGTGGGGTCAGTCTGCTCTTCCCTGGGTGTGTTACATTGGCAGAGTGAGGCCAGTCTGCTCTTCCCTGGGTGGGTTACATTGACAGAGTGGGTTCAGTCTGCTCTTCCCTGGGTGTGTTACATTGACAGAGTGAGGTCAGTCTGCTCTTCCCTGGGTGTTTTACATTGACAGAGTGAGGTCAGTCTGCTCTTCCCTGGGTGTGTTACATTGACAGAGTGGGGTCAGTCTGCTCTTCCCTGGTTGTGTTACATTGACAGAGTGGTGTCAGTCTGCTCTTCCCTGGGTGTGTTACATTGACAGAGTGAGGTCAGTCTGCTATTCACTGGGTGTGTTACATTGACAGAGTGGGGTCAGTCTGCTCTTCCCTGGGTCTGTTACATTGACAGAGTGGGGTCAGTCTGCTCTTCCCTGGGTGTGTTACATTGACAGAGTGGGGTCAGTCTGCTCTTCCCTGGGTGTGTTACATTGACAGAGTGGGGTCAGTCTGCTCTTCCCTGGGTGTGTTACTTTGACAGTGTGGGGTCAGTCTGTTTTTTTTTACCTGTGTGGGTTACATTGACAGAGTGGGGCCAGTCTGGTCTTCCCTGGGTGGGTTAAAATGACAGAGTGGGGTCAGTCTGCTCTTCGCTGGTTGTGATTCATTGACTGAGTGGGGTCAGTGTGTTTTTCCCTGGGTGTGTTACATTGACAGAGTGAGGTCAGTCTGCTCTTCCCTGGGTGTGTTACACTGACAGAGAGGGGTCAGTCTGCTCTTCCCTGGGTGTGTTACATTGATAGTGTGGGATCAGTCTGGTCTTCTCTGGGTGTGTTACATTGACAGAGTGAGGTCAGTCTGCTCTTCCCTGGTTGTGTTACATTGACAGAGTGAGGTCAGTGTGCTCTTCCCTGGGTGTGTTAGATTGACAGAGTGGGGTCAGTCTGCTTTTCCCTGGGTGTGTTACATTGACAGAGTGGTGTCAGTCTGCTCTTCCCTGGGTGTGTTACTTTGACAGTGTGGGGTCAGTCTGTTTTTTTTTACCTGTGTGGGTTACATTGACAGAGTGGGGCCAGTCTGGTCTTCCCTGGGTGGGTTACAATGACAGATTGGGTCAGTCTGCTCTTCGCTGGTTGTGATTCATTGACTGAGTGGGGTCAGTGTGTTTTTCCCTGGGTGTGTTACATTGACAGAGTAGGGTCAGTCTGGTCTTCCCTGGGTGGGTTACAATGACAGTGTGGAGTCAGTCTGCTCTTCCATGGGTGTATTACATTGACAGAATGGGGTCAGTCTGCTCTTAACTGGGTGTGTTACATTGACAGAGTGGGGTCAGTCTGGTCTTCCCTGAGTCTGTTACATTGACAGAGTGGGGTCAGTCTGCTTTTCCCTGGGTCTGTTACATTGACAGTGTGAGGTCAGTGTGCTCTTCCTTGGGTCTGTTACATTGACAGAGTGGAGTCAGTCTGCTTTTCCCTGTGCGTGCAACATAGACAGAGTGCGGTCAGTCTGCTCTTCCCTGCGTGTGTTACATTGACAGAGTGGGGTCAGTCTGCTCTTACCTGTGTGGGTTACATTGACAGAGTGGGGCCAGTCTGGTTTTCCCTGGGTGGATTACAATGACAGAGTGGGGTCAGTCTGCTCTTCCCTGGTTGTGTTACATTGACAGAGTGGGGTCAGTCTGGTCTTCCCTTGGTGTGTTATATTGACAGAGTGGGGTCAGTCTGCTCTTCCCTGGGTCTGTTACATTGACAGTGTGAGGTCAGTCTGCTCTTGCTTGGCTCTGTTACATTGACAGTGTGAGGGCAGTCTGCTCTTCCCTGGGTATGTTACATTGACAGAGTGGGTTCAGTCTGTTCTTCCCTGAGTGTGTTATATGGACAGAGTGAGGTCAGTCTGCTATTCACTGGGTGTGTTACATTGACAGAGTGAGGTCAGTCTGCTATTCACTGGGTGTGTTACACTGACAGAGTGGGGTCAGTCTGCTCTTCCCTGGGTGTGTTACATTGACAGTGTGAGGTCAGTCTGCTCTTCCCTGGGTGTGTTACATTGACAGAGTGTGGTCAGTCTGCTCTTTCCTGGGTGGGTTAAAGTGACAGAGAGGGGTCTGTCTGCTCTTCCCTGGATGGGTTACAATGACAGAGTGGGGTCAGTCTGCTCTTCCCTCGATGTGTTACATTGACAGAGTGGGGTCAGTCTGCTCTTCCCTGTGTGTGTTAGATTGACAGAGTGGGGTCAGTCTGCTCTTCCCTGGGTATGTAAGATTAACAGAGTTGTGTCAGTCTGCTCTTCACTGGGTGTGTTACATTGCCAGATTGGTTCAGTCTGCTCTTCCCTGGGTGCGTTACATTGACAGAGTGAGGTCAGTCTGCTCTTCCCTGGGTATGTAAGATTAACAGAGTTGTGTCAGTCTGCTCTTCACTGGGTGTGTTACATTGCCAGATTGGTTCAGTCTGCTCTTCCCTGGTTGTGTTACATTGACAGAGTGAGGTCAGTGTGCTCTTCCCTGGGTGTGTTACATTGATAGAGTGAGTTCAGTCTGCTGTTCCCTGGGTGTGATGGATTGACAGTGTGGGGTCAGTCTGCTTTTCCCTGGGTGTGTTACATTGACAGAGTGGGGTCAGTCTTCTCTTCCCTGGGTGTGTTAGATTGACAGAGTGCGGTCAGTCTGCTTTTCCATGGGTGTTACATTGACAGAGTGGTGTCAGTCTGCTCTTCTCTGGGTGTGTTACATTGACAGAGTGGGGTCTGTCTGCTCTTCCCTGGGTGTGTTACAGTGACAGAGTGGGGTCAGTCTGCTCTTCCCTGGGTGTGTTACATTGGCAGAGTGAGGCCAGTCTGCTCTTCCCTGGGTGGGTTACATTGACAGAGTTGTTTCAGTCTGCTCTTCCCTGGGTGTGTTACATTGACAGAGTGGGGTCTGTCTGTTCTGCCCTGGGTGTGTTACTTTGAGAGAGTGTGGTCGTCTGCTCTTAACTGGGTGTGTTACATTGACAGATTGCGGTCAGTCTGCTCTTCCCTGGGTGTGATACAGTGACAGTGTGGGGTCAGTCTGTTCTTCCCTGGGTGGGTTACATTGACAGAGTGGGGTCAGTCTGCTCTTCCATGGGTGTGTTACATTGACAGAATGGGGTCAGTCTGCTCTACCCTGGGTATGTTAACTTGACAGAGTGGGGTCAGTCTGCTCTTCCCTGGGTGTGTTACATTCACAGAGTGGGGTCAGTCTGATCTTCCCTGGGTGTGTTACTTTGACAGTATGAGGTCAGTCTACTCTTCCCTGGTGGCTTACATTGACAGAGTGGGGTCTGCCTATTCTTCCCTGGGTGTGTCACATTGACAGAAAGGGGTCAGTCTGCTCTTCCGTGAGTGTTACATTGACAGAGTGGGGTCAGTCTGCTCTTCCCTGGGTGTGTTACATTGACAGAGTGGGGTCAGTCTGCTCTTCCCTTGGTATGTTACATTGATAGAGTGGGGTCAATCTGATCTTCTCTGTGTGTGTTATATTGACAGAGTGCGTTCAGTCTGTTCTTCCCTGGGTGTGTTACATTGACAGAGTGAGGTCAGTCTGCTATTCACTGGGTGTGTTACATTGACAGATTGGGGTCAGTCTGCTATTCCCTGGGTCTGTTACATTGACAGATTGCGCTCAGTCTGCTCTTCCCTGCGTATGTTACATTGATAGAGTGGGGTCAACTGATCTTCTCTGGGTGTGTTATATTGACAGAGTGGGTTCAGTCTGTTCTTCCCTGGGTGTGTTACATTGACAGAGTGAGGTCAGTCTGCTATTCACTGGGTGTGTTCCATTGACAGAGTGGGGTCAGTCTGCTCTTCCATGGGTGTGTTACACTGCCAGAGTCGGGTCAGTCTGCTCTTCACTGGGTGTGGTAAATTGCCCGAGTCGGATCAGTCTGCTGTTCCCTAGGTGTGGTACATTGACAGAGAGGGGTCTGTCTATTCTTCCCTGGGTGTGTTACTTTGATAGAGTGTGGTCAGTCTGCTCTTACCTGGGTGTGTTACATTGACAGATTGCGGTCAGTCTGCTCTTCCCTGGGTATGTTACATTGAGAGAGTGGGTTCAGTCTGATCTTCCCTGGGTGTGTTACATTGACAGTGATTGGTCAGTCTGCTCTTCCCTGGGTGTGTTACATTGACAGTGTGAGGTCAGTCTGCTGTTCCCTGGGTGTGGTACATTGACAGAGAGGGGTCTGTCTATTCTTCCCTGGGTGTGTTGCTTTGATAGAATGTGGTCAGTCTGCTCTTACCTGGGTGTGTTACATTGACAGATTGCGGTCAGTCTGCTCTTCCCTGAGTGTGTAACATTGACAGAGTGGGGTCAGTCTGCTCTTCCCTGGGTGTGTTACATTGACAGTGTGGGTTCAGTCTGTTCTTCCCTGGGTATTTTACCTTGACAGAGTGGGGTCAGTCTGGTCTTCCCTGGGTGGGTTACAATGACAGAGTGGGGTCAGTCTGCTCTTCCCTGGGTGTGTTAAATTGACAGAGTGGGGTCAGTCTGTTCTTCCCTGGGTGGGTTACATTTGCAGAGTGGGGTCAGTCTGCTCTTCCCTGGGTGTGTTACACTGACAGAGAGGGGTCAGTCTGCTCTTCCCTGGGTGTGTTGCATTGATAGTGTGGGATCAGTCTGGTCTTCTCTGGGTGTGTTACATTGACAGAGTGGGGTCAGTCTGCTCTTCCCTGGGTGTGTTACACTGACAAAGAGGGGTCAGTCTGCTCTTACCTGTGTGAGTTACATTGACAGAGTGGGGCCAGTCTGGCCTTCCCTGGGTGGATTACATTGACAGAGTGGGGTCAGTCTGGTCTTCCCTGAGTCTGTTACATTGACAGAGTGGGGTCAGTCTGCTCTTCCCGGGGTCTGTTACATTGACAGAATGGGTTCAGTCTGCTCTTCCCTGGGTATGTTACATTGATAGAGTGGGGTCAATCTGATCTTCTCTGGGTGTGTTACATTGACAGAGTGGGTTCAGTCTGTTCTTCCCTGAGTGTGTTACAATGACAGAGTGAGGTCAGTCTGCTATTCACTGGGTGTGTTACATTGACAGAGTGGGGTCAGTCTGCTCTTCCCTGGGTGTGTTACACTGACAGAGTCGGGTCAGTCTGCTCTTCCCTGGGTGTGTTACATTGACAGTGTTAGGTCAGTCTGCTCTTCACTGGGTGTGTTACATTGACAGAGTGTGGTCAGTCTGCTCTTTCCTGGGTCGGTTAAAGTGACAGAGAGGGGTCTGTCTGCTCTTCCCTGGATGGGTTACAATGACAGAGTGTGGTCAGTCTGCGCTTCCCTGGATGTGTTACATTGACAGAGTGGGGTCAGTCTGCTCTTCCCTGGGTGTGTTAGATTGACAGAGTGGGGTCAGTCTGCTCTTCCCTGGGTGCGTTACATTGACAGAGTGAGGTCAGTCTGCTCTTCCCTGGTTGTGTTACATTGACAGAGTGAGGTCAGTCTGCTCTTCCCTGGGTGTGTTAGATTGACAGAGTGGGGTCAGTCTGCTTTTCCCTGGGTGTGTTACATTGACAGAGTGGTGTCAGTCTGCTCTTCCCTGGGTGTGTTACATTGACAGAATGTGGTCAGTCTTCTCTTCCCTGGGTGTGTTACATTGACAGAGTGGGGTCAGTCTGCTCTTCCCTGGGTGTGTTACATTGACAGAATGTAGTCAGTCTGCTCTTCCCTGGGTGTGTTACATTGACAGAGTGGGGTCAGTCTGCTCTTCCCTGGGTGTGATGGATTGACAGAGTGGGGTCAGTCTGCTTTTCCCTGGGCGTGTTACATTGACAGAGTGCGGTCAGTCTGCTCTTCCCTGGGTGTGTTACATTGACAGAGTGGGGTCAGTCTGCTCTTCCCTGGGGGTGTTACATTGACAGAGTGGGGTCAGTCTGCTCTTCCCTGGGTGTGTTACATTGACAGAGTGAGGTCAGTCTGCTCTTCCCTGGGTGTGTTACATTGACAGAGTGGGGTCAGTCTGCTCTTCCCTGGGTGTGATGGATTGACAGAGTGGGGTCAGTCTGCTTTTCCCTGGGTGTGTTACATTGACAGAGTGGGGTCAGTCTTCTCTTCCCTGGGTGTGTTAGATTGACAGAGTGGGGTCAGTCTGCTTTTCCCTGGGCGTGTTACATTGACAGAGTGCGGTCAGTCTGCTCTTCCCTGGTTGTGTTACATTGACAGGGTGGGGTCAGTCTGCTCTTCCCTGGGTGTGTTCCACTGACAGTGAGGGGTCAGTCTGCTCTTCGCTGGTTGTGATTCATTGACTGAGTGGGGTCAGTCTGCTCTTCCCTGGGTGTGTTACATTGACAGAGTGGGGTCAGTCTGCTCTTCCCTGGGTGTGTCACATTGACAGAAAGGGGTCAGTCTGCTCTTCCCTGGGTGTTACATTGACAGAGTGGGGTCAGTCTGCTGTTCCCTGGGTGTGTTACATTGACAGAGTGGGGTCAGTCTGCTTTTCCCTGGGTGTGTTACATTGACAGAGTGGGGTCAGTCTGCTCTTCCCTGGGTGTGTTACATTGACAGAGTGGGTTCAGTCTGCTCTTCCCTGGGTATGTTACATTGACAGAGTGAGGTCAGTCTGCTCTTCCCTGGGTGTGATACATTGACAGTGTGAGGTCAGTCTGCTCTTCCCTGGGTGTGTTACATTGGCAGAGTGAGGTCAGTCTGCTATTCGCTGAGTGTGTTACACTCACAGAGTCGGGTCAGTCTGCTCTTCCCTGGGTGTGTTTCATTGACAGTGTGAGGTCAGTCTGCTCTTCCCTGGGTGTGTTACATTGACAGAGAGGGGTCTGTCTGCTCTTCCCTGGATGGGTTACAATGACAGAGTGGGGACAGTCTGCTCTTCCCTGGATGTGTTACATTGACAGAGTGGGGTCAATCTGCTCTTCCCTGGGTGTGTTACATTGACAGAGTGGGGTCAGTCTGCTCTTCCCTGGGTGTGTTACATTGACAGAGTCGGGTCAGTCTGCTCTTCCCTAGGTATGTAAGATTGACAGAGTGGGGTCAGTCTGCTCTTCACTGGGTGTGTTACATTGCCAGATTGGTTCAGTCTGCTCTTCCCTGGGTGCGTTACATTGACAGAGTGAGGTCTGTCTGCTCTTCCCTGGGTGTGTTACATTGACAGAGTGAGGTCAGTCTGCTCTTCCCTGGGTGAGTTACATTGACAGTGTGAGGTCAGTCTGCTTTTCCCTGGGTGTGTTACATTGACAGAGTGGTGTCAGTCTGCTTTTCCCTGGGTGTGTTACATTGACAGAGTGGTGTCAGTCTGCTCTTCCCTGGGTGTGTTACTTTGACAGTGTGGGGTCAGTCTGTTTTTTTTTACCTGTGTGGGTTACATTGACAGAGTGGGGCCAGTCTGGTCTTCCCTGGGTGGGTTACAATGACAGAGTGGGGTCTGTCTGCTCTTCGCTGGTTGTGATTCATTGACTGAGTGGGGTCAGTGTGTTTTTCCCTGGGTGTGTTACATTGACAGAGTGAGGTCTGTCTGATCTTCCCTGGGTGGGTTACATTGACAGAGTGGGGTCAGTCTGGTCTTCCCTGGGTGGGTTACAATGACAGTGTGGAGTCAGTCTGCTCTTCCATGGGTGTATTACATTGACAGAATGGGGTCAGTCTGCTCTTAACTGGGTGTGTTACATTGACAGAGTGGGGTCAGTCTGGTCTTCCCTGAGTCTGTTACATTGACAGAGTGGGGTCAGTCTGCTCTTCCCTGGGTCTGTTACATTGACAGTGTGAGGTCAGTCTGCTCTTCCTTGGGTCTGTTACATTGACAGAGTGGAGTCAGTCTGCTTTTCCCTGTGCGTGTTACATTGACAGAGTGCGGTCAGTCTGCTCTTTCCTGGGTGTGTTACATTGACAGAGTGGGGTCAGTCTGCTCTTACCTGTGTGGGTTACATTGACAGAGTGGGGCCAGTCTGGTCTTCCCTGGGTGGATTACAATGACAGAGTGGGGTCAGTCTGGTCTTCCCTTGGTGTGTTACATTGACAGAGTGGGTTCAGTCTGCTCTTCCCTGGGTCTGTTACATTGACAGTGTGAGGTCAGTCTGCTCTTGCTTGGCTCTGTTACATTGACAGTGTGAGGGCAGTCTGCTCTTCCCTGGGTATGTTACATTGACAGAGTGGGGTCAGTCTGCTCTTCCCTGGGTGTGTTACATTGACAGAGTGGGTTCAGTCTGTTCTTCCCTGAGTGTGTTACATGGACAGAGTGAGGTCAGTCTGCTATTCACTGGGTGTGTTACATTGACAGAGTGAGGCCAGTCTGCTATTCACTGGGAGTGTTACACTGACAGAGTGGGGTCAGTCTGCTCTTCCCTGGGTGTGTTACATTGACAGTGTGAGGTCAGTCTGCTCTTCCCTGGGTGTGTTACATTGACAGAGTGTGGTCAGTCTGCTCTTTCCTGGGTGGGTTAAAGTGACAGAGAGGGGTCTGTCTGCTCTTCCCTGGATGGGTTACAATGACAGAGTCGGGTCAGTCTGCTCTTCCCTGGATGTGTTACATTGACAGAGTGGGGTCAGTCTGCTCTTCCCTGGGTATGTAAGATTAACAGAGTTGTGTCAGTCTGCTCTTCACTGGGTGTGTTACATTGCCAGATTGGTTCAGTCTGCTCTTCCCTGGGTGCGTTACATTGACAGAGTGAGGTCAGTCTGCTCTTCCCTGGGTGTGTTAGATTGACAGAGTGAGTTCAGTCTGCTCTTCCCTGGGTGTGATGGATTGACAGTGTGGGGTCAGTCTGCTTTTCCCTGGGTGTGTTACTTTGACAGAGTGGGGTCAGTCTTCTCTTCCCTGGGTGTGTTAGATTGACAGAGTGCGGTCAGTCTGCTTTTCCCTGGGCGTGTTACATTGACAGAGTGCGGTCAGTCTGCTCTTCCCTGGGTGTGTTACATTGACAGAGTGGGGTCAGTCTGCTCTTCTCTGGGTGTGTTACATTGACAGAGTGGGGTCTGTCTGCTCTTCCCTGGGTGTGTTACAGTGACAGAGTGGGGTCAGTCTGCTCTTCCCTGGGTGTGTTACATTGGCAGAGTGAGGCCAGTCTGCTCTTCCCTGGGTGGGTTACATTGACAGAGTGGGTTCAGTCTGCTCTTCCCTGGGTGTGTTACATTGACAGAGTGAGGTCAGTCTGCTCTTCCCTGGGTGTTTTACATTGACAGAGTGAGGTCAGTCTGCTCTTCCCTGGGTGTGTTACATTGACAGAGTGGGGTCAGTCTGCTCTTCCCTGGTTGTGTTACATTGACAGAGTGGGGTCAGTCTGCTCTTCCCTGGGTGTGTTACATTGACAGAGTGAGGTCAGTCTGCTATTCACTGGGTGTGTTACATTGACAGAGGGGGGTCAGTCTGCTCTTCCCTGGGTCTGTTACATTGACAGAGTCGGGTCAGTCTGCTCTTCCCTGGGTGTGTTACATTGACGGAGTGGGGTCAGTCTGCTCTTCCCTGGGTGTGTTACATTGACAGAGTGGGGTCAGTCTGCTCTTCCCTGGGTGTGTTACATTGACAGTGTGGGGTCAGTCTGCTCTTTCCTGGGTGTGTAACATTGACAGAGTGGGGTCAGTCTGCTCTTCCCTGGGTGTGTTACACTGACAGAGAGGGGTCAGTCTGCTCTTCCCTGGGTGTGTTACGTTGATAGTGTGGGATCAGTCTGGTCTTCTCTGGGTGTGTTACATTGACAGAGTGAGGTCAGTCTGCTCTTCCCTGGTTGTGTTACATTGACAGAGTGAGGTCAGTGTGCTCTTCCCTGGGTGTGTTAGATTGACAGAGTGGGGTCAGTCTGCTTTTCCCTGGGTGTGTTACATTGACAGAGTGGTGTCAGTCTGCTCTTCCCTGGGTGTGTTACTTTGACAGTGTGGGGTCAGTCTGTTTTTTTTAACCTGTGTGGGTTACATTGACAGAGTGGGGCCAGTCTGGTCTTCCCTGGGTGGGTTACAATGACAGAGTGGGGTCAGTCTGCTCTTCGCTGGTTGTGATTCATTGACTGAGTGTGGTCAGTGTGTTTTTCCCTGGGTGTGTTACATTGACAGAGTGAGGTCAGTCTGATCTTCCCTGGGTGGGTTACATTGACAGAGTGGGGTCAGTCTGGTCTTCCCTGGGTGGGTTACAATGACAGTGTGGAGTCAGTCTGCTCTTCCATGGGTGTATTACATTGACAGAATGGGGTCAGTCTGCTCTTAACTGGGTGTGTTACATTGACAGAGTGGGGTCAGTCTGGTCTTCCCTGGGTCTGTTACATTGACAGTGTGAGGTCAGTCTGCTCTTCCTTGGGTCTGTTACATTGACAGAGTGGAGTCAGTCTGCTTTTCCCTGTGCGTGTTACATTGACAGAGTGCGGTCAGTCTGCTCTTCCCTGGGTGTGTTACATTGACAGAGTGGGGTCAGTCTGCTCTTACCTGTGTGGGTTACATTGACAGAGTGGGGCCAGTCTGGTCTTCCCTGGGTGGATTACAATGACAGAGTGGGGTCAGTCTGCTCTTCCCTGGGTGTGTTACATTGACAGAGTGGGGTCAGTCTAGTCTTCCCTTGGTGTGTTACATTGACAGAGTGGGGTCAGTCTGCTCTTCTCTTGGTCTGTTACATTGACAGTGTGAGGTCAGTCTGCTCTTGCTTGGCTCTGTTACATTGACAGTGTGAGGGCAGTCTGCTCTTCCCTGGGTATGTTACATTGACAGAGTGGGGTCAGTCTGCTCTTCCCTGGGTGTGTTACATTGACAGAGTGGGTTCAGTCTGTTCTTCCCTGAGTGTGTTACATGGACAGAGTGAGGTCAGTCTGCTATTCACTGGGTGTGTTACATTGACAGAGTGAGGTCAGTCTGCTATTCACTGAGTGTGTTACACTGACAGAGTGGGGTCAGTCTGCTCTTCCCTGGGTGTGTTACATTGACAGTGTGAGGTCAGTCTGCTCTTCCCTGGGTGTGTTACATTGACAGAGTGGGGTCAGTCTGCTCTTCTCTGGGTGTGTTACATTGACAGAGTGGGGTCTGTCTGCTCTTCCCTGGGTGTGTTACAGTGACAGAGTGGGGTCAGTCTGCTCTTCCCTGGGTGTGTTACATTGGCAGAGTGAGGCCAGTCTGCTCTTCCCTGGGTGTTTTACATTGACAGAGTGAGGTCAGTCTGCTCTTCCCTGGGTGTGTTACATTGACAGAGTGGGGTCAGTCTGCTCTTCCCTGGTTGTGTTACATTGACAGAGTGGGGTCAGTCTGCTCTTCCCTGGGTGTGTTACATTGACAGAGTGAGGTCAGTCTGCTATTCACTGGGTGTGTTACATTGACAGAGTGGGGTCAGTCTGCTCTTCCCTGGGTCTGTTACATTGACAGAGTCGGGTCAGTCTGCTCTTCCCTGGGTGTGTTACATTGACAGAGTGGGTTCAGTCTGTTCTTCCATGGGTGGGTTACATTGATCGATTGGGTTCAGTCTGTTCTTCCCTGGTTGTGTTACATTGACAGAGAGGGGTCAGTCTGCTCTTCGCTGGGTGTGTTACATTGACATAGTGGGGTCAGTCTGCTCTTACCTGGGTGGATTACATTGACAGAGTGGGGTCAGTCTGCTCTTCCCTGGGTGTGTTACATTGACAGAGTGGGGTCAGTCTGCTCTTCCCTCGGTGTGTTACATTGACAGTGTGGGGTCAGTCTGCTCTTTCCTGGGTGTGTAACATTGACAGAGTGGGGTCAGTCTGCTCTTCCCTGGGTGTGTTACACTGACAGAGAGGCGTCAGTCTGCTCTTCCCTGGGTGTGTTACATTGATAGTGTGGGATCAGTCTGGTCTTCTCTGGGTGTGTTACATTGACAGAGTGAGGTCAGTCTGCTCTTCCCTGGTTGTGTTACATTGACAGAGTGAGGTCAGTGTGCTCTTCCCTGGGTGTGTTAGATTGACAGAGTGGGGTCAGTCTGCTTTTCCCTGGGTGTGTTACATTGACAGAGTGGTGTCAGTCTGCTCTTCCCTGGGTGTGTTACTTTGACAGTGTGGGGTCAGTCTGTTTTTTTTTAACCTGTGTGGGTTACATTGACAGAGTGGGGCCAGTCTGGTCTTCCCTGGGTGGGTTACAATGACAGAGTGGGGTCAGTCTGCTCTTCGCTGGTTGTGATTCATTGACTGAGTGGGGTCAGTGTGTTTTTCCCTGGGTGTGTTACATTGACAGAGTGAGGTCAGTCTGATCTTCCCTGGGTGTGTTACATTGACAGAGTAGGGTCAGTCTGGTCTTCCCTGGGTGGGTTACAATGACAGTGTGGAGTCAGTCTGCTCTTCCATGGGTGTATTACATTGACAGAATTGGGTCAGTCTGCTCTTAACTGGGTGTGTTACATTGACAGAGTGGGGTCAGTCTGGTCTTCCCTGAGTCTGTTACATTGACAGAGTGGGGTCAGTCTGCTCTTCCCTGGGTCTGTTACATTGACAGTGTGAGGTCAGTCTGCTCTTGCTTGGCTCTGTTACATTGACAGTGTGAGGGCAGTCTGCTCTTCCCTGGGTATGTTACATTGACAGAGTGGGGTCAGTCTGCTCTTCCCTGGGTGTGTTACATTGACAGAGTGGGTTCAGTCTGTTCTTCCCTGAGTGTGTTATATGGACAGAGTGAGGTCAGTCTGCTATTCACTGGGTGTGTTACATTGACAGAGTGAGGTCAGTCTGCTATTCACTGGGTGTGTTACACTGACAGAGTGGGGTCAGTCTGCTCTTCCCTGGGTGTGTTACATTGACAGTGTGAGGTCAGTCTGCTCTTTCCTGGGTGGGTTAAAGTGACAGAGAGGGGTCTGTCTGCTCTTCCCTGGATGGGTTACAATGACAGAGTGGTGTCAGTCTGCTCTTCCCTCGATGTGTTACATTGCCAGATTGGTTCAGTCTGCTCTTCCCTGGGTGCGTTACATTGACAGAGTGAGGTCAGTCTGCTCTTCCCTGGGTATGTAAGATTAACAGAGTTGTGTCAGTCTGCTCTTCACTGGGTGTGTTACATTGCCAGATTGGTTCAGTCTGCTCTTCCCTGGTTGTGTTACATTGACAGAGTGAGGTCAGTGTGCTCTTCCCTGGGTGTGTTAGATTGACAGAGTGAGTTCAGTCTGCTGTTCCCTGGGTGTGATGGATTGACAGTGTGGGGTCAGTCTGCTTTTCCCTGGGTGTGTTACATTGACAGAGTGGGGTCAGTCTGCTTTTCCCTGGGTGTGTTACATTGACAGAGTGGTGTCAGTCTGCTCTTCCCTGGGTGTGTTACATTGACAGAATGTGGTCAGTCTGCTCTTCCCTGGGTGTGTTACATTGATAGAGTGAGTTCAGTCTGCTGTTCCCTGGGTGTGATGGATTGACAGTGTGGGGTCAGTCTGCTTTTCCCTGGGTGTGTTACATTGACAGAGTGGGGTCAGTCTTCTCTTCCCTGGGTGTGTTAGATTGACAGAGTGCGGTCAGTCTGCTTTTCCATGGGTGTTACATTGACAGAGTGCGGTCAGTCTGCTCTTCCCTGGGTGTGTTACATTGACAGAGTGGGGTCAGTCTGCTCTTCTCTGGGTGTGTTACATTGACAGAGTGGGGTCTGTCTGCTCTTCCCTGGGTGTGTTACAGTGACAGAGTGGGGTCAGTCTGCTCTTCCCTGGGTGTGTTACATTGGCAGAGTGAGGCCAGTCTGCTCTTCCCTGGGTGGGTTACATTGACAGAGTGGGTTCAGTCTGCTCTTCCCTGGGTGTGTTACATTGACAGAGTGAGGTCAGTCTGCTCTTCCCTGGGTGTTTTACATTGACAGAGTGAGGTCAGTCTGCTCTTCCCTGGGTGTGTTACATTGACAGAGTGGGGTCAGTCTGCTCTTCCCTGGTTGTGTTACATTGACAGAGTGGGGTCAGTCTGCTCTTCCCTGGGTGTGTTACATTGACAGAGTGAGGTCAGTCTGCTATTCACTGGGTGTGTTACATTGACAGAGTGGGGTCAGTCTGCTCTTCCCTGGGTCTGTTACATTGACAGAGTCGGGTCAGTCTGCTCTTCCCTGGGTGTGTTACATTGACAGAGTGGGGTCAGTCTTCTCTTCCCTGGGTGTGTTAGATTGACAGAGTGCGGTCAGTCTGCTTTTCCATGGGTGTTACATTGACAGAGTGCGGTCAGTCTGCTCTTCCCTGGGTGTGTTACATTGACAGAGTGGGGTCAGTCTGCTCTTCTCTGGGTGTGTTACATTGACAGAGTGGGGTCTGTCTGCTCTTCCCTGGGTGTGTTACAGTGACAGAGTGGGGTCAGTCTGCTCTTCCCTGGGTGTGTTACATTGGCAGAGTGAGGCCAGTCTGCTCTTCCCTGGGTGGGTTACATTGACAGAGTGGGTTCAGTCTGCTCTTCCCTGGGTGTGTTACATTGACAGAGTGAGGTCAGTCTGCTCTTCCCTGGGTGTTTTACATTGACAGAGTGAGGTCAGTCTGCTCTTCCCTGGGTGTGTTACATTGACAGAGTGGGGTCAGTCTGCTCTTCCCTGGTTGTGTTACATTGACAGAGTGGGGTCAGTCTGCTCTTCCCTGGGTGTGTTACATTGACAGAGTGAGGTCAGTCTGCTATTCACTGGGTGTGTTACATTGACAGAGTGGGGTCAGTCTGCTCTTCCCTGGGTCTGTTACATTGACAGAGTCGGGTCAGTCTGCTCTTCCCTGGGTGTGTTACATTGACAGAGTGGGGTCAGTCTGTTCTTCCCTGGGTGGGTTACATTGACCGAGTGGGGTCAGTCTGTTCTTCCCTGGTTGTGTTACATTGACAGAGTGGGGTCAGTCTGCTCTTCCCTGGGTGTGTTACACTGACAGAGAGGGGTCAGTCTGCTCTTCGCTGGGTGTGTTACATTGACAGAGAGGGGTCAGTCTGCTCTTACCTGGGTGGATTACATTGACAGAGTGGGGTCAGTCTGCTCTTCCCTGGGTGTGTTACATTGACAGAGTGGGGTCAGTCTGCTCTTCCCTGGGTGTGTTACATTGACAGTGTGGGGTCAGTCTGCTCTTTCCTGGGTGTGTAACATTGACAGAGTGGGGTCAGTCTGCTCTTCCCTGGGTGTGTTACACTGACAGAGAGGGGTCAGTCTGCTCTTCCCTGGGTGTGTTACATTGATAGTGTGGGATCAGTCTGGTCTTCTCTGGGTGTGTTACATTGACAGAGTGGGGTCAGTCTGCTCTTCCCTGGGTGTGTAACACTGACAAAGAGTGGTCAGTCTGCTCTTCCCTGGGTGTGTTACATTGGCAGAGTGGGGTCAGTCAGCTCTTCCCTGGGTGTGTTACACTGACAGAGTGGGGTCAGTCTGCTCTTCCCTGGGTGTGTTACATTGACAGAGTGGGGTCAGTCTGCTCTTCCCTGGGTGTGTTACATTTGCAGAGTGGGGTCAGTCTGCGCTTCCCTGGGTGTGTTACACTGACAGAGAGGGGTCAGTCTGCTCTTCCCTGGGTGTGTTACATTGACAGAGTGGGGTCAGTCTGCTCTTCCCTGGGTGTGTTACACTGACAGAGAGGGGTCAGTCTGCTCTTCCCTGGGTGTGTTACACTGACAGAGAGGGGTCAGTCTGCTCTTCCCTGGGTGTGTTACACTGACAGAGAGGGGTCAGTCTGCTCTTCCCTGGTTGTGTTACATTGACAGAGTGGGGTCAGTCTGCTCTTCCCTGGGTGTGTAACACTGACAAAGAGTGGTCAGTCTGCTCTTCCCTGGGTGTGTTACATTTGCAGAGTGGGGTCAGTCTGCGCTTCCCTGGGTGTGTTACACTGACAGAGAGGGGTCAGTCTGCTCTTCCCTGGGTGTGTTACATTGACAGAGTGGGGTCAGTCTGCTCTTCCCTGGGTGTGTTACACTGACAGAGAGGGGTCAGTCTGCTCTTCCCTGGTTGTGTTACATTTGCAGAGTGGGGTCAGTCTGCGCTTCCCTGGGTGTGTTACACTGACAGAGAGGGGTCAGTCTGCTCTTCCCTGGGTGTGTTACATTGACAGAGTGGGGTCAGTCTGGTCTTCCCTGGGTGTGTTACATTGACAGAGTGGGGTCAGTCTGCTCTTCCCTGGGTGTGTTACATTGACAGAGAGGGGTCAGTCTGTTCTTCCCTGGGTGGGTTACATTGACCGAGTGGGGTCAGTCTGTTCTTCCCTGGTTGTGTTACATTGACAGAGTGGGGTCAGTCTGCTCTTCCCTGGGTGTGTTACACTGACAGAGAGGGGTCAGTCTGCTCTTCGCTGGGTGTGTTACATTGACAGAGAGGGGTCAGTCTGCTCTTACCTGGGTGGATTACATTGACAGAGTGGGGTCAGTCTGCTCTTCCCTGGGTGTGTTACATTGACAGAGTGGGGTCAGTCTGCTCTTCCCTGGGTGTGTTACATTGACAGTGTGGGGTCAGTCTGCTCTTTCCTGGGTGTGTAACATTGACAGAGTGGGGTCAGTCTGCTCTTCCCTGGGTGTGTTACACTGACAGAGAGGGGTCAGTCTGCTCTTCCCTGGGTGTGTTACATTGATAGTGTGGGATCAGTCTGGTCTTCTCTGGGTGTGTTACATTGACAGAGTGGGGTCAGTCTGCTCTTCCCTGGGTGTGTAACACTGACAAAGAGTGGTCAGTCTGCTCTTCCCTGGGTGTGTTACATTGGCAGAGTGGGGTCAGTCAGCTCTTCCCTGGGTGTGTTACACTGACAGAGTGGGGTCAGTCTGCTCTTCCCTGGGTGTGTTACATTGACAGAGTGGGGTCAGTCTGCTCTTCCCTGGGTGTGTTACATTTGCAGAGTGGGGTCAGTCTGCGCTTCCCTGGGTGTGTTACACTGACAGAGAGGGGTCAGTCTGCTCTTCCCTGGGTGTGTTACATTGACAGAGTGGGGTCAGTCTGCTCTTCCCTGGGTGTGTTACACTGACAGAGAGGGGTCAGTCTGCTCTTCCCTGGGTGTGTTACACTGACAGAGAGGGGTCAGTCTGCTCTTCCCTGGGTGTGTTACACTGACAGAGAGGGGTCAGTCTGCTCTTCCCTGGTTGTGTTACATTGACAGAGTGGGGTCAGTCTGCTCTTCCCTGGGTGTGTAACACTGACAAAGAGTGGTCAGTCTGCTCTTCCCTGGGTGTGTTACATTTGCAGAGTGGGGTCAGTCTGCGCTTCCCTGGGTGTGTTACACTGACAGAGAGGGGTCAGTCTGCTCTTCCCTGGGTGTGTTACATTGACAGAGTGGGGTCAGTCTGCTCTTCCCTGGGTGTGTTACACTGACAGAGAGGGGTCAGTCTGCTCTTCCCTGGCTGTGTTACATTTGCAGAGTGGGGTCAGTCTGCGCTTCCCTGGGTGTGTTACACTGACAGAGAGGGGTCAGTCTGCTCTTCCCTGGGTGTGTTACATTGACAGAGTGGGGTCAGTCTGGTCTTCCCTGGGTGTGTTACATTGACAGAGTGGGGTCAGTCTGCTCTTCCCTGGGTGTGTTACATTGACAGAGTGGGGTCAGTCTGCTCTTCCCTGGGTGTGTTACATTGACAGAGTGGGGTCAGTCTGCTATTCACTGGGTGTGGTAATTGACCGAGTGAGGTCAGTGTGCTCTTCCCTGGGTGTGTTACTTTGACAGTGTGGGGTCAGTCTGTTTTTTTTTACCTGTGTGGGTTACATTGACAGAGTGGGGCCAGTCTGGTCTTCCCTGGGTGGGTTACAATGACAGAGTGGGGTCAGTCTGCTCTTCGCTGGTTGTGATTCATTGACTGAGTGGGGTCAGTGTGTTTTTCCCTGGGTGTGTTACATTGACAGAGTGAGGTCAGTCTGCTCTTCCTTGGGTCTGTTACATTGACAGAGTGGAGTCAGTCTGCTCTTCCCTGGGTGTGTTACATTGACAGAGTGGGGTCAGTCTGCTCTTCCCTGGGTGTGTTACATTGACAGTGTGGGGTCAGTCTGTTCTTTCCTGGGTGTGTAACATTGACAGAGTGGGGTCAGTCTGCTCTTCCCTGGGTGTGATGGATTGACAGAGTGGGGTCAGTCTGCTTTTCCCTGGGTGTGTTACATTGACAGAGTGGGGTCAGTCTTCTCTTCCCTGGGTGCGTTAGATTGACAGAGTGGGGTCAGTCTGCTTTTCCCTGTGCGTGTTACATTGACAGAGTGCGGTCAGTCTGCTCCTCCCTGGGTGTGTTACATTGACAGAGTGGGTTCAGTCTGCTCTTACCTGTGTGGGTTACATTGACAGAGTGGGGCCAGTCTGGTCTTCCCTGGGTGGATTACAATGACAGAGTGGGGTCAGTCTGCTCTTCCCTGGGTGTGTTACATTGACAGAGTGGGTTCAGTCTGTTCTTCCCTGAGTGTGTTACATGGACAGAGTGAGGTCAGTCTGCCCTTCCCTGGGTGTGTTACATTGACAGAGTGGGGTCAGTCTGCTTTTCCCTGTGCGTGTTACATTGACAGAGTGCGGTCAGTCTGCTCTTCCCTGGGTGTGTAACATTGACAGAGTGGGGTCAGTCTGCTCTTACCTGTGTGGGTTACATTAACAGAGTGGGGCCAGTCTGGTCTTCCCTGGGTGGATTACAATGACAGAGTGGGGTCAGTCTGCTCTTCCCCGGTGTGTTACATTGACAGAGTGGGTTCAGTCTGTTCTTCCCTGAGTGTGTTACATGGACAGAGTGAGGTCAGTCTGCTCTTCCCTGGGTGTGTTACATTGACAGAGTGGGGTCAGTCTGGTCTTCCCTTGGTGTGTTACATTGACAGAGTGGGGTCAGTCTGCTCTTCCCTGGGTGTGTTACATTGACAGAGTGGGGTCAGTCTGCTCTTCCCTGGGTGTGTTACATTGACAGTGTGAGGTCAGTCTGCTCTTGCTTGGCTCGGTTACATTGACAGTGTGAGGTCAGTCTGCTCTTCCCTGGGTAAGTTACATTGATAGAGTGTGGTCAGTCTGCTTTTCCCTGGGTGTGTTACATTGACAGAGTGGGGTCAGTCTGCTCTTCCCTGTGTATGTTACATTGACAGAGTGGGGTCAGTCTGGTCTTCCCTGGGTGTGTTACATTGACAGAGTGGGGTCAGTCTGCTCTTCCTTGGGTCTGTTACATTGACAGTGTGAGGTCAGTCTGCTCTTCCTTGGGTCTGTTACATTGACAGTGTTAGGTCAGTCTGCTCTTCCCTGTGTATGTTACATTGATAGAGTGGGGTCAATCTGATCTTCTCTGGGTGTGTTATATTGACAGAGTGTGTTCAGTCTGTTCTTCCCTGAGTGTGTTACATGGACAGAGTGAGGTCAGTCTGCTATTCACTGGGTGTGTTACATTGACAGAGTGGGGTCAGTCTGCTCTTCCCTTTGTGGGTTATATTGACAGAGTGGGGTCAGTCTGCTCTTCCCTGGGTGTTACATTGACAGAGTGGGGTCAGTCTGCCCTTCCCTGGGTGTGTTACATTGACAGAGTGTGGTTAGTCTGCTCTTTCCTGGGTGGGTTAAAGTGACAGAGAGGGGTCTGTCTGCTCTTCCCTGGATGGGTTACAATGACAGAGTGGGGTCAGTCTGCTCTTCCCTGGATGTGTTACATTGACAGAGTGGGGTCAGTCTGCTCTTCCCTGTGTGTGTTAGATTGACAGAGTGGGGTCAGTCTGCTCTTCCCTGGGTGTGTTACATTGACAGAGTGGGGTCTGTCTACTCTTCCCTGGGTGTGTTACATTGACAGTGTGAGGTCAGTCTGCTCTTCCCTGGGTGTGTTACATTGACTGAGTGTGGTCAGTCTGCTCTTTCCTGGGTGGGTTAAAGTGACAGAGAGGGGTCTGTCTGCTCTTCCCTGGATGGGTTACAATGACAGAGTGGGGTCAGTCTGCTCTTCCCTGGATGTGTTACATTGACCGAGTGGGGTCAGTCTGGTCTTCCCTGGGTGTGTTACATTGACAGAGTGGGGTCAGTCTGCTTTTCCCTGTGCGTGTTACATTGACAGAGTGCGGTCAGTCTGCTCTTCCCTGGGTGTGTTACATTGACAGAGTGGGGTCAGTCTGCTCTTACCTGTGTGGGTTACATTGACAGAGTGGGGCCAGTCTGGTCTTCCCTGGGTGGATTACAATGACAGAGTGGGGTCAGTCTGCTCTTCCCTGGGTGTGTTACATTGACAGAGTGGGTTCAGTCTGTTCTTCCCTGAGTGTGTTACATTGACAGAGTGGGGTCAGTCTGCTCTTCCCTGGGTGTGTTACATTGACAGAGTGGGGTCAGTCTGCTCTTCCCTGGGTGTGTTACATTGACAGTGTGAGGTCAGTCTGCTCTTGCATGGCTCTGTTACATTGACAGTGTGAGGTCAGTCTGCTCTTCCCTGGGTGTGTTACATTGACACAGTGGGGTCAGTCTGTTCTTCCCTGGGTAAGTTACATTGATAGAGTGGGGTCAATCTGATCATCTCTGGGTGTGTTACATTGACAGAGTGGGGTCAGTCTGTTCTTCCCTTTGTGGGTTATATTGACAGAGTGGGGTCAGTCTGCTCTTCCCTGGGTGTTACATTGACAGAGTAGGGTCAGTCTGCCCTTCCCTGGGTGTGTTACATTGACAGAGTGTGGTCAGCCTGCTCTTTCCTGGGTGGGTTAAAGTGACAGAGAGGGGTCTGTCTGCTCTTCCCTGGATGGGTTACAATGAGAGAGTGGGGTCAGTCTGCTCTTCCCTGGATGTGTTACATTGACAGAGTGGGGTCAGTCTGCTCTTCCCTGTGTGTGTTAGATTGACAGAGTGGGGTCAGTCTGCTCTTCCCTGGGTATGTAAGATTAACAGAGTTGTGTCAGTCTGCTCTTCACTGGGTGTGTTACATTGACAGTGTGAGGTCAGTCTACTCTTCCCTGGGTGTGTTACATTGACAGTGTGAGGTCAGTCTGCTCTTCCCTGGGTGTGTTACATTGACAGAGTGTGGTCAGTCTGCTCTTTCCTGGGTGGGTTAAAGTGACAGAGAGGGGTCTGTCTGCTCTTCCCTGGATGGGTTACAATGACAGAGTGGGGTCAGTCTGCTCTTCCCTGGATGTGTTACATTGACCGAGTGGGGTCAGTCTGCTCTTACCTGTGTGGGTTACATTGACAGAATGGGGCCAGTCTGGTCTTCCCTGGGTGGTTTACAATGACAGAGTGGGGTCAGTCTGCTCTTCCCTGGGTGTGTTACATTGACAGAGTGGGTTCAGTCTGTTCTTCCCTGAGTGTGTTACATGGACAGAGTGAGGTCAGTCTGCTCTTCCCTGGGTGTGTTACATTGACAGAGTGGGGTCAGTCTGGTCTTCCCTTGGTGTGTTACATTGACAGAGTGGGGTCAGTCTGCTCTTCCCTGGGTGTGTTACATTGACAGAGTGGGGTCAGTCTGCTCTTCCCTGGGTCTGTTACATTGACAGTGTGAGGTCAGTCTGCTCTTGCTTGGCTCTGTTACATTGACAGTGTGAGGTCAGTCTGCTCTTCCCTGGGTAAGTTACATTGATAGAGTGGGGTCAGTCTGCTTTTCCCTGTGTGTGTTACATTGACAGAGTGGGTTCAGTCTGTTCTTCCCTGAGTGTGTTACATTGACAGAGTGAGGTCAGTCTGCTATTCACTGGGTGTGTTACATTGACAGAGTGGGGTCAGTCTGCTCTTCCCTTTGTGGGTTATATTGACAGAGTGGGGTCAGTCTGCTCTTCCCTGGGTGTTACATTGACAGAGTGGGGTCAGTCTGCCCTTCCCTCGGTGTGTTACATTGACAGAGTGTGGTCAGTCTGCTCTTTCCTGGGTGGGTTAAAGTGACAGAGAGGGGTCTGTCTGCTCTTCCCTGGATGGGTTACAATGACAGAGTGGGGTCAGTCTGCTCTTCCCTGGATGTGTTACATTGACAGAGTGGGGTCAGTCTGCTCTTCCCTGTGTGTGTTAGATTGACAGAGTGGGGTCAGTCTGCTCTTCCCTGGGTATGTAAGATTAACAGAGTTGTGTCAGTCTGCTCTTCACTGGGTGTGTTACATTGACAGTGTGAGGTCAGTCTACTCTTCCCTGGGTGTGTTACATTGACAGTGTGAGCTCAGTCTGCTCTTCCCTGGGTGTGTTACATTGACAGAGTGTGGTCAGTCTGCTCTTTCCTGGGTGGGTTAAAGTGACAGAGAGGGGTCTGTCTGCTCTTCCCTGGATGGGTTACAATGACAGAGTGGGGTCAGTCTGCTCTTCCCTGGATGTGTTACATTGACCGAGTGGGGTCAGTCTGGTCTTCCCTGGTTGTGTTACATTGACAGAGTGGGGTCAGTCTGCTCTTCCCTGGGTGGGTTACAATGACAGTGTGGAGTCAGTCTGCTCTTCCATGGGTGTATTACATTGACAGAATGGGGTCAGTCTGCTCTTAACTGGGTGTGTTACATTGACAGAGTGGGGTCAGTCTGGTCTTCCCTGAGTCTGTTACATTGACAGTGTGAGGTCAGTCTGCTCTTCCTTGGGTCTGTTACATTGACAGAGTGGAGTCAGTCTGCTCTTCCCTGGGTGTGTTACATTGACAGAGTGGGTTCAGTCTGCTCTTCCCTGTGTGTGTTACATTGACAGAGTGAGGTCAGTCTGCTCTTCCCTGGGTGTTTTACATTGACAGAGTGAGGTCAGTCTGCTCTTCCTTGGGTCTGTTACATTGACAGAGTGGGTTCAGTCTGCTCTTCCCTGTGTGTGTTACATTGACAGAGTGAGGTCAGTCTGCTCTTCCCTGGGTGTTTTACATTGACAGAGTGAGGTCAGTCTGCTCTTCCCTGGGTGTGTTACATTGACAGAATGCGGTTAGTCTGCTCTTCCCTGGGTATGTTACATTGACACAGTGGGGTCAATCTGAACGAACACTGGGTGTGTCACATTGACAGAAAGGGGTCAGTCTGCTCTTCCCTGGGTGTTACATTGACAGAGTGGGGTCAGTCTGCCCTTCCCTGGGTGTGTTACATTGACAGAGTGGGGTCAGTCTGCTCTTCCCTGGGTGTGTTACATTGACAGATTGGGGTCAGTCTGCTCTTCCCCGGGTGTGTTACATTGACAGAGTGGGTTCAGTCTGCTCTTCCCTGGGTGTGTTACCTTGACAGAGTGAGGTCAGTCTGCTCTTCCCTGGGTGTTACATTGACAGAGTGGGGTCAGTTTGCTCTTCCCTGGGTGTTACATTGATAGAGTGGGGTCAGTCTGCTCTTCCCTGGGTGTGTTACAGTGACAGAGTGAGGTCAGTCTGCTCTTCCCTGGGTGTGTTACATTGACAGAGTGAGGTCACTCTGCTGCTCCTGGGTGTGTTACATTGACAGAGTGGGGTCAGTCTGTTCTTCCCTGGTTGGGTTACATTGACAGAGTGGGGTCAGTCTGGTCTTCCCTGGTTGTGTTACATTGACAGAGTGGGGTCAGTCTGCTCTTCCCTGCGTGTGTTACACTGACAGAGAGGGGTCAGTCTGCTCTTTGCTGGTTGTAATTCATTGATTGAGTGGGGTCAGTCTGATCTTCCCTGGGTGTGTTACATTGACAGAGTGGGGTCAGTCTGTTCTTCCCTGGGTGGCTTACATTGACAGAGTGGGGTCAGTCTAGTCGTCCCTGGGTGGGTTGCAATGACAGAGTGGGTCAGTCTGCTCTTCCCTGGGTGTGTGAAATTGACAGAGTGTGGTCAGTCTGTTCTTCCCTGGGTGGGTTACATTGACAGCGTGGGCCAGTCTGGTCTTCCCTGGTTGTGTTACATTGGCAGAGTGGGGTCAGTCTGCTCTTCCCTGGGTGTGTTACACTGACAGAGAGGGGTCAGTCTGCTCTTCTCTGGGTGTGTTACATTGATAGTGTGGGATCAGTCTGGTCTTCTCTGGGTGTGTTACATTGACAGAGTGGGGTCAGTCTGCTCTTCCCTGGGTGTGTTACACTGACAAAGAGTGGTCAGTCTGCTCTTCCCTGGGTGTGTTACATTGGCAGAGTGGGGTCAGTCTGCTCTTCCCTGGGTGTGTTACACTGACAGAGTGGGGTCAGTCTGCTCTTCCCTGGGTGTGTTACATTGACAGAGTGGGGTCAGTCTGCTCTTCCCTGGGTGTGTTACATTTGCAGAGTGGGGTCAGTCTGCGCTTCCCTGGGTGTGTTACATTGACAGAGTGGGGTCAGTCTTGTCTTCCCTGGGTGTGTTACACTGACAGAGAGGGGTCAGTCTGCTCTTCCCTGGTTGTGTTACATTGGCAGAGTGGGGTCAGTCTGCTCTTCCCTGGGTGTGTTACACTGACAGAGAGGGGTCAGCCTGCTCTTCCCTGGGTGTGTTACATTGACAGAGTGGGGTCAGTCTGGTCTTCCCTGGGTGTGTTACATTGACAGAGTGGGGTCAGTCTGCTATTCACTGGGTGTGGTAATTGACCGAGTGAGGTCAGTGTGCTCTTCCCTGGGTGTGTTACTTTGACAGTGTGGGGTCAGTCTGTTTTTTTTTACCTGTGTGGGTTACATTGACAGAGTGGGGCCAGTCTGGTCTTCCCTGGGTGGGTTACAATGACAGAGTGGGGTCAGTCTGCTCTTCGCTGGTTGTGATTCATTGACTGAGTGGGGTCAGTGTGTTTTTCCCTGGGTGTGTTACATTGACAGAGTGAGGTCAGTCTGATCTTCCCTGGGTGGGTTACATTGACAGAGTGGGGTCAGTCTGGTCTTCCCTGGGTGGGTTACAATGACAGTGTGGAGTCAGTCTGCTCTTCCATCGGTGTATTACATTGACAGAATGGGGTCAGTCTGCTCTTCCCTGGGTGTGTTACATTGACAGAGTGGGGTCAGTCTGGTCTTCCCTGAGTCTGTTACATTGACAGAGTGGGGTCAGTCTGCTCTTCCCTGGGTCTGTTACATTGACAGTGTGAGGTCAGTCTGCTCTTCCTTGGGTCTGTTACATTGACAGTGTGAGGTCAGTCTGCTCTTCCCTGGTTATGTTACATTGACAGAGTGGGGTCAGTCTGTTCTTCCCAGGGTGGGTTACATTGACAGAGTGGGGTCAGTCTGGTCTTCCCTGGTTGTGTTACATTGACAGAGTGGGGTCAGTCTGCTCTTCCCTGCGTGTGTTACACTGACAGAGACGGGTCAGTCTGCTCTTCGCTGGTTGTAATTCATTGATTGTGTGGGGTCAGTCAGATCTTCCCTGGGTGTGTTACATTGACCGACTGGGGTCAGTCTGCTCTTCCCTGGGTGTTACATTGACAGAGTGGGGTCAGTCTGCTCTTCCCTGGGTGTGTTACCTTGACAGAGTGGGGTCAGTCTGCTCTTCCCTGGGTGTGTTACATTGACAGTGTGGGGTCAGTCTGCTCTTCCCTGGGTGTGTTACATTGACAGAGTGGGTTCAGTCTGCTCTTCCCTGGGTGTGTTACATTGACAGAGTGAGGTTAGTCTGCTCTTCCCTGGGTGTTTTACATTGACAGAGTGAGGTCAGTCTGCTCTTCCCTGGGTTGTTACATTGACAGAGTGAGGTCAGTCTGTTCTTACCTGGGTGTGTTACATTGACAGATTGCGGTTAGTCTGCTCTTCCCTGGGTATGTTACATTGACACAGTGGGGTCAATCTGAACGAACACTGAGTGTGTCACATTGACAGATAGGAGTCAGTCTGCTCTTCCCTGGGTGTTACATTGACAGAGTGGGGTCAGTCTGCTCTTCCTTGGGTGTGTTACATTGACAGAGTGGGGTCTGTCTGCTCTTCCCTGGGTGTGTTACATTGACAGAGTGGGTTCAGTCTGCTGTTCCCTGGGTGTGTTACATTGACAGAGTGAGGTCAGTCTGCTCTTCCCTGGGTGTTTTACATTGACTGAGTGGGGTCAGTCTGATCTTCCCACGGTGTGTTACATTGACAGAGTGAGGTCAGTCTGCTGTTCACTGGGTGTGTTACATTGACAGAGTGGGGTCAGTCTGATCTTACCTGGGTGGGTTACATTGACAGAGTGGGGTCAGTCTGCTCTTCCCTGGGTCTGTTACATTGACAGTGTGAGGTCAGTCTGCTCTTCCTTGGGTCTGTTACATTGACAGTGTAAGGTCAGTCTGCTCTTCCCTGGGTGTGTTACATTGACAGAGTGGGGTCAGTCTGCTCTTCCCTGGGTGTGTTACATTGACAGAGTGGGGTCAGTCTGCTCTTCCCTGGGTATGTTACATTGATAGAGTGGGGTCAGTCTGCTCTTCCCTGGGTAAGTTACATTGGTAGAGTGGGGTCAGTCTGCTATTCACTGGGTGTGTTACATTGACAGAGTGAGGTCAGTCTGCTCTTCCCTGGGTGTGTTACACTGACAGAGTCGGGTCAGTCTGCTCTTCCCTGGGTGTGTTGCATTGACAGAGTGAGGTCAGTCTGCTATTCACTGGGTGTGTTACACTGACAGAGTCGGGTCAGTCTGCTCTTCCCTGGGTGTGTTACATTGACAGTGTGAGGTCAGTCTGCTCTTCCCTGGGTGTGTTACATTGACAGAGTGTGGTCAGTCTGCTCTTTCCTGGGTGGGTTAAAGTGACAGAGAGGGGTCTGTCTGCTCTTCCCTGGATGGGTTACAATGACAGAGTGGGGTCAGTCTGCTATTCCCTGGATGTGTTACATTGACAGAGTGGGGTCAGTCTGCTCTTCCCTGGGTGTGGTACATTGACAGAGTGAGGTCAGTCTGCTCTTCCCTGGGTGTGTGAGATTGACAGAGTTGTGTCAGTCTGCTCTTCCCTGGGTGTGTTAGATTGACAGAGTGGGGTCAGTCTGCTCTTCCCTGGGTGTGTTACATTGACAGAGTGAGGTCAGTCTGCTCTTCCCTGGGTGTGTTACATTGACAGATTGGGGTCAGTTTGCTCTTCCCTTTGTGGGTTATATTGACAGAGTGGGGTCAGTCTGCTTTTCCCTGGGCGTGTTACATTGACAGAGTGGGGTCAGTCTGCTCTTCCCTGGGTGTGTTACATTGACAGAGTGACGTCAGTCTGCTCCTACCTGGGTGTGTTACATTGACAGATTGCGGTTAGTCTGCTCTTCCGTGGGTGTGTTACATTGACAGAGTGGGGTCAGTCTGCTCTTCCCTGGGTGTGTCACATTGACAGAGTGGGGTCAGTCTGCTCTTCCCTGGGTGTGTTACATTGACAGAGTGGGGTCAGTCTGCTCTTCCTTGGGTGTGTTACATTGACTGAGTGAGGTCAGTCTGCTCTTCCCTGGGTGTTTTACATTGACTGAGTGGGGTCAGTCTGATCTTCCCACGGTGTGTTACATTGACAGAGTGAGGTCAGTCTGCTGTTCACTGGGTGTGTTATATTGACAGAGTGGGGTCAGTCTGCTCTTCCCTGGGTGTGTTACATTAACAGAGTGGTATCAGTCTGTTCTTCCCTGGGTGGGTTACATTGACAGAGTGGGGTCAGTCTGGTCTTCCCTGGTTGTGTTACATTGACAGAGTGGGGTCTGTCTGCTCTTCTCTGGGTGTGTTACACTGACAGCGAGGGGTCAGTCTGCTCTTCGTTGGTTGTAATTCATTGACTGAATGGGGTCAGTCTGATCTTCCCTGGGTGTGTTTCATTGACAGTGTGGGGTCTGTCTGTTCTTCCCTGGGTGCGTAACGTTGACAGAGTGGGGTCAGTCTGGTCTTCCCTGGGTGGGTTGCAATGACAGAGTGGGTCAGTCTGCTCTTCCCTGGGTGTGTTACATTGACAGAGTGGGGTCAGTCTGGTCTTCCCTGGGTGGGTTGCAATGACAGAGTGGGTCAGTCTGCTTTTCCCTGGGTGTGTTACATTGACAGAGTGGGGTCAGTCTGTTCTTCCCTGGGTGGGTTACATTGACCGAGTGGGGTCAGTCTGGTCTTCCCTGGTTGTGTTACATTGACAGAGTGTGGTCAGTCTGCTCTTCCCAGGGTGTGTTACACTGACAGAGAGGGGTCAGTCTGGTCTTCCCTGGGTGTGTTACATTGACAGTGTGGGATCAGTCTGGTCTTCTCTGGGTGTGTTACATTGACAGAGTGGGGTCAGTCTGGTCTTCCCTGGGTGTGTTACATTGATAGAGTGGGGTCAGTCTGCTCTTCCCTGGGTGTGTTACATTGACAGAGTGAGGTCAGTCTGCTCTTCCCTGGGTGTTTTACATTGACAGAGTGAGGTCCGTCTGCTCTTCCCTGGTTGTGTTACATTGACAGAGTGGGGTCAGTCTGCTCTTCCCTGGGTGTGTTAGATTGACAGTGTGGGGTCAGTCTGCTCTTCCCTGGGTGTGTTACATTGACAGAGTGGGTTCAGTCTGCTCTTCCCTGGGTGTGTTACATTGACAGAGTGAGGTCAGTCTGCTCTTCCCTGGGTGTTTTACATTGACAGAGTGAGGTCAGTCTGCTCTTCCCTGGGTGTGTTACGTTGACAGAGTGAGGTCAGTCTGTTCTTACCTGGGTGTGTTACATTGACAGATTGCGGTTAATCTGCTCTTCCCTGGGTATGTTACATTGACACAGTGGGGTCAATCTGAACGAACACTGAGTGTGTCACATTGACAGATAGGAGTCAGTCTGCTCTTCCCTGGGTGTGTTACACTGACAGAGTGGGGTCAGTCTGCTCTTCGCTGGTTGTAATTCATTGACTGAGTGGGGTCAGTCTGATCTTCCCTGGGTGTGTTACATTGACAGAGTGGGGTCAGTCTGTTCTTCCCTGGGTGGCTTACATTGACAGAGTGGGGTCAGTCTAGTCGTCCCTGGGTGGGTTGCAATGACAGAGTGGGTCAGTCTGCTCTTCCCTGGGGGAGTTAAATTGACAGAGTGGGGTCAGTCTGTTCTTCCCTGGGTGGGTTACATTGACAGCGTGGGGTCAGTCTGGTCTTCCCTGGTTGTGTTACTTTGGCAGAGTGGGGTCAGTCTGCTCTTCCCTGGGTGTGTTACACTGACAGATAGGGATCAGTCTGCTCTTCCCTGGGTGTGTTACATTGATAGTGTGGGATCAGTCTGGTCTTCTCTGGGTGTGTTACATTGACAGAGTGGGGTCTGTCTGCTCTTCCCTGGGTGTTTTACATTGACTGAGTGGGGTCAGTCTGATCTTCCCACGGTGTGTTACATTGACAGAGTGAGGTCAGTCTGCTGTTCACTGGGTGTGTTACATTGACAGAGTGGGGTCAGTCTGATCTTCCCTGGGTGGGTTACATTGACAGAGTGGGGTCAGTCTGCTCTTCCCTGGGTCTGTTACATTGACAGTGTGAGGTCAGTCTGCTCTTCCTTGGGTCTGTTACATTGACAGTGTAAGGTCAGTCTGCTCTTCCCTGGGTGTGTTACATTGACAGAGTGGGGTCAGTCTGCTCTTCCCTGGGTGTGTTACATTGACAGAGTGGGGTCAGTCTGCTCTTCCCTGGGTATGTTACATTGATAGAGTGGGGTCAGTCTGCTCTTCCCTGGGTAAGTTACATTGATAGAGTGGGGTCAGTCTGCTATTCACTGGGTGTGTTACATTGACAGAGTGAGGTCAGTCTGCTCTTCCCTGGGTGTGTTACACTGACAGAGTCGGGTCAGTCTGCTCTTCCCTGGGTGTGTTACATTGACAGAGTGAGGTCAGTCTGCTATTCACTGGGTGTGTTACACTGACAGAGTCGGGTCAGTCTGCTCTTCCCTGGGTGTGTTACATTGACAGTGTGAGGTCAGTCTGCTCTTCCCTGGGTGTGTTACATTGACAGAGTGTGGTCAGTCTGCTCTTTCCTGGGTGGGTTAAAGTGACAGAGAGGGGTCTGTCTGCTCTTCCCTGGATGGGTTACAATGACAGAGTGGGGTCAGTCTGCTATTCCCTGGATGTGTTACATTGACAGAGTGGGGTCAGTCTGCTCTTCCCTGGGTGTGGTACATTGACAGAGTGAGGTCAGTCTGCTCTTCCCTGGGTGTGTGAGATTGACAGAGTTGTGTCAGTCTGCTCTTCCCTGGGTGTGTTAGATTGACAGAGTGGGGTCAGTCTGCTCTTCCCTGGGTGTGTTACATTGACAGAGTGAGGTCAGTCTGCTCTTCCCTGGGTGTGTTACATTGACAGATTGGGGTCAGTTTGCTCTTCCCTTTGTGGGTTATATTGACAGAGTGGGGTCAGTCTGCTTTTCCCTGGGCGTGTTACATTGACAGAGTGGGGTCAGTCTGCTCTTCCCTGGGTGTGTTACATTGACAGAGTGACGTCAGTCTGCTCCTACCTGGGTGTGTTACATTGACAGATTGCGGTTAGTCTGCTCTTCCGTGGGTGTGTTACATTGACAGAGTGGGGTCAGTCTGCTCTTCCCTGGGTGTGTCACATTGACAGAGTGGGGTCAGTCTGCTCTTCCCTGGGTGTGTTACATTGACAGAGTGGGGTCAGTCTGCTCTTCCTTGGGTGTGTTACATTGACTGAGTGAGGTCAGTCTGCTCTTCCCTGGGTGTTTTACATTGACTGAGTGGGGTCAGTCTGATCTTCCCACGGTGTGTTACATTGACAGAGTGAGGTCAGTCTGCTGTTCACTGGGTGTGTCACATTGACAGAGTGGGGTCAGTCTGCTCTTCCCTGGGTGTGTTACATTAACAGAGTGGTATCAGTCTGTTCTTCCCTGGGTGGGTTACATTGACAGAGTGGGGTCAGTCTGGTCTTCCCTGGTTGTGTTACATTGACAGAGTGGGGTCTGTCTGCTCTTCTCTGGGTGTGTTACACTGACAGCGAGGGGTCAGTCTGCTCTTCGTTGGTTGTAATTCATTGACTGAATGGGGTCAGTCTGATCTTCCCTGGGTGTGTTTCATTGACAGTGTGGGGTCTGTCTGTTCTTCCCTGGGTGCGTAACGTTGACAGAGTGGGGTCAGTCTGGTCTTCCCTGGGTGGGTTGCAATGACAGAGTGGGTCAGTCTGCTCTTCCCTGGGTGTGTTACATTGACAGAGTGGGGTCTGTCTGTTCTTCCCTGGGTGGGTTACGATGACAGAGTGGGGTCAGTCTGGTCTTCCCTGGGTGGGTTGCAATGACAGAGTGGGTCAGTCTGCTTTTCCCTGGGTGTGTTACATTGACAGAGTGGGGTCAGTCTGTTCTTCCCTGGGTGGGTTACATTGACCGAGTGGGGTCAGTCTGGTCTTCCCTGGTTGTGTTACATTGACAGAGTGTGGTCAGTCTGCTCTTCCCAGGGTGTGTTACACTGACAGAGAGGGGTCAGTCTGGTCTTCCCTGGGTGTGTTACATTGACAGTGTGGGATCAGTCTGGTCTTCTCTGGGTGTGTTACATTGACAGAGTGGGGTCAGTCTGGTCTTCCCTGGGTGTGTTACATTGATAGAGTGGGGTCAGTCTGCTCTTCCCTGGGTGTGTTACATTGACAGAGTGAGGTCAGTCTGCTCTTCCCTGGGTGTTTTACATTGACAGAGTGAGGTCCGTCTGCTCTTCCCTGGTTGTGTTACATTGACAGAGTGGGGTCAGTCTGCTCTTCCCTGGGTGTGTTAGATTGACAGTGTGGGGTCAGTCTGCTCTTCCCTGGGTGTGTTACATTGACAGAGTGGGTTCAGTCTGCTCTTCCCTGGGTGTGTTACATTGACAGAGTGAGGTCAGTCTGCTCTTCCCTGGGTGTTTTACATTGACAGAGTGAGGTCAGTCTGCTCTTCCCTGGGTGTGTTACGTTGACAGAGTGAGGTCAGTCTGTTCTTACCTGGGTGTGTTACATTGACAGATTGCGGTTAATCTGCTATTCACTGGGTATGTTACATTGACACAGTGGGGTCAATCTGAACGAACACTGAGTGTGTCACATTGACAGATAGGAGTCAGTCTGCTCTTCCCTGGGTGTGTTACACTGACAGAGAGGGGTCAGTCTGCTCTTCGCTGGTTGTAATTCATTGACTGAGTGGGGTCAGTCTGATCTTCCCTGGGTGTGTTACATTGACAGAGTGGGGTCAGTCTGTTCTTCCCTAGGTGGCTTACATTGACAGAGTGGGGTCAGTCTAGTCGTCCCTGGGTGGGTTGCAATGACAGAGTGGGTCAGTCTGCTCTTCCCTGGGGGAGTTAAATTGACAGAGTGGGGTCAGTCTGTTCTTCCCTGGGTGGGTTACATTGACAGCGTGGGGTCAGTCTGGTCTTCCCTGGTTGTGTTACTTTGGCAGAGTGGGGTCAGTCTGCTCTTCCCTGGGTGTGTTACACTGACAGATAGGGATCAGTCTGCTCTTCCCTGGGTGTGTTACATTGATAGTGTGGGATCAGTCTGGTCTTCTCTGGGTGTGTTACATTGACAGAGTGGGGTCTGTCTGCTCTTCCCTGGGTGTGTTACTTTGATAGAGTGTGGTCAGTCTGCTCTTCCCTGGGTGTGTTACATTGGCAGAGTGGGGTCAGTCTGCTCTTCCCTGGGTGTGTTACACTGACAGAGTGGGGTCAGTCTGCTCTTCCCTGGGTGTGTTACATTGACAGAGTGGGGTCAGTCTGCTCTTCCCTGGGTGTGTTACACTGACAGAGAGGGGTCAGTCTGCTCTTCCCTGGTTGTGTTACATTGGCAGAGTGGGGTCAGTCTGCTCTTCCCTGGGTGTGTTACACTGACAGAGAGGGGTCAGTCTGCTCTTCCCTGGGTTTGTTACATTGACAGAGTGGGGTCAGTCTGGTCTTCCCTGGGTGTGTTACATTGACAGAGTGGGGTCAGTCTGCTATTCACTGGGTGTGTTACTTTGACAGAGTGGGGTCAGTCTGTTTTTTTTTACCTGTGTGGGTTACATTGACAGAGTTGGGCCAGTCTGGTCTTCCCTGGGTGGGTTACAATGACAGAGTGGTGTCAGTCTGCTCTTCGCTGGTTGTGATTCATTGACTGAGTGGGGTCAGTGTGTTTTTCCCTGGGTGTGTTACATTGACAGAGTGAGGTCAGTCTGATCTTCCCTGGGTGGGTTACATTGACAGAGTGGGGTCAGTCTGGTCTTCCCTGGGTGGGTTACAATGACAGTGTGGAGTCAGTCTGCTCTTCCCTGGGTGTATTACGTTGACAGAATGGGATCAGTCTGCTCTTCCCTGGGTGTGTTACATTGACAGAGTGGGGTCAGTCTGGTCTTCCCAGAGTCTGTTACATTGACAGAGTGGGGTCAGTCTGCTCTTCCCTGGGTCTGTTACATTGACAGGGTGAGGTCAGTCTGCTCTTCCTTGGGTCTGTTACATTGACAGTGTGAGGTCAGTCTGCTCTTCCCTGGGTCTGTTACATTGACAGTGTGAGGTCAGTCTGCTCTTCCCTGGGTGTGTTACATTGACAGAGTGGGGTCAGTCTGTTCTTCCCTGGGTGTGTTACATTGACAGAGTGGGGTCAATCTGCTCTTCCCTGGGTGTGTTTCATTGACAGTGTGAGGTCAGTCTGCTCTTCCCTGGGTGTGTTACATTGACAGAGTGTGTTCAGTCTGCTCTTCCCTGGGTGTTTTATATTGACAGAGTGAGGTCAGTCTGCTCTTCCCTGGGTGTGTTACATTGACAGAGTGAGGTCAGTCTGTTCTTACCTGGGTGTGTTACATTGACAGATTGCGGTTAGTCTGCTCTTCCCTGGGTATGTTACATTGACACAGTGGGGTCAATCTGAACGAACACTGAGTGTGTCACATTGACAGATAGGAGTCAGTCTGCTCTTCCCTGGGTGTTACATTGACAGAGTGAGGTCAGTCTGCTATTCACTGGGTGTGTTACATTGACAGAGTGAGGTCAGTATGCTCTTCCCTGGGTGTGTTACACTGACAGAGTTGGGTCAGTCTCCTCTTCCCTGGGTGTGTTACATTGACAGAGTGAGGTCAGTCTGCTATTCACTGGGTGTGTTACACTGACAGAGTCGGGTCAGTCTGCTCTTCCCTGGGTGTGTTACATTGACAGGGTGAGGTCAGTCTGCTCTTCCCTGGGTGTGTTACATTGACAGAGTGTGGTCAGTCTGAATTTCCTGGGTGGGTTAAAGTGACAGAGAGGGGTCTGTCTGCTCTTCCCTGGATGGGTTACAATGACAGAGTGGGTCAGTCTGCTATTCCCTGGGTGTGTTACATTGACAGAGTGGGGTCAGTCTGCTCTTCCCTGGGTTTGGTACATTGACAGAGTGAGGTCAGTCTGCTCTTCCCTGGGTGTGTTAGATTGACAGAGTGGGATCAGTCTGCTCTTCCCTGGGTGTGTTATATTGACAGAGTGGTGTCAGTCTGCTCTTCCCTGTGTGTGTTAGATTGACAGAGTGGGGTCAGTCTGCTTTTCCCTGGGTGTGTTACATTGACAGAGTGGTGTCAGTCTGCTCTTCCCTGGGTGTGTTACATTGACAGAATGTGGTCAGTCTGCTCTTCCCTGGGTGTGTTACATTGACAGAGTGGGGTCAGTCTGCTCTTCCCTGGGTGTGATGGATTGACAGAGTGGGGTCAGTCTGCTTTTCCCTGGGTGTGTTACATTGACAGAGTGGGGTCAGTCTTCTCTTCCCTGGGTGTGTTAGATTGACAGAGTGCGGTCAGTCTGCTCTTCCCTGGGTGTGTTACATTGACAGAGTGGGGTCAGTCTGGTCTTCCCTGGTTGTGTTACATTGACAGAGTGGGGTCTGTCTGCTCTTCTCTGGGTGTGTTACACTGACAGCGAGGGGTCAGTCTGCTCTTCGTTGGTTGTAATTCATTGACTGAATGGGGTCAGTCTGATCTTCCCTGGGTGTGTTTCATTGACAGTGTGGGGTCTGTCTGTTCTTCCCTGGGTGCGTAACGTTGACAGAGTGGGGTCAGTCTGGTCTTCCCTGGGTGGGTTGCAATGACAGAGTGGGTCAGTCTGCTCTTCCCTGGGTGTGTTACATTGACAGAGTGGGGTCTGTCTGTTCTTCCCTGGGTGGGTTACGATGACAGAGTGGGGTCAGTCTGGTCTTCCCTGGGTGGGTTGCAATGACAGAGTGGGTCAGTCTGCTTTTCCCTGGGTGTGTTACATTGACAGAGTGGGGTCAGTCTGTTCTTCCCTGGGTGGGTTACATTGACCGAGTGGGGTCAGTCTGGTCTTCCCTGGTTGTGTTACATTGACAGAGTGGGGTCAGTCTGCTCTTCCCTGGGTGTGTTAGATTGACAGTGTGGGGTCAGTCTGCTCTTCCCTGGGTGTGTTACATTGACAGAGTGGGTTCAGTCTGCTCTTCCCTGGGTGTGTTACATTGACAGAGTGAGGTCAGTCAGCTCTTCCCTGGGTGTGTTACATTGACAGAGTGAGGTCAGTCTGCTCTTCCCTGGGTGTTTTACATTGACAGAGTGAGGTCCGTCTGCTCTTCCCTGGGTGTGTTACATTGACAGAGTGGGGTCAGTCTGCTCTTCCCTGGGTGTGTTAGATTGACAGTGTGGGGTCAGTCTGCTCTTCCCTGGGTGTGTTACATTGACAGAGTGGGTTCAGTCTGCTCTTCCCTGGGTGTGTTACATTGACAGAGTGAGGTCAGTCTGCTCTTCCCTGGGTGTTTTACATTGACAGAGTGAGGTCAGTCTGCTCTTCCCTGGGTGTGTTACGTTGACAGAGTGAGGTCAGTCTGTTCTTACCTGGGTGTGTTACATTGACAGATTGCGGTTAATCTGCTCTTCCCTGGGTATGTTACATTGACACAGTGGGGTCAATCTGAACGAACACTGAGTGTGTCACATTGACAGATAGGAGTCAGTCTGCTCTTCCCTGGGTGTGTTACACTGACAGAGAGGGGTCAGTCTGCTCTTCGCTGGTTGTAATTCATTGACTGAGTGGGGTCAGTCTGATCTTCCCTGGGTGTGTTACATTGACAGAGTGGGGTCAGTCTGTTCTTCCCTGGGTGGCTTACATTGACAGAGTGGGGTCAGTCTAGTCGTCCCTGGGTGGGTTGCAATGACAGAGTGGGTCAGTCTGCTCTTCCCTGGGGGAGTTAAATTGACAGAGTGGGGTCAGTCTGTTCTTCCCTGGGTGGGTTACATTGACAGCGTGGGGTCAGTCTGGTCTTCCCTGGTTGTGTTACTTTGGCAGAGTGGGGTCAGTCTGCTCTTCCCTGGGTGTGTTACACTGACAGATAGGGATCAGTCTGCTCTTCCCTGGGTGTGTTACATTGATAGTGTGGGATCAGTCTGGTCTTCTCTGGGTGTGTTACATTGACAGAGTGGGGTCTGTCTGCTCTTCCCTGGGTGTGTTACTTTGATAGAGTGTGGTCAGTCTGCTCTTCCCTGGGTGTGTTACATTGGCAGAGTGGGGTCAGTCTGCTCTTCCCTGGGTGTGTTACACTGACAGAGTGGGGTCAGTCTGCTCTTCCCTGGGTGTGTTACATTGACAGAGTGGGGTCAGTCTGCTCTTCCCTGGGTGTGTTACACTGACAGAGAGGGGTCAGTCTGCTCTTCCCTGGTTGTGTTACATTGGCAGAGTGGGGTCAGTCTGCTCTTCCCTGGGTGTGTTACACTGACAGAGAGGGGTCAGTCTGCTCTTCCCTGGGTTTGTTACATTGACAGAGTGGGGTCAGTCTGGTCTTCCCTGGGTGTGTTACATTGACAGAGTGGGGTCAGTCTGCTATTCACTGGGTGTGTTACTTTGACAGAGTGGGGTCAGTCTGTTTTTTTTTACCTGTGTGGGTTACATTGACAGAGTGGGGCCAGTCTGGTCTTCCCTGGGTGGGTTACAATGACAGAGTGGTGTCAGTCTGCTCTTCGCTGGTTGTGATTCATTGACTGAGTGGGGTCAGTGTGTTTTTCCCTGGGTGTGTTACATTGACAGAGTGAGGTCAGTCTGAACTTCCCTGGGTGGGTTACATTGACAGAGTGGGGTCAGTCTGGTCTTCCCTGGGTGGGTTACAATGACAGTGTGGAGTCAGTCTGCTCTTCCCTGGGTGTATTACATTGACAGAATGGGATCAGTCTGCTCTTCCCTGGGTGTGTTACATTGACAGAGTGGGGTCAGTCTGGTCTTCCCAGAGTCTGTTACATTGACAGAGTGGGGTCAGTCTGCTCTTCCCTGGGTCTGTTACATTGACAGTGTGAGGTCAGTCTGCTCTTCCTTGGGTCTGTTACATTGACAGTGTGAGGTCAGTCTGCTCTTCCCTGGGTCTGTTACATTGACAGAGTGGGGTCAGTCTGTTCTTCCCTGGGTGTGTTACATTGACAGTGTGAGGTCAGTCTGCTCTTCCCTGGGTGTGTTACATTGACAGAGTGTGTTCAGTCTGCTCTTCCCTGGGTGTTTTATATTGACAGAGTGAGGTCAGTCTGCTCTTCCCTGGGTGTGTTACATTGACAGAGTGAGGTCAGTCTGTTCTTACCTGGGTGTGTTACATTGACAGATTGCGGTTAGTCTGCTCTTCCCTGGGTGTGTTACATTGACAGAGTGGGGTCAGTCTGCTCTTCCCTGGGTGTGTCACATTGACAAAGAGTGGTCAGTCTGCTCTTCCCTGGGTGTGTTACATTGGCAGAGTGGGGTCAGTCTGCTCTTCCCTGGGTGTGTTACACTGACAGAGTGGGGTCAGTCTGCTCTTCCCTGGGTGTGATGGATTGACAGAGTGGGGTCAGTCTGCTCTTCCCTGGGTGTGTTACATTGACCGAGTGGGGTCAGTCTGCTCTTCCCTGGGTGTGTTACATTGAAAGAGTGGAGTCTGTCTGCTCTTCCCTGGGTGTGTTACATTGACAGAGTAGGGTCAGTCTGCTCTTCCCTGGGTGGATTACATTGACAGAGTGGGGTCAGTCTGCTCTTCCCTGGGTGTGTTACATTGACAGAGTGGGGTCAGTCTGCTCTTCCCTGGGTGTGTTAGTTTGACAGTGTGGGGTCAGTCTGCTCTTCCCTGGGTGTGTAACATTGACAGAGTGGGTTCAGTCTGCTCTTCCCTGGGTGTTTTACATTGACAGATTGCGGTTAGTCTGCTCTTCATTGGGATGTTACATTGACACAGTGGGGTCAATCTGAACGAAGACTGGGTGTGTCACATTGACAGAAAGGGGTCAGTCTGCTCTTCCCTGGATGTTACATTGACAGAGTGGGGTCAGTCTGCCCTTCCCTGGGTGTGATACATTGACAGAGTGGGGTCAGTCTGCTCTTCCCTGGGTGTGTTACATTGACAGAGTGGGGTCAGTCTGCTCTTCCCTGGGTGTGTTACATTGACAGAGTGGGTTCAGTCTGCTCTTCCCTGGGTGTGTTACATTGACAGAGTGAGGTCAGTCTGCTCTTCCCTGGGTGTCACATTGACAGAGTGGGGTCAGTCTGGTCTTCCCTGGGTGTGTTACATTGACAGAGTGGGTACAGTCTGCTCTTCCCTGGGTGTGTTACTTTGACAGAGTGAGGTCACTCTGCTGTTCCTGGGTGGGTTACATTGACAGAGTGGGGTCAGTCTGTTCTTCCCTGGGTGGGTTACATTGACAGAGTGGGGTCAGTCTGGTCTTCCCTGGTTGTGTTACATTGACAGAGTGGAGTCAGTCTGCTCTTCCCTGGGTGTGTTACACTGACAGAGTGGGGTCAGTCTGCTCTTCCCTGGGTGTGGTACATTGACAGAGTGAGGTCAGTCTGCTCTTCCCTGGGTGTGTTAGATTGACAGAGTGGGATCAGTCTGCTCTTCCCTGGGTGTGTTATATTGACAGAGTGGTGTCAGTCTGCTCTTCCCTGGGTGTGTTAGATTGACAGAGTGGGGTCAGTCTGCTTTTCCCTGGGTGTGTTACATTGACAGAGTGGTGTCAGTCTGCTCTTCCCTGGGTGTGTTACATTGACAGAATGTGGTCAGTCTGCTCTTCCCTGGGTGTGTTACATTGACAGAGTGGGGTCAGTCTGCTCTTCCCTGGGTGTGATGGATTGACAGAGTGGGGTCAGTCTGCTTTTCCCTGGGTGTGTTACATTGACAGAGTGGGGTCAGTCTTCTCTTCCCTGGGTGTGTTAGATTGACAGAGTGCGGTCAGTCTGCTCTTCCCTGGGTGTGTTACATTGACAGAGTGGGGTCAGTCTGCTCTTCCCTGGGTGTGTTACATTGACAGAGTGAGGTCAGTCTGCTCTTCCCTGGGTGTGTTACATTGACAGAGTGGGGTCAGTCTGCTCTTCTCTTTGTGGGTTATATTGACAGAGTGGGGTCAGTGTGTTTTTCCCTGGGCGTGTTACATTGACAGAGTCGGGTCAGTCTGCTCTTGCCTGGGTGTGTTACATTGACAGAGTGACGTCTGTCTGCTCCTACCTGGGTGTGTTACATTGACAGATTGCGGTTAGTCTGCTCTTCCCTGGGTGTGTTACATTGACAGAGTGGGGTCAGTCTGCTCTTCCCTGGGTGTGTCACATTGACAAAGAGTGGTCAGTCTGCTCTTCCCTGGGTGTGTTACATTGGCAGAGTGGGGTCAGTCTGCTCTTCCCTGGGTGTGTTACACTGACAGAGTGGGGTCAGTCTGCTCTTCCCTGGGTGTGATGGATTGACAGAGTGGGGTCAGTCTGCTCTTCCCTGGGTGTGTTACATTGACCGAGTGGGGTCAGTCTGCTCTTCCCTGGGTGTGTTACATTGACAGAGTGGAGTCAGTCTGCTCTTCCCTGGGTGTGTTACATTGACAGAGTAGGGTCAGTCTGCTCTTCCCTGGGTGGATTACATTGACAGAGTGGGGTCAGTCTGCTCTTCCCTGGGTGTGTTACATTGACAGAGTGGGGTCAGTCTGCTCTTCCCTGGGTGTGTTACTTTGACAGTGTGGGGTCAGTCTGCTCTTCCCTGGGTGTGTAACATTGACAGAGTGGGTTCAGTCTGCTCTTCCCTGGGTGTTTTACATTGACAGAATGAGGTCAGTCTGCTCTTCCCTGGGTGTGTTACATTGACAGATTGCGGTTAGTCTGCTCTTCATTGGGATGTTACATTGACACAGTGGGGTCAATCTGAACGAAGACTGGGTGTGTCACATTGACAGAAAGGGGTCAGTCTGCTCTTCACTGGGTGTTACATTGACAGAGTGGGGTCAGTCTGCCCTTCCCTGGGTGTGATACATTGACAGAGTGGGGTCAGTCTGCTCTTCCCTGGGTGTGTTACATTGACAGAGTGGGGTCAGTCTGCTCTTCCCTGGGTGTGTTACATTGACAGAGTGGGTTCAGTCTTCTCTTCCCTGGGTGTGTTACATTGACAGAGTGAGGTCAGTCTGCTCTTCCCTGGGTGTCACATTGACAGAGTGGGGTCAGTCTGGTCTTCCCTGGGTGTGTTACATTGACAGAGTGGGTACACTCTGCTCTTCCCTGGGTGTGTTACTTTGACAGAGTGAGGTCACTCTGCTGTTCCTGGGTGTGTTACATTGACAGAGTGGGGTCAGTCTGTTCTTCCCTGGGTGGGTTACATTGACAGAGTGGGGTCAGTCTGGTCTTCCCTGGTTGTGTTACATTGACAGAGTGGAGTCAGTCTGCTCTTTCCTGGGTGTGTTACACTGACAGAGAGGGGTCAGTCTGCTCTTCGCTGGTTGTAATTCATTGATTGAGTGGGGTCAGTCTGATCTTCCCTGGGTGTGTTACATTGACAGAGTGGGGTCAATCTGAACGAACACTGGGTGTGTTACATTGACCGAGTGGGGTCAGTCTGCTCTTCCCTGGGTGTTACATTGACAGAGTGGGGTCAGTCTGCTCTTCCCTGGGTGTGTTTCATTGACAGAGTGTGGTCAGTCTGCTCTTCCCTGGGTGTGTTACATTGACAGAGTGGGGTCAGTCTGCTCTTCCCTGGGTGTGATGGATTGACAGAGTGGGGTCAGTCTGCTTTTCCCTGGGTGTGTTACATTGACAGAGTGGGGTCAGTCTTCTCTTCCCTGGGTGTGTTAGATTGACAGAGTGCGGTCAGTCTGCTCTTCCCTGGGTGTGTTACATTGACAGAGTGGGGTCAGTCTGCTCTTCCCAGGGTGTGTTACATTGACAGAGTGAGGTCAGTCTGCTCTTCCCTGGGTGTGTTACATTGACAGAGTGGGGTCAGTCTGCTCTTCCCTTTGTGGGTTATATTGACAGAGTGGGGTCAGTCTGCTTTTCCCTGGGCGTGTTACATTGACAGAGTCGGGTCAGTCTGCTCTTGCCTGGGTGTGTTACATTGACAGAGTGACGTCAGTCTGCTCCTACCTGGGTGTGTTACATTGACAGATTGCGGTTAGTCTGCTCTTCCCTGGGTGTGTTACATTGACAGAGTGGGGTCAGTCTGCTCTTCCCTGGGTGTGTCACATTGACAAAGAGTGGTCAGTCTGCTCTTCCCTGGGTGTGTTACATTGGCAGAGTGGGGTCAGTCTGCTCTTCCCTGGGTGTGTTACACTGACAGAGTGGGGTCAGTCTGCTCTTCCCTGGGTGTGATGGATTGACAGAGTGGGGTCAGTCTGCTCTTCCCTGGGTGTGTTACATTGACAGAGTGGAGTCAGTCTGCTCTTCCCTGGGTGTGTTACATTGACAGAGTAGGGTCAGTCTGCTCTTCCCTGGGTGGATTACATTGACAGAGTGGGGTCAGTCTGCTCTTCCCTGGGTGTGTTACATTGACAGAGTGGGGTCAGTCTGCTCTTCCCTGGGTGTGTTACTTTGACAGTGTGGGGTCAGTCTGCTCTTCCCTGGGTGTGTAAGATTGACAGAGTGAGGTCAGTCTGCTCTTCCCTGGGTGTGTTACATTGACAGATTGCGGTTAGTCTGCTCTTCCCTGGGTGTGTTACATTGACAGAGTGGTGTCAGTCTGCTCTTCCCTGGGTGTGTTACATTGACAGAGTGGTGTCAGTCTGCTCTTCCCTGGGTGTGTTACATTGACAGATTGCGGTTAGTCTGCTCTTCCCTGGGTATGTTACATTGACACAGTGGGGTCAATCTGAACGAAGACTGGGTGTGTCACATTGACAGAAAGGGGTCAGTCTGCTCTTCCCTGGGTGTTACATTGACAGAGTGGGGTCAGTCTGCCCTTCCCTGGGTGTGTTACATTGACAGAGTGAGGTCAGTCTGCTCTTCCCTGGGTGTGTTACACTGACAGAGTGGGGTCAGTCTGCTCTTCCCTGGGTGTGATGGATTGACAGAGTGGGGTCAGTCTGCTCTTCCCTGGGTGTGTTACATTGACCGAGTGGGGTCAGTCTGCTCTTCCCTGGGTGTGTTACATTGACAGAGTGGAGTCAGTCTGCTCTTCCCTGGGTGTGTTACATTGACAGAGTAGGGTCAGTCTGCTCTTCCCTGGGTGGATTACATTGACAGAGTGGGGTCAGTCTGCTCTTCCCTGGGTGTGTTACATTGACAGAGTGGGGTCAGTCTGCTCTTCCCTGGGTGTGTTACTTTGACAGTGTGGGGTCAGTCTGCTCTTCCCTGGGTGTGTAACATTGACAGAGTGGGTTCAGTCTGCTCTTCCCTGGGTGTTTTACATTGACAGAATGAGGTCAGTCTGCTCTTCCCTGGGTGTGTTACATTGACAGATTGCGGTTAGTCTGCTCTTCATTGGGATGTTACATTGACACAGTTGGGTCAATCTGAACGAAGACTGGGTGTGTCACATTGACAGAAAGGGGTCAGTCTGCTCTTCCCTGGGTGTTACATTGACAGAGTGGGGTCAGTCTGCCCTTCCCTGGGTGTGATACATTGACAGAGTGGGGTCAGTCTGCTCTTCCCTGGGTGTGTTACATTGACAGAGTGGGGTCAGTCTGCTCTTCCCTGGGTGTGTTACATTGACAGAGTGGGTTCAGTCTGCTCTTCCCTGGGTGTGTTACATTGACAGAGTGAGGTCAGTCTGCTCTTCCCTGGGTGTGTCACATTGACAAAGAGTGGTCAGTCTGCTCTTCCCTGGGTGTGTTACATTGGCAGAGTGGGGTCAGTCTGCTCTTCCCTGGGTGTGTTACACTGACAGAGTGGGGTCATTCTGCTCTTCCCTGGGTGTGATGGATTGACAGAGTGGGGTCAGTCTGCTCTTCCCTGGGTGTGTTACATTGACAGAGTGGGGTCAGTCTGCTCTTCCCTGGGTGTGTTACATTGACAGAGTGGAGTCAGTCTGCTCTTCCCTGGGTGTGTTACATTGACAGAGTAGGGTCAGTCTGCTCTTCCCTGGGTGGATTACATTGACAGAGTGGGGTCAGTCTGCTCTTCCCTGGGTGTGTTACATTGACAGAGTGGGGTCAGTCTGCTCTTCCCTGGGTGTGTTACTTTGACAGTGTGGGGTCAGTCTGCTCTTCCCTGGGTGTGTAAGATTGACAGAGTGGGTTCAGTCTGCTCTTCCCTGGGTGTGTTACATTGACAGAGTGAGGTCAGTCTGCTCTTCCCTGGGTGTGTTACATTGACAGATTGCGGTTAGTCTGCTCTTCCCTGGGTGTGTTACATTGACAGAGTGGTGTCAGTCTGCTCTTCCCTGGGTGTGTTACATTGACAGAGTGGTGTCAGTCTGCTCTTCCCTGGGTGTGTTACATTGACAGATTGCGGTTAGTCTGCTCTTCCCTGGGTATGTTACATTGACACAGTGGGGTCAATCTGAACGAAGACTGGGTGTGTCACATTGACAGAAAGGGGTCAGTCTGCTCTTCCCTGGGTGTTACATTGACAGAGTGGGGTCAGTCTGCCCTTCCCTGGGTGTGTTACATTGACAGAGTGAGGTCAGTCTGCTCTTCCCTGGGTGTGTTACATTGACAGAGTGGTGTCAGTCTGCTCTTCCCTGGGTGTGTTACATTGACAGATTGCGGTTAGTCTGCTCTTCCCTGGGTATGTTACATTGACACAGTGGGGTCAATCTGAACGAAGACTGGGTGTGTCACATTGACAGAAAGGGGTCAGTCTGCTCTTCCCTGGGTGTTACATTGACAGAGTGGGGTCAGTCTGCCCTTCCCTGGGTGTGATACATTGACAGAGTGAGGTCAGTCTGCTCTTCCCTGGGTGTGTTACATTGACAGAGTGGTGTCAGTCTGCTCTTCCCTGGGTGTGTTACATTGACAGATTGCGGTTAGTCTGCTCTTCCCTGGGTATGTTACATTGACACAGTGGGGTCAATCTGAACGAAGACTGGGTGTGTCACATTGACAGAAAGGGGTCAGTCTGCTCTTCCCTGGGTGTTACATTGACAGAGTGGGGTCAGTCTGCCCTTCCCTGGGTGTGATACATTGACAGAGTGGGGTCAGTCTGCTCTTCCCTGGGTGTGTTACATTGACAGAGTGGGGTCAGTCTGCTCTTCCCTGGGTGTGTTACATTGACAGAGTGGGTTCAGTCTGCTCTTCCCTGGGTGTGTTACATTGACAGAGTGAGGTCAGTCTGCTCTTCCCTGGGTGTTACATTGACAGAGTGGGGTCAGTCTGGTCTTCCCTGGGTGTGTTACATTGACAGAGTGGGTACAGTCTGCTCTTCCCTGGGTGTGTTACTTTGACAGAGTGAGGTCACTCTTCTGTTCCTGGGTGTGTTACATTGACAGAGTGGGGTCAGTCTGTTCTTCCCTGGGTGGGTTACATTGACAGAGTGGGGTCAGTCTTGTCTTCCCTGGTTGTGTTACATTGACAGAGTGGGGTCAGTCTGCTCTTCCCTGGGTGTGTTACACTGACAGAGAGGGGTCAGTCTGCTCTTCGCTGGTTGTAATTCATTGATTGAGTGGGGTTAGTCTGATCTTCCCTGGGTGTGTTACATTGACAGAGTGGGGTCAATCTGAACGAACACTGGGTGTGTTACATTGACCGAGTGGGGTCAGTCTGGTCTTCCCTGCGTGTTACATTGACAGAGTGGGGTCAGTCTGCTCTTCCCTGGGTGTGTTACATTGACAGAGTGGGGTCAGTCTGCTCTTCCCTGGGTGTGTTACATTGACAGTGTGGGGTCAGTCTGCTCTTCCCTGGGTGTGTTACATTGACAGAGTGGGTTCAGTCTGCTCTTCCCTGGGTGTGTTACATCGACAGAGTGAGGTCAGTCTGCTCTTCCCTGGGTGTTTTACATTGACAGAGTGAGGTCAGTCTGCTCTTCCCTGGGTGTGTTACATTGACAGAGTGAAGTCAGTCTGTTCTTACCTGGGTGTGTTACATTGACAGATTGCGGTTAGTCTGCTCTTCCCTGGGTATGTTACATTGACATAGTGGGGTCAATCTGAACGAACACTGAGTGTGTCACATTGACAGATAGGAGTCAGTCTGCTCTTCCCTGGGTGTTACATTGACAGAGTGGGGTCAGTCTGCTCTTCCCTGGGTGTGTTACATTGACAGAGTGGGGTCAGTCTGCTCTTCCTTGGGTGTGTTACATTGACAGAGTGGGGTCTGTCTGCTGTTACCTGGGTGTGTTACATTGACAGAGTGAGGTCAGTCTGCTCTTCCCTGGGTGTTTTACATTGACTGAGTGGGGTCAGTCTGATCTTCCCACGGTGTGTTACATTGACAGAGTGAGGTCAGTCTGCTGTTCACTGGGTGTGCTACATTGACAGAGTGGGGTCAGTCTGCTCTTCCCTGGGTGTGTTACATTGACAAAGTGGTATCAGTCTGTTCTTCCCTGGGTGGGTTACATTGACAGAGTGGGGTCTGTCTGCTCTTCTCTGGGTGTGTTACACTGACAGCGAGGGGTCAGTCTGCTCTTCGTTGGTTGTAATTCATTGACTGAATGGGGTCAGTCTGATCTTCCCTGGGTGTGTTTCATTGACAGTGTGGGGTCTGTCTGTTCTTCCCTGCGTGGGTTACGTTGACAGAGTGGGGTCAGTCTGGTCTTCCCTGGGTGTGTTGCAATGACAGAGTGGGTCAGTCTGCTCTTCCCTGGGTGTGTTACATTGACAGAGTGGGGTCTGTCTGTTCTTCCCTGGGTGGGTTACGATGACAGAGTGGGGTCAGTCTGGTCTTCCCTGGGTGGGTTGCAATGACAGAGTGGGTCAGTCTGCTCTTCCCTGGGTGTGTTACATTGACAGAGTGGAGTCAGTCTGTTCTTCCCTGGGTGGGTTACATTGACCGAGTGGGGTCAGTCTGGTCTTCCCTGGTTGTGTTACATTGACAGAGTGTGGTCAGTCTGCTCTTCCCTGGGTGTGTTACACTGACAGAGAGGGGTCAGTCTGGTCTTCCCTGGGTGTGTTACATTGACAGTGTGGGATCAGTCTGGTCTTCTCTGGGTGTGTTACATTGACAGAGTGGGGTCAGTTTGGTCTTCCCTGGGTGTGTTACATTGACAGAGTGGGGTCAGTCTGCTATTCACTGGGTGTGTTACATTGACAGTGTGGGGTCAGTCTGTTTTTTTTTACCTGGGTGGGTTACATTGTCAGAGTGGGGTCAGTCTGCTCTTCCCTGGTTGTGTTACATTGACAGAGTGGGGTCAGTCTGCTCTTCCCTGGGTGTGTTAGATTGACAGTGTGGGGTCAGTCTGCTCTTCCCTGGGTGTGTTACATTGAAAGAGTGGGTTCAGTATGCTCTTCCCTGGGTGTGTTACATTGACAGAGTGAGGTCAGTCTGTTCTTCCCTGGGTGTTTTACATTGACAGAGTGAGGTCAGTCTGCTCTTCCCTGGGTGTGTTACATTGACAGAGTGAGGTCAGTCTGTACTTACCTGGGTGTGTTACATTGACAGATTGCGTTTAATCTGCTCTTCCCTGGGTATGTTACATTGACACAGTGGGGTCAATCTGAACGAACACTGAGTGTGTCACATTGACAGATAGGAGTCTGTCTGCTCTTCCCTGGGTGTGTTACACTGACAGAGAGGGGTCAGTCTGCTCTTCGCTGGTTGTAATTCATTGACTGAGTGGCGTCAGTCTGCTCTTCCCTGGGTGTGTTACATTGACAGAGTGGGGTCAATCTGTTCTTCCCTGGTGGGCTTACATTGACAGAGTGGGGTCAGTCTAGTCGTCCCTGGGTGGGTTGCAATGACAGAGTAGGTCAGTCTGCTCTTCCCGGGGTGTTAAATTGACAGAGTGGGGTCAGTCTGTTCTTCCCTGGGTGGGTTACATTGACAGCGTGGGGTCAGTCTGGTCTTCCCTGGTTCTGTTACTTTGGCAGAGTGGGGTCAGTCTGCTCTTCCCTGGGTGTGTTACACTGACAGATAGGGGTCAGTCTGCTCTTCCCTGGGTGTGTTACATTGATAGTGTGGGATCAGTGTGGTCTTCTCTGGGTGTGTTACATTGACAGAGTGGGGTCAGTCTGCTCTTCCCTGGGTGTGTTACACTGACAGAGAGGGGTCAGTCTGCTGTTCACTGGGTGTGTTACATTGACAGAGTGGGGTCAGTCTGCTCTTCCCTGGGTGTGTTACACTGACAGAGAGGGGTCAGTCTGCTCTTCCCTGGTTGTGTTACATTGGCAGAGTGGGGTCAGTCTGCTCTTCCCTGGGTGTGTTACACTGACAGAGTGGGGTCAGTCTGCTCTTTCCTGGGTGTGTTACATTGACAGAGTGGGGCCAGTCTGGTCTTCCCTGGGTGTGTTACATTGACAGAGTGGGGTCAGTCTGCTATTCACTGGGTGTAGTTCTTGACCGAGTGAGGTCAGTGTGCTCTTCCCTGGGTGTGTTACTTTGACAGTGTGGGGTCAGTCTGTTTTTTTTTACCTGTGTGGGTTACATTGACAGAGTGGGGCCAGTCTGGTCTTCCCTGGGTGGGTTACAATGACAGAGTGGGGTCAGTCTGATCTTCGCTGGTTGTGATTCATTGACTGAGTGGGGTCAGTGTGTTTTTCCCTGGGTGTGTTACATTGACAGAGTGAGGTCAGTCTGATCTTCCCTGGGTGGGTTACATTGACAGAGTGGGGTCAGTCTGGTCTTCCCTGGGTGGGTTACAATGACAGTGTGGAGTCAGTCTGCTCTTCCATGGGTGTATTACATTGACAGAATGGGGTCAGTCTGCTCTTCCCTGGGTGTGTTACATTGACAGAGTGGGGTCAGTCTGGTCTTCCCTGAGTGTTACATTGACAGAGTGGGGTCAGTCTGCTCTTCCCTGGGTCTGTTACATTGACAGTGTGAGGTCAGTCTGCTCTTCCTTGGGTCTGTTACATTGACAGTGTGAGGTCAGTCTGATCTTCCCTGGGTATGTTACATTGACAGAGTGGGGTCAGTCTGTTCTTCCCTGGGTGGGTTACATTGACAGAGTGGTGTCAGTCTGGTCTTCCCTGGTTGTGTTACATTGACAGAATGGGGTCAGTGTGATCTTCCCTGCGTGTGTTACACTGACAGAGAGGGGTCAGTCTGCTCTTCGCTGGTTGTAATTCATTGATTGAGTGGGGTCAGTCTGATCTTCCCTGGGTGTGTTACATTGACAGAGTGGGGTCAATCTGAACGAACTTTGGGTCTGTTACATTGACCGAGTGGGGTCAGTCTGCTCTTCCCTGGGTGTTACATTGACAGAGTGGGGTCAGTCTGCTCTTCCCTGGGTGTGTTACATTGACAGAGTGGTTTCAGTCTGCTCTTCCCTGGGTGTGTTACATTGACAGTGTGGGGTCAGTCTGCTCTTCCCCGGGTGTGTTACATTGACAGAGTGGGTTCAGTCTGCTATTCACTGGGTGTGTTACATTGACAGAGTGGGGTCAGTCTGATCTTCCCTGGGTGGGTTACATTGACAGAGTGGGGTCAGTCTGCTCTTCCCTGGGTCTGTTACATTGACAGTGTGAGGTCAGTCTGCTCTTCCTTGGGTCTGTTACATTGACAGAGTGGGGTCAGTCTGCTCTTCCCTGCGTCTGTTACATTGACAGAGTGAGGTCAGTCTTCTCTTCCTTGGGTCTGTTACATTGACAGAGTGGGGTCAGTCTGCTCTTCCCTGGGTGTGTTATATTGACAGAGTGGGTTCAGTCTGTTCTTCCCTGGGTGTGTTACATTGACAGAGTGGGTTCAGTCTGTTCTTCCCTGAGTGTGTTACATTGACAGAGTGAGGTCAGTCTGCTCTTCCCTGGGTGTGTTACACTGACAGAGTCGGGTCAGTCTGCTCTTCCCTGGGTGTGTTACAATGACAGTGTGAGGTCAGTCTGCTCTTCCCTGGGTGTGTTACACTGACAAAGTCGGGTCAGTCTGCTCTTCCCTGGGTGTGTTACATTGACAGAGTGAGGTCAGTCTGCTCTTCCCTGGGTGTGTTACACTGACAGAGTGGGGTCAGTCTGCTCTTCCCTGGGTGTGTTACATTGACAGTGTTAGGTCAGTCTGCTCTTCACTGGGTGTGTTACATTGACAGAGTGTGGTCAGTCTGCTCTTTCCTGGGTGGGTTAAAGTGACAGAGAGGGGTCAGTCTGCTCTTCCCTGGATTGGTTACAATGACAGAGTGGGGTCAGTCTGCTATTCCCTGGATGTGTTACATTGACAGAGAGGTGTCAGTCTGCTCTTCCCTGGGTGTGGTACATTGACAGAGTGAGGTCAGTCTGCTCTTCCCTGGGTGTGTTAGATTGACAAAGTGGGATCAGTCTGCTCTTCCCTGGGTATGTAAGATTGACAGAGTGGGGTCAGTCTGCTCTTCACTGGGTGTGTTACATTGACAGAGTGAGGTCAGTCTGCTCTTCCTTGGTTGTGTTACATTGACAGAGTGAGGTCAGTGTGCTCTTCCCTGGGTGTGATGGATTGACAGAGTGGGGTCAGTCTGCACTTCCCTGGGTGTGTTACATTGACAGAGTGGTGTCAGTCTGCTCTTCCCTGGGTGTGTTACATTGACAGAATGTGGTCAGTCTGCTCTTCCCTGGGTGTGTTACATTGACAGAGTGGGGTCAGTCTGCTCTTCCCTGGGTGTGATGGATTGACAGAGTGGGGTCAGTCTGCTTTTCCCTGGGTGTGTTACATTGACAGAGTGGGGTCAGTCTTCTCTTCCCTGGGTGTGTTAGATTGACAGAGTGGGGTCAGTCTGCTTTTCCCTGGGTGTGTTACATTGACAGAGTGGGGTCAGTCTTCTCTTCCCTGGGTGTGTTACATTGACAGAGTGAGGTCAGTCTGCTCTTCCCTGGGTGTGTTACATTGACAGAGTGGGGTCAGTCTGCTCTTCCCTTTGTGGGTTATATTGACAGAGTGGGGTCAGTCTGCTTTTCCCTGGGCGTGTTACATTGACAGAGTGGGGTCAGTCTGCTCTTCCCTGGGTGTGTTACATGGACAGAGTGGGTTCAGTCTGCTCTTTCCTGGGTGTGTTACATTGACAGAGTGAGGTCAGTCTGCTCTTCCCTGGGTGTGTTACATGGACAGAGTGGGTTCAGTCTGCTCTTCCCTGGGTGTTTTACATTAACAGAGTGAGGTCAGTCTGCTCTTCCCTGGGTGTGTTACATTGACAGAGTGGGGTCAGTCTGCTCTTCCCTGGTTGTGTTACATTGACAGAGTGGGGTCAGTCTGCTCTTCCCTGGGTGTGTAACATTGACAGAGTGAGGTCAGTCTGCTATTCACTGGGTGTGTTACATTGACAGAGTGGGGTCAGTCTGCTCTTCCCTGGGTGTGTTACACTGACAGAGTCGGGTCAGTCTGCTCTTCCCTGGGTGTGTTACATTGACAGAGTGGGGTCAGTCTGTTCTTCCCTGGGTGGGTTACATTGACCATGTGGGGTCAGTCTGGTCTTCCCTGGTTGTGTTACATTGACAGAGTGGGGTCAGTCTGCTCTTCCCTGGGTGTGTTACACTGACAGAGAGGGGTCAGTCTGCTCTTCGCTGGGTGTGTTACATTGACAGAGTGGGGTCAGTCTGCTCTTCCCTGGGTGTGTTACATTGACAGAGTGGGGTCAGTCTGCTCTTCCCTGGGTGTGTTACATTGACAGAGTGGGGTCAGTCTGCTCTTCCCTGGGTGTGTTACATTGACAGAGTGGAGTCAGTCTGCTCTTCCCTGGGTGTGTTACATTGACAGAGTGGGGTCAGTCTGCTCTTCCCTGGGTGGATTACATTGACACAGTGGGGTCAGTCTGCTCTTCCCTGGGTGTGTTACATTGACAGAGTGGGGTCAGTCTGCATATCCCTGGGTGTGTTACATTGACAGTGTGGGGTCAGTGTGCTCTTCCCTGGGTGTGTAACATTGACAGTGTGGGTTCAGTCTGCTCTTCCCTGGGTGTGTTACATTGACAGAGTGAGGTCAGTCTGCTCTTCCCTGGGTGTTTTACATTGACAGAGTGAGGTCAGTCTGCTCTTCCCTGGGTGTGTTACATTGACAGAGTGGGGTCAGTCTGCTCTTCCCTGGGTGTGTTACATTGACAGATTGCGGTTAGTCTGCTCTTCCCTGGGTATGTTACATTGACACAGTGGGGTCAATCTGAACGAACACTGGGTGTGTCACATTGACAGAAAGGGGTCAGTCTGCTCTACCCTGGGTGTTACATTGACAGAGTGGGGTCAGTCTGCCCTTCCCTGGGTGTGTTACATTGACAGAGTGGGGTCAGTCTGCTCTTCCCTGGGAGTGTTACATTGACAGAGTGGGGTCAGTCTGCTCTTCCCTGGGTGTGTTACATTGACAGAGTGGGTTCAGTCTGCTCTTCCCTGGGTGTGTTACATTGACAGAGTGGGGTCAGTCTGCCCTTCCCTGGGTGTGTTACATTGACAGAGTGGGGTCAGTCTGCTCTTCCCTGGGTGTGTTACATTGACAGAGTGGGTTCAGTCTGCTCTTCCCTGGGTGTGTTACTTTGACAGAGTGAGGTCAGTCTGCTCTTCCCTGGGTGTTACATTGTCAGAGTGGGGTCAGTCTGCTCTTCCCTGGGTGTGTTACATTGACAGAGTGAGGTCACTCTGCTGTTCCTGGGTGTGTTACATTGACAGAGTGGGGTCAGTCTGTTCTTCCCTGGGTGGGTTACATTGACCGTGTGGGGTCAGTCTGGTCTTCCCTGGTTGTGTTACATTGACAGAGTGGGGTCAGTCTGCTCTTCCCTGGGTGTGTTACACTGACAGAGAGGGGTCAGTCTGCTCTTCGCTGGGTGTGTTACATTGACAGAGTGGGGTCAGTCTGCTCTTCCCTGGGTGTGTTACATTGACAGAGTGGGGTCAGTCTGCTCTTCCCTGGGTGTGTTACATTGACAGAGTGGGGTCAGTCTGCTCTTCCCTGGGTGTGTTACATTGACAGAGTGGAGTCAGTCTGCTCTTCCCTGGGTGTGTTACATTGACAGAGTGGGGTCAGTCTGCTCTTCCCTGGGTGGTTTACATTGACACAGTGGGGTCAGTCTGCTCTTCCCTGGGTGTGTTACATTGACAGAGTGGGGTCAGTCTGCTCTTCCCTGGGTGTGTTACATTGACAGTGTGGGGTCAGTGTGCTCTTCCCTGGGTGTGTAACATTGACAGTGTGGGTTCAGTCTGCTCTTCCCTGGGTGTGTTACATTGACAGAGTGAGGTCAGTCTGCTCTTCCCTGGGTGTTTTACATTGACAGAGTGAGGTCAGTCTGCTCTTCCCTGGGTGTGTTACATTGACAGAGTGGGGTCAGTCTGCTCTTCCCTGGGTGTGTTACATTGACACAGTGGGGTCAATCTGAACGAACACTGGGTGTGTCACATTGACAGAAAGGGGTCAGTCTGCTCTTCCCTGGGTGTTACATTGACAGAGTGGGGTCAGTCTGCCCTTCCCTGGGTGTGTTACATTGACAGAGTGGGGTCAGTCTGCTCTTCCCTGGGAGTGTTACATTGACAGAGTGGGGTCAGTCTGCTCTTCCCTGGGTGTGTTACATTGACAGAGTGGGTTCAGTCTGCTCTTCCCTGGGTGTGTTACATTGACAGAGTGGGGTCAGTCTGCCCTTCCCTGGGTGTGTTACATTGACAGAGTGGGGTCAGTCTGCTCTTCCCTGGGTGTGTTACATTGACAGAGTGGGTTCAGTCTGCTCTTCCCTGGGTGTGTTACATTGACAGAGTGAGGTCAGTCTGCTCTTCCCTGGGTGTTACATTGTCAGAGTGGGGTCAGTCTGCTCTTCCCTGGGTGTGTTACATTGACAGAGTGAGGTCACTCTGCTGTTCCTGGGTGTGTTACATTGACAGAGTGGGGTCAGTCTGTTCTTCCCTGGGTGGGTTACATTGACACAGTGGGGTCAGTCTGGTCTTCCCTGGTTGTGTTCCATTGACAGAGTGGGGTCAGTCTGCTCTTCCCTGGGTGTGTTATACTGACAGAGAGGGGTCAGTCTGCTCTTCGCTGGCTGTAATTCATTGATTGAGTGTCGTCAGTCTGATCTTCCCTGGGTGTGTTACATTGACAGAGTGGGGTCAATCTGAACGAACACTGGGTGTGTTACATTGACCGAGTGGGGTCAGTCTGCTCTTCCCTGGGTGTTACATTGACAGAGTGGGGTCAGTCTGCTCTTCCCTGGGTGTGTTACATTGACAGAGTGGGGTCACTCTGCTCTTCCCTGGGTGTGTTACATTGACAGTGTGGGGTCAGTCTGCTCTTCCCTGGGTGTGTTACATTGACAGAGTGGGTTCAGTCTGCTCTTCCCTGGGTGTGTTACTTTGACAGAGTGAGGTCAGTCTGCTCTTCCCTGGGTGTTTTACATTGACAGAGTGAGGTCTGTCTGCTCTTCCCAGGGTGTGTTACATTGACAGAGTGAGGTCAGTCTGTTCTTACCTGGGTGTGTTACATTGACAGATTGCGGTTAGTCTGCCCTTCCCTGGGTATGATACATTGACACAGTGGGGTCAATCTGAACGAACACTGAGTGTGTCACATTGACAGATAGGAGTCGGTCTGCTCTTCCCTGGGTGTTACATTGACAGAGTGGGGTCAGTCTGATCTTCCCTGGGTGTGTTACATTGACAGAGTGAGGTCAGTCTGCTGTTCACTGGGTGTGTTACAGTGACAGAGTGGGGTCAGTCTGCTCTTCCCTGGGTGTGTTACATTGACAGAGTGGTATCAGTCTGTTCTTCCCTGGGTGGGTTACATTAACAGAGTGGGGTCAGTCTGGTCTTCCCTGGTTGTGTTACGTTGACAGAGTGGGGTCTGTCTGCTCTTCTCTGGGTGTGTTACACTGACAGCGAGGGGTCCGTCTGCTCTTCGCTGGTTGTAATTCATTGACTGAATGGGGTCAGTCTGATCTTCCCTGGGTGTGTTTCATTGACAGTGTGGGGTCTGTCTGTTCTTCCCTGGGTGGGTTACGTTGACAGAGTGGGGTCAGTCTGGTCTTCCCTGGGTGGGTTGCAATGACAGAGTGGGTCAGTCTGCTCTTCCCTGGGTGTGTTACATTGACAGAGTGGGGTCTGTCTGTTCTTCCCTGGGTGGGTTACGATGACAGAGTGAGGTCAGTCTGTTCTTACCTGGGTGTGTTACATTGACAGATTGCGGTTAATCTGCTCTTCCCTGGGTATGTTACATTGACACAGTGGGGTCAATCTGAACGAACACTGAGTGTGTCACATTGACAGATAGGAGTCAGTCTGCTCTTCCCTGGGTGTGTTACACTGACAGAGAGGGGTCAGTCTGCTCTTCGCTGGTTGTAATTCATTGACTGAGTGGCGTCAGTCTGATCTTCCCTGGGTGTGTTACATTGACAGAGTGGGGTCAGTCTGTTCTTCCCTGGGTGGCTTACATTGACAGAGTGGGGTCAGTCTAGTCGTCCCTGGGTGGGTTGCAATGACAGTGTGGGTCAGTCTGCTCTTCCCTCGGTGTGTTAAATTGACAGAGTGGGGTCAGTCTGTTCTTCCCTGGGTGGGTTACATTGACAGCGTGGGTTCAGTCTGGTCTTCCCTGGTTGTGTTACATTGGCAGATTGGGGTCAGTCTGCTCTTCCCTGGGTGTGTTACACTGACAGATAGGGGTCAGTCTGCTCTTCCCTGGGTGTGTTACATTGGCAGAGTGGGGTCAGTCTGCTATTCCCTGGGTGTGTTACACTGACAGAGTGGGGTCAGTCTGCTCTTCCCTGGGTGTGTTACATTGACAGAGTGGGGTCAGTCTGCTCTTCCCTGGGTATGTTACATTTGCAGAGTGGGGTCAGTCTGCGCTTCCCTGGGTGTGTTACACTGACCGAGAGGGGTCAGTCTGCTCTTCCCTGGGTGTGTTACATTGACAGAGTGGGGTCAGTCTGCTCTTCCCTGGGTGTGTTACATTGATAGTGTGGGATCAGTCTGGTCTTCTCTGGGTGTGTTACATTGACAGAGTGGGGTCAGTCTGCTCTTCCCTGGGTGTGTTACACTGACAAATAGTGGTCAGTCTGCTCTTCCCTGGGTGTGTTACATTGGCAGAGTGGGGTCAGTCTGCTATTCCCTGGGTGTGTTACACTGACAGAGTGGGGTCAGTCTGCTCTTCCCTGGGTGTGTTACATTGACAGAGTGGGGTCAGTCTGCTCTTCCCTGGGTATGTTACATTTGCAGAGTGGGGTCAGTCTGCGCTTCCCTGGGTGTGTTACACTGACCGAGAGGGGTCAGTCTGCTCTTCCCTGGGTGTGTTACATTGACAGAGTGGGGTCAGTGTGCTCTTCCCTGGGTGTGTTACACTGACAGAGAGGGGTCAGTCTGCTCTTCCCTGGGTGTGTTACATTGACAGAGTGGGGTCAGTCTGGTCTTCCCTGGGTGTGTTACATTGACAGAGTGGGGTCAGTCTGCTCTTCCCTGGGTGTGTTACACTGACAGAGAGGGGTCAGTCTGCTCTTCCCTGGGTGTGTTACATTGACAGAGTGGGGTCAGTCTGGTCTTCCCTGGGTGTGTGACATTGACAGAGTGGGGTCAGTCTGCTATTCACTGGGTGTGGTAATTGACCGAGTGAGGTCAGTGTGCTCTTCCCTGGGTGTGTTACTTTGACAGTGTGGGGTCAGTCTGTTTTTTTTTACCGGTGTGAGTTACATTGACTGAGTGGGGCCAGTCTGGTCTTCCCTGGGTGGGTTACAATGACAGAGTGGGGTCAGTCTGCTCTTCGCTGGTTGTGATTCATTGACTGAGTGGGGTCAGTGTGTTTTTCCCTGGGTGTGTTACATTGACAGAGTGAGGTGAGTCTGATCTTCCCTGGGTGTGTTACACTGACAGAGAGGGGTCAGTCTGCTCTTCCCTGGGTGTGTTACATTGACAGAGTGGGGTCAGTCTGGTCTTCCCTGGGTGTGTTACATTGACAGAGTGGGGTCAGTCTGCTATTCACTGGGTGTGGTAATTGACCGAGTGAGGTCAGTGTGCTCTTCCCTGGGTGTGTTACTTTGTCAGTGTGGGGTCAGTCTGGTCTTCCCTGGGTGGGTTACAATGACAGTGTGGAGTCAGTCTGCTCTTCCATGGGTGTATTACATTGACAGAATGGGGTCAGTCTGCTCTTCCCTGGGTGTGTTTCATTGACAGAGTGGGGTCAGTCTGTTCTTCCCTGAGTCTGTTACATTGACAGAGTGGGGTCAGTCTGCTCTTCCCTGGGTCTGTTACATTGACAGTGTGAGGTCAGTCTGCTCTTCCTTGGGTCTGTTACATTGACAGTGTGAGGTCAGTCTGCTCTTCCCTGGGTGTGTTACATTGATAGAGTGGGGACAGTCTGCTCTTCCCTGGGTGTGTTACATTGACAGAGTGAGGTCAGTCTGCTCTCCCCTAGGTGTGTTACACTGACAGAGTCGGTTCAGTCTGCTCTCCCCTGGGTGTCTTACATTGACAGAATGTGGTCAGTCTGCTCTTCCCTGGGTGTGTTAGATTGACAGAGTGGGGTCATGCTGCTTTTCCCTGGGTGTGTTACATTGACAGAGTGGGGTCAGTCTGCTCTTCCCTGGGTGGGTTACATTGACAGAGTGGGATCAGTTTGGTCTTCCCTGGGTCTGATACATTGAGAGAGTGCGGTCAGTCTGCTCTTCCCTGGGTCTGTTACATTGACAGAGTGGGGTCAGTCTGCTCTTCACTGGGTGTGTTACATTGACAGATTGGTTCAGTCTGCTCTTCCCTGGGTGTGTTACATTGACAGAGTGATGTCAGTGTGCTCTTCACTGGGTGTGTTAGATTGACAGAGTGGGGTCAGTCTGCTTTTCCCTGGGTGTGTTACATTGACAGAGTGATGTCAGTGTGCTCTTCACTGGGTGTGTTAGATTCACAGAGTGGGGTCAGTCTGCTTTTCCCTGGGTGTGTTACATTGACAGAGTGGGGTCAGTCTGCTCTTCCCTGGGTGTGTTACATTGACGGTGTGAGGTCAGTGTGCTCTTCACTGGGTGTGTTAGATTGACAGAGTGGGGTCAGTCTGCTTTTCCCTGGGTGTGTTACATTGACAGAGTGGTGTCAGTCTGCTCTTCCCTGGGTGTGTTACATTGACAGAATGTGGTCAGTCTGCTCTTCCCTGAGTGTGTTACATTGATAGAGTGGGGTCAGTCTGCTCTTCCCTGGGTGTGTTACATTGACGGTGTGAGGTCCGTCTGCTCTTCCCTGGTGGCTTACATTGACAGAGTGAGGTCAGTCTATTCTTCCCTGGGTGTGTTACATTGTCAGACTGGGGTCAGTCTGCCCTTCCCTGGGTGTGTTACATTGACAGAGTGAGGTCAGTCTGCTCTTCCCTGGGTGTGTTAGATTGACAGAGTGGGGTCAGTCTGCTCTTCCCTGGGTGTGTTAGATTGACAGAGTGGGGTCAGTCTGCTTTTCCCTGGGTGTGTTAGATTGACAGAGTGGGGTCAGTCTGCTTTTCCCTGGGTGTGTTAGATTGACAGAGTGAGGTCAGTCTGCTTTTCCCTGGGTTTGTAAGATTGACAGAGTGGGGTCAGTCTGCTCTTCACTGGGTTTGTAAGATTGACAGAGTGGGGTCAGTCTGCTCTTCACTGGGTGTGTTACATTGACAGATTGGTTCAGTCTGCTCTTCCCTGGGTGTGTTACATTGACAGAGTGGGGTCAGTCTGCTCTTCCCTGGTTGTGTTACATTGACAGAGTGAGGTCAGTCTGCTCTTCACTGGGTGTGTTAGATTGACAGATTGGGGTCAGTCTGCTTTTCCCTGGGTGTGTTACATTGACAGAGTGGTGTCAGTCTGCTCTTCCCTGGGTGTGTTACATTGACAGAATGTGGTCAGTCTGCTCTTCCCTGGGTGTGTTACATTGACAGAGTGGGGTCAGTCTGATCTTCCCTGGGTGTGTTACATTGACAGAGTGAGGTCAGTCTGCTCTTCCCTGGGTGTGTTAGATTGACAGAGTGGGGTCAGTCTGCTTTTCCCTGGGTGTGTTACATTGACAGAGTGGTGTCAATCTGCTCTTCCCTGGGTGTGTTACATTGACAGAATGTGGTTAGTCTGCTCTTCCCTGGGTGTGTTACATTGACAGAGTGGGGTCAGTCTGCTCTTCCCTGGGTGGGTTACATTGACAGAGTGGGGTCAGTCTTCTCTTCCCTGGGTGTGTTAGATTGACAGAGTGGTGTCAGTCTGCTTTTCCCTGGGCGTGTAACATTGACAGAGTGAGGTCAGTCTGCTCTTCCCTGGGTGTGTTACATTGACAGAGTGAGGTCAGTCTGCTCTTACCTCGGAGTGTTACATTGACAGATTGCGGTTAGTCTGCTCTTCCCTGGGTATGTTACATTGACACAGTGGGGTCAATCTGAACGAACACTGGGTGTGTCACATTGACAGAAAGGGGTCAGTCTGCTCTTCCCTGGGTGTTACATTGACAGAGTGGGGTCAGTCTGCTCTTCCCTGGGTGTGTTACATAGACAGAGTGGGGTCAGTCTGCTCTTCCCTGGGTGTGTTACATTGACAGAGTGGGGTCAGTCTGCTCTTCCCTGGGTGTGTTACATTGACAGAGTGGGTTCAGTCTGCTCTTCCCTGGGTGTGTTACATTGACAGAGTGGGGTCAGTCTGCTCTTCCCTGGGTGGGTTACAATGACAGAGTGGGGTCAGTCTGCTCTTCGCTGGTTGTGATTCATTGACTGAGTGGGGTCAGTGTGTTCTTCCCTGGGTGTGTTACATTGACAGAGTGTGGTCAGTCTGATCTTCCCTGGGTGGGTTACATTGACAGAGTGGGGTCAGTCTGGTCTTCCCTGGGTGGGTTACAATGACAGTGTGGAGTCAGTCTGCTCTTCCATGGGTGTGTTACATTGACAGAATGGGGTCAGTCTGCTCTTCCCTGGGTGTGTTACATTGACAGAGTGGGATCAGTTTGGTCTTCCCTGGGTCTGATACATTGACAGAGTGCGGTCAGTCTGCTCTTCCCTGGGTCTGTTACATTGACAGAGTGGGGTCAGTCTGCTCTTCCCTGGGTTTGTAAGATTGACAGAGTGGGGTCAGTCTGCTCTTCACTGGGTGTGTTACATTGACAGATTGGTTCAGTCTGCTCTTCCCTGGGTGCGTTACATTGACAGAGAGAGGTCAGTCTGCTCTTCCCTGGTTGTGTGACATTGACAGAGTGATGTCAGTGTGCTCTTCACTGGGTGTGTTAGATTGACAGAGTGGGGTCAGTCTGCTTTTCCCTGGGTGTGTTACATTGACAGAGTGGCGTCAGTCTGCTCTTGCCTGGGTGGGTTACATTGACAGAGTGGGATCAGTCTTCTCTTCCCTGGGTGCGTTAGATTGACAGAGTGGGGTCAGTCTGCTTTTCCCTGGGCGTGTTACATTGACAGAGTGAAGTCAGTCTGCTCTTCCCTGGGTGTGTTACATTGACAGAGTGAGGTCAGTCTGCTCTTACCTCAGAGTGTTACATTGACAGATTGCGGTTAGTCTGCTCTTCCCTGGGTATGTTACTTTGACACAGTGGGGTCAATCTGAAGGAACACTGGGTGTGTCACATTGACAGAAAGGGGTCAGTCTGCTCTTCCCTGGGTGTTACATTGACAGAGTGGGGTCAGTCTGCTCTTCCCTGGGTGTGTTACATTGACAGAGTGGGTTCAGTCTGCTCTTCCCTGGGTGTGTTACATTGACAGAGTGAGGTCAGTCTGCTCTTCCCTGTGTGTTACATTGACAGAGTGGGGTCAGTCTGCTCTTCCCCGGGTGTGTAACATTGACAGAGTGGGGTCAGTCTGCTCTTCCCTGGGTGTGTTACATTGACAGAGTGAGGTCAGTCTGCTCCTCCCTGGGTGTTTTACATTGACAGAGTGAGGTCAGTCTGCTCTTCCTTGGGTGTGTTACATTGACAGAGTGAGGTCAGTCTGCTCTTACCTGGGTGTGTTACATTGACAGAGTGGGGTCAGTCTGGTCTTCCCTGGGTGTGTTACATTGACAGAGTGGGGTCAGTCTGGTCTTCCCTGGGTGGGTTACAATGACAGTGTGGAGTCAGTCTGCTCTTCCATGGGTGTGTAACATTGACAGAGTGGGGTCAGTCTGCTCTTCCCTGGGTGTGTTCCATTGACAGAGTGGGATCAGTTTGGTCTTCCCTGGGTCTGATACATTGACAGAGTGCGGTCAGTCTGCTCTTCCCTGGCTCTGTTACATTGACAGAGTGGGGTCAGTCTGCTCTTCCCTGGGTTTGTAAGATTGACAGAGTGGGGTCAGTCTGCTCTTCACTGGGTGTGTTACATTGACAGATTGGTTCAGTCTGCTCTTCCCTGGGTGCGTTACATTGACAGAGAGAGGTCAGTCTGCTCTTCCCTGGTTGTGTTACATTGACAGAGTGATGTCAGTGTGCTCTTCACTGGGTGTGTTAGATTGACAGAGTGGGGTCAGTCTGCTCTTCCCTGGGTGGGTTACATTGACAGAGTGGGATCAGTCTTCTCTTCCCTGGGTGCGTTAGATTGACAGAGTGGGGTCAGTCTGCTCTTCACTGGGTGTGTTACATTGACAGATTGGTTCAGTCTGCTCTTCCCTGTGTGCGTTACATTGACAGAGAGAGGTCAGTCTGCTCTTCCCTGGTTGTGTTACATTGACAGTGTGATGTCAGTGTGCTCTTCACTGGGTGTGTTAGATTGACAGAGTGGGGTCAGTCTGCTCTTCCCTGGGTGGGTTACATTGACAGAGTGGGATCAGTCTTCTCTTCCCTGGGTGTGTTACATTGACAGAGTAGGGTCAGTCTGCTCTTCCCTAGGTGTGTTACATTTACAGAGTGGGGTCAGTCTGGTCTTCCCTGGGTGTGTTACATTGCCAGAGTGGTGTCAGTCTGCTATTCACTGGGTGTGTTACATTGACAGTGTGGGGCCAGTCTGTTTTTTTTTTACCTGGGTTGGTGACATTGACAGAGTGGGGTCAGTCCGGTCTTCCCTGGGTGGGTTACAATGACAGAGTGGGGTCAGTCTGCTCTTCGCTGGGTGTTACATTGACAGAGTGGGGTCAGTCTGCTCTTCCCTGGGTGTGTTACATTGACAGAGTGAGGTCAGTGTGCTCTTCCCTGGTGTGTTAGATTGACAGAGTGGGGTCAGTCTGCTTTTCCCTGGGTGTGTTACATTGACAGAGTGGTGTCGGGTCTGCTCTTATCTGGGTGTGTTACATTGACAGATTGCGGTTAGTCTGCTCTTCCCTGGGTATGTTACATTGACACAGTGGGGTCAATCTGAACGAACACTGGGTGTGTCACATTGACAGAAAGGGGTCAGTCTGCTCTTCCCTGGGTGTTACATTGACAGAGTGGGGTCAGTCTGCTCTTCCCTGGGTGTGTTAGATTGACAGAGTGGGGTCAGTCTGCTCTTCCCTGGGTGTGTTACATTGACAGAGTGGGGTCAGTCTGCTCTTCCCTGGGTGTGTTACATTGACAGAGTGGGTTCAGTCTGCTCTTCCCTGGGTGTGTTACATTGACAGAGTGAGATCAGTCTGCTCTTCCCTGGGTGTTACATTGACAGAGTGGGGTCAGTCTGCTCTTCCCTGGGTGTGTTACATTGACAGAGTGGGGTCAGTCTGCTCTTCCCTGCGTGTGTTACATTGACAGAGTAAGGTCAGTCTGCTATTCACTGGGTGTGTTACATTGACAGAGTGGGGTCAGTCTGCTCTTCACTGGGTGTGGTACATTGACCAAATCGGGTCAGTCTGCTCTTCCCTGGGTGTGGTAAATTGACAGAGGGTGAGGTCAGTCTGCTCTTCCCTGGGTGTGTTACATTGACTGTGTGAGGTCCGTCTGCTCTTCCCTGGTGGCTTACATTGACAGAGTGTGGTCAGTCTGATCTTCCCAGGGTGTGTTACATTGTCAGACTGGGGTCAGTCTGCCCTTCCCTGGGTTTGTTACATTGACAGAGTGAGGTCAGTCTGCTCTTCCCTGCGTGTGTTAGATTGACAGAGTGGGGTCAGTCTGCTTTTCCCTGGGTGTGTTACATTGACAGAGTGGGGTCAGTCTGCTTTTCCCTGGGTGTGTTAGATTGCCAGAGTGGGGTCAGTCTGCTTTTCCCTGGGTGTGTTACATTGACAGAGTGGGGTCAGTCTGCTCTTCCCTGGGTTTGTAAGATTGACAGAGTGGGGTCAGTCTGCTCTTCCCTGGGTGTGTTACATTGACAGAATGTGGTCAGTCTGCTCTTCCCTGGGTGTGTTACATTGACAGAATGTGGTCAGTCTGCTCTTCCCTGGGTGTGTTACATTGACAGAGTGAGGTCAGTCTGCTCTTCACTGGGTGTGTTAGATTGACAGAGTGGGGTCAGTCTGCTTTTCCCTGGGTGTGTTACATTGACAGAGTGGCGTCAGTCTGCTCTTCCCTGGGTGTGTTACATTGACAGAATGTTGTTAGTCTGCTCTTCCCTGGGTGTGTTACATTGACAGAGTGGGGTCAGTCTGCTCTTCCCTGGGAGGGTTACATTGACAGAGTGGGGTCAGTCTTTTCTTCCCTGGGTGTGTTAGATTGACAGAGTGGGGTCAGTCTGCTTTTCCCTGGGCGTGTTGCATTGACAGAGTGAGGTCAGTCTGCTCTTCCCTGGGTGTGTTACCTTGACAGAGTGAGGTCAGTCTGCTCTTACCTCGGAGTGTTACATTGACAGATTGCGGTTAGTCTGCTCTTCCCTGGGTATGTTACATTGACACAGTGTGGTCAATCTGAACGAACACTGGGTGTGTCACATTGACAGAAAGGGGTCAGTCTGCTCTTCCCTGGGTGTTACATTGACAGAGTGGGGTCAGTCTGCTCTTCGCTGGTGGTAATTCATTGACTGAGTGGGGTCAGTCTGATCTTCCCTGGGTGTGTTACATTGACAGAGTGGGGTCAGTCTGCTCTTCCCTGGGTGTGTTACATTGACAGAGTGAGGTCAGTGTGCTCTTCCTTGGGTGTGTTACATTGACAGAGTGGTGTCAGTCTGCTCTTCCCTGGGTGTGTTACATTGACAGAATGTGGTCAGTGTGCTCTTCCTTGGGTGTGTTACATTGACAGAGTGAGGTCAGTCTGCTCTTCCCTAGGTGTGTTACATTGACAGAGTGGGGTCAGTCTGGTCTTCCCCGGGTGTGTTACATTGCCAGAGTGGTGTCAGTCTGCTATTCACTGGGTGTGTTACATTGACAGTGTGGGGCCAGTCTGTTTTTTTTTTACCTGGGTTGGTGACATTGACAGAGTGGGGTCAGTCCGGTCTTCCCTGGGTGGGTTACAATGACAGAGTGGGGTCAGTCTGCTCTTCGCTGGGTGTTACATTGACAGAGTGGGGTCAGTCTGCTCTTCCCTGGGTGTGTTACATTGACAGAGTGAGGTCAGTGTGCTCTTCCCTGGGTGTGTTAGATTGACAGAGTGGGGTCAGTCTGCTTTTCCCTGGGTGTGTTACATTGACAGAGTGGTGTCGGGTCTGCTCTTATCTGGGTGTGTTACATTGACAGATTGCGGTTAGTCTGCTCTTCCCTGGGTATGTTACATTGACACAGTGGGGTCAATCTGAACGAACACTGGGTGTGTCACATTGACAGAAAGGGGTCAGTCTGCTCTTCCCTGGGTGTTACATTGACAGAGTGGGGTCAGTCTGCTCTTCCCTGGGTGTGTTAGATTGACAGAGTGGGGTCAGTCTGCTCTTCCCTGGATGTGTTACATTGACAGAGTGGGGTCAGTCTGCTCTTCCCTGGGTGTGTTACATTGACAGAGTGGGTTCAGTCTGCTCTTCCCTGGATGTGTTACATTGACAGAGTGAGATCAGTCTGCTCTTCCCTGAGTGTTACATTGACAGAGTGGGGTCAGTCTGCTCTTCCCTTGGTGTGTTACATTGACAGAGTGGGGTCAGTCTGCTCTTCCCTGGGTGTGTTACATTGACAGAGTAAGGTCAGTCTGCTATTCACTGGGTGTGTTACATTTACAGAGTGGGGTCAGTCTGCTCTTCACTGGGTGTGGTACATTGACCAAATCGGGTCAGTCTGCTCTTCCCTGGGTGTGGTAAATTGACAGAGGGTGAGGTCAGTCTGCTCTTCCCTGGGTGTGTTACATTGACTGTGTGAGGTCCGTCTGCTCTTCCCTGGTGGCTTACATTGACAGAGTGTGGTCAGTCTGATCTTCCCAGGGTGTGTTACATTGTCAGACTGGGGTCAGTCTGCCCTTCCCTGGGTTTGTTACATTGACAGAGTGAGGTCAGTCTGCTCTTCCCTGCGTGTGTTAGATTGACAGAGTGGGGTCAGTCTGCTCTTCCCTGGGTGTGTTACATTGACAGAGTGGGGTCAGTCTGCTTTTCCCTGGGTGTGTTAGATTGACAGAGTGGGGTCAGTCTGCTTTTCCCTGGGTGTGTTACATTGACAGAGTGGGGTCAGTCTGCTCTTCCCTGGGTTTGTAAGATTGACAGAGTGGGGTCAGTCTGCTCTTCCCTGGGTGTGTTACATTGACAGAGTGAGGTCAGTCTGCTCTTCCCTGGGTGTGTTACATTGACAGAGTGGGGTCAGTCTGCTTTTCCCTGGGTGTGTTAGATTGACAGAGTGGGGTCAGTCTGCTTTTCCCTGGGTGTGTTACATTGACAGAGTGGGGTCAGTCTGCTCTTCCCTGGGTGTGTTACATTGACAGAATGTGGTCAGTCTGCTCTTCCCTGGGTGTGTTACATTGACAGAGTGAGGTCAGTCTGCTCTTCACTGGGTGTGTTAGATTGACAGAGTGGGGTCAGTCTGCTTTTCCCTGGGTGTGTTACATTGACAGAGTGGCGTCAGTCTGCTCTTCGCTGGGTGTGTTACATTGACAGAATGTTGTTAGTCTGCTCTTCCCTGGGTGTGTTACATTGACAGAGTGGGGTCAGTCTGCTCTTCCCTGGGAGGGTTACATTGACAGAGTGGGGTCAGTCTTTTCTTCCCTGGGTGTGTTAGATTGACAGAGTGGGGTCAGTCTGCTTTTCCCTGGGCGTGTTGCATTGACAGAGTGAGGTCAGTCTGCTCGTCCCTGGGTGTGTTACCTTGACAGAGTGAGGTCAGTCTGCTCTTACCTCGGAGTGTTACATTGACAGATTGCGGTTAGTCTGCTCTTCCCTGAGTATGTTACATTGACACAGTGTGGTCAATCTGAACGAACACTGGGTGTGTCACATTGACAGAAAGGGGTCAGTCTGCTCTTCCCTGGGTGTTACATTGACAGAGTGGGGTCCGTCTGCTCTTCGCTGGTGGTAATTCATTGACTGAGTGGGGTCAGTCTGATCTTCCCTGGGTGTGTTACATTGACAGAGTGGGGTCAGTCTGCTCTTCCCTGGGTGTGTTACATTGACAGAGTGAGGTCAGTGTGCTCTTCCTTGGGTGTGTTACATTGACAGAGTGGTGTCAGTCTGCTCTTCCCTGGGTGTGTTACATTGACAGAATGTGGTCAGTGTGCTCTTCCTTGGGTGTGTTACATTGACAGAGTGAGGTCAGTCTGCTCTTCCCTAGGTGTGTTACATTGACAGAGTGGGGTCAGTCTGGTCTTCCCCGGGTGTGTTACATTGCCAGAGTGGTGTCAGTCTGCTATTCACTGGGTGTGTTACATTGACAGTGTGGGGCCAGTCTGTTTTTTTTTTACCTGGGTTGGTGACATTGACAGAGTGGGGTCAGTCCGGTCTTCCCTGGGTGGGTTACAATGACAGAGTGGGGTCAGTCTGCTCTTCGCTGGGTGTTACATTGACAGAGTGGGGTCAGTCTGCTCTTCCCTGGGTGTGTTACATTGACAGAGTGAGGTCAGTGTGCTCTTCCCTGGGTGTGTTAGATTGACAGAGTGGGGTCAGTCTGCTTTTCCCTGGGTGTGTTACATTGACAGAGTGGTGTCGGGTCTGCTCTTATCTGGGTGTGTTACATTGACAGATTGCGGTTAGTCTGCTCTTCCCTGGGTATGTTACATTGACACAGTGGGGTCAATCTGAACGAACACTGGGTGTGTCACATTGACAGAAAGGGGTCAGTCTGCTCTTCCCTGGGTGTTACATTGACAGAGTGGGGTCAGTCTGCTCTTCCCTGGGTGTGTTAGATTGACAGAGTGGGGTCAGTCTGCTCTTCCCTGGATGTGTTACATTGACAGAGTGGGGTCAGTCTGCTCTTCCCTGGGTGTGTTACATTGACAGAGTGGGTTCAGTCTGCTCTTCCCTGGATGTGTTACATTGACAGAGTGAGATCAGTCTGCTCTTCCCTGAGTGTTACATTGACAGAGTGGGGTCAGTCTGCTCTTCCCTGGGTGTGTTACATTGACAGAGTGGGGTCAGTCTGCTCTTCCCTGGGTGTGTTACATTGACAGAGTAAGGTCAGTCTGCTATTCACTGGGTGTGTTACATTGACAGAGTGGGGTCAGTCTGCTCTTCACTGGGTGTGGTACATTGACCAAATCGGGTCAGTCTGCTCTTCCCTGGGTGTGGTAAATTGACAGAGGGTGAGGTCAGTCTGCTCTTCCCTGGGTGTGTTACATTGACTGTGTGAGGTCCGTCTGCTCTTCCCTGGTGGCTTACATTGACAGAGTGTGGTCAGTCTGATCTTCCCAGGGTGTGTTACATTGTCAGACTGGGGTCAGTCTGCCCTTCCCTGGGTTTGTTACATTGACAGAGTGAGGTCAGTCTGCTCTTCCCTGCGTGTGTTAGATTGACAGAGTGGGGTCAGTCTGCTCTTCCCTGGGTGTGTTACATTGACAGAGTTGTGTCAGTCTGCTTTTCCCTGGGTTTGTAAGATTGACAGAGTGGGGTCAGTCTGCTCTTCCCTGGGTGTGTTACATTGACAGAATGTGGTCAGTCTGCTCTTCCCTGGGTGTGTTACATTGACAGAATGTGGTCAGTCTGCTCTTCCCTGGGTGTGTTACATTGACAGAGTGAGGTCAGTCTGCTCTTCACTGGGTGTGTTAGATTGACAGAGTGGGGTCAGTCTGCTTTTCCCTGGGTGTGTAACATTGACAGAGTGGCGTCAGTCTGCTCTTCCCTGGGTGTGTTACATTGACAGAATGTTGTTAGTCTGCTCTTCCCTGGGTGTGTTACATTGACAGAGTGGGGTCAGTCTGCTCTTCCCTGGGAGGGTTACATTGACAGAGTGGGGTCAGTCTTTTCTTCCCTGGGTGTGTTAGATTGACAGAGTGGGGTCAGTCTGCTTTTCCCTGGGCGTGTTGCATTGACAGAGTGAGGTCAGTCTGCTCTTCCCTGGGTGTGTTACCTTGACAGAGTGAGGTCAGTCTGCTCTTACCTCGGAGTGTTACATTGACAGATTGCGGTTAGTCTGCTCTTCCCTGGGTATGTTACATTGACACAGTGTGGTCAATCTGAACGAACACTGGGTGTGTCACATTGACAGAAAGGGGTCAGTCTGCTCTTCCCTGGGTGTTACATTGACAGAGTGGGGTCAGTCTGCTCTTCGCTGGTGGTAATTCATTGACTGAGTGGGGTCAGTCTGATCTTCCCTGGGTGTGTTACATTGACAGAGTGGGGTCAGTCTGCTCTTCCCTGCGTGTGTTACATTGACAGAGTGAGGTCAGTGTGCTCTTCCTTGGGTGTGTTACATTGACAGAGTGGTGTCAGTCTGCTCTTCCCTGGGTGTGTTACATTGACAGAATGTGGTCAGTGTGCTCTTCCTTGGGTGTGTTACATTGACAGAGTGAGGTCAGTCTGCTCTTCCCTAGGTGTGTTACATTGACAGAGTGGGGTCAGTCTGGTCTTCCCCGGGTGTGTTACATTGCCAGAGTGGTGTCAGTCTGCTATTCACTGGGTGTGTTACATTGACAGTGTGGGGCCAGTCTGTTTTTTTTTTACCTGGGTTGGTGACATTGACAGAGTGGGGTCAGTCCGGTCTTCCCTGGGTGGGTTACAATGACAGAGTGCGGTCAGTCTGCTCTTCGCTGGGTGTTACATTGACAGAGTGGGGTCAGTCTGCTCTTCCCTGGGTGTGTTACATTGACAGAGTGAGGTCAGTGTGCTCTTCCCTGGGTGTGTTAGATTGACAGAGTGGGGTCAGTCTGCTTTTCCCTGGGTGTGTTACATTGACAGAGTGGTGTCGGGTCTGCTCTTATCTGGGTGTGTTACATTGACAGATTGCGGTTAGTCTGCTCTTCCCTGGGTATGTTACATTGACACAGTGGGGTCAATCTGAACGAACACTGGGTGTGTCACATTGACAGAAAGGGGTCAGTCTGCTCTTCCCTGCGTGTTACATTGACAGAGTGGGGTCAGTCTGCTCTTCCCTGGGTGTGTTAGATTGACAGAGTGGGGTCAGTCTGCTCTTCCCTGGATGTGTTACATTGACAGAGTGGGGTCAGTCTGCTCTTCCCTGGGTGTGTTACATTGACAGAGTGGGTTCAGTCTGCTCTTCCCTGGGTGTGTTACATTGACAGAGTGAGATCAGTCTGCTCTTCCCTGAGTGTTACATTGACAGAGTGGGGTCAGTCTGCTCTTCCCTGGGTGTGTTACATTGACAGAGTGGGGTCAGTCTGCTCTTCCCTGGGTGTGTTACATTGACAGAGTAAGGTCAGTCTGCTATTCACTGGGTGTGTTACATTGACAGAGTGGGGTCAGTCTGCTCTTCACTGGGTGTGGTACATTGACCAAATCGGGTCAGTCTGCTCTTCCCTGGGTGTGGTAAATTGACAGAGGGTGAGGTCAGTCTGCTCTTCCCTGGGTGTGTTACATTGACTGTGTGAGGTCCGTCTGCTCTTCCCTGGTGGCTTACATTGACAGAGTGTGGTCAGTCTGATCTTCCCAGGGTGTGTTACATTGTCAGACTGGGGTCAGTCTGCCCTTCCCTGGGTTTGTTACATTGACAGAGTGAGGTCAGTCTGCTCTTCCCTGCGTGTGTTAGATTGACAGAGTGGGGTCAGTCTGCTCTTCCCTGGGTGTGTTACATTGACAGAGTGGGGTCAGTCTGCTTTTCCCTGGGTGTGTTAGATTGACAGAGTGGGGTCAGTCTGCTTTTCCCTGGGTGTGTTACATTGACAGAGTGGGGTCAGTCTGCTGTTCCCTGGGTTTGTAAGATTGACAGAGTGGGGTCAGTCTGCTCTTCCCTGGGTGTGTTACATTGACAGAATGTGGTCAGTCTGCTCTTCCCTGGGTGTGTTACATTGACAGAATGTGGTCAGTCTGCTCTTCCCTGGGTGTGTTACATTGACAGAGTGAGGTCAGTCTGCTCTTCACTGGGTGTGTTAGATTGACAGAGTGGGGTCAGTCTGCTTTTCCCTGGGTGTGTTACATTGACAGAGTGGCGTCAGTCTGCTCTTCCCTGGGTGTGTTACATTGACAGAATGTTGTTAGTCTGCTCTTCCCTGGGTGTGTTACATTGACAGAGTGGGGTCAGTCTGCTCTTCCCTGGGATGGTTACATTGACAGAGTGGGGTCAGTCTTTTCTTCCCTGGGTGTGTTAGATTGACAGAGTGGGGTCAGTCTGCTTTTCCCTGGGCGTGTTGCATTGACAGAGTGAGGTCAGTCTGCTCTTCCCTGGGTGTGTTACCTTGACAGAGTGAGGTCAGTCTGCTCTTACCTCGGAGTGTTACATTGACAGATTGCGGTTAGTCTGCTCTTCCCTGGGTATGTTACATTGACACAGTGTGGTCAATCTGAACAAACACTGGGTGTGTCACATTGACAGAAAGGGGTCAGTCTGCTCTTCCCTGGGTGTTACATTGACAGAGTGGGGTCAGTCTGCTCTTCGCTGGTGGTAATTCATTGACTGAGTGGGGTCAGTCTGATCTTCCCTGGGTGTGTTACATTGACAGAGTGGGGTCAGTCTGCTCTTCCCTGGGTGTGTTACATTGACAGAGTGGGTTCAGTCTGCTCTTCCCTGGGTGTGTTACATTGACAGAGTGAGGTCAGTCTGCTCTTCCCTGGGTGTTACATTGACAGAGTGGGGTCAGTCTGCTCTTCCCTGGGTGTGTTACATTGACAGAGTGGGGTCAGTCTGCTCTTCCCTGGGTGTGTTACATTGACAGAGTGAGGTCAGTCTGCTCTTCCCTGGGTGTTTTACATTGACAGAGTGAGGTCAGTCTGCTCTTCCTTGGGAGTGTTACATTGACTGAGTGGGGTCAGTCTGGTCTTCCCTGGGTGTGTTACATTGACAGAGTGGTGTCAGTCTGCTATTCACTGGGTGTGTTATATTGACAGTGTGGGGTCAGTCTGTTTTTTTTTACCCTGGTTGGTGACATTGACAGAGTGGGGTCAGTCTGGTCTTCCCTGGGTGGGTTACAATGACAGAGTGGGGTCAGTCTGCTCTTCGCTGGTTGTGATTCATTGACTGAGTGGGGTCAGTGTGTAATTCCCTGGGTGTGTTACATTGACAGAGTGAGGTCAGTCTGATCTTCCCTGGGTGGGTTACATTGACAGAGTGGGGTCAGTCTGGTCTTCCCTGGGTGGGTTACAATGACAGTGTGGAGTCAGTCTGCTCTTCCATGGGTGTGTTACATTGACAGAATGGGGTCAGTCTGCTCTTCCCTGGGTGTGTTACCTTGACAGAGTGGGGTCAGTCTGGTCTTCCCTGGGTCTGATACATTGACAGAGTGGGGTCAGTCTGCTCTTCCCTGGGTTTGTTACATTGACAGTGTGAGGTCAGTCTGCTCTTCCTTGGGTCTGTTACATTGACAGAGTGGGGTCAGTCTGCTCTTCCCTGGGTCTGTTACATTGACAGTGTGAGGTCAGTCTGCTCTTCCTTGGGTGTGTTACATTGACAGTGTGAGGTCAGTCTGCTCTTCCCTGGGTGTGTTACATTGACAGAGTGGGTTCAGTCTGCTCTTCCCTGGGTGTGTTACATTGACAGAGTGAGATCAGTCTGCTCTTCCCTGAGTGTTACATTGACAGAGTGGGGTCAGTCTGCTCTTCCCTGGGTGTGTTACATTGACAGAGTGGGGTCAGTCTGCTTTTCCCTGGGTTTGTAAGATTGACAGAGTGGGGTCAGTCTGCTCTTCCCTGGGTGTGTTACCTTGACAGAGTGAGGTCAGTCTGCTCTTACCTCGGAGTGTTACATTGACAGATTGCGGTTAGTCTGCTCTTCCCTGGGTATGTTACATTGACACAGTGTGGTCAATCTGAACGAACACTGGGTGTGTCACATTGACAGAAAGGGGTCAGTCTGCTCTTCCCTGGGTGTTACATTGACAGAGTGGGGTCAGTCTGCTCTTCGCTGGTGGTAATTCATTGACTGAGTGGGGTCAGTCTGATCTTCCCTGGGTGTGTTACATTGACAGAGTGGGGTCAGTCTGCTCTTCCCTGGGTGTGTTACATTGACAGAGTGAGGTCAGTGTGCTCTTCCTTGGGTGTGTTACATTGACAGAGTGGTGTCAGTCTGCTCTTCCCTGGGTGTGTTACATTGACAGAATGTGGTCAGTGTGCTCTTCCTTGGGTGTGTTACATTGACAGAGTGAGGTCAGTCTGCTCTTCCCTAGGTGTGTTACATTGACAGAGTGGGGTCAGTCTGGTCTTCCCCGGGTGTGTTACATTGCCAGAGTGGTGTCAGTCTGCTATTCACTGGGTGTGTTACATTGACAGTGTGGGGCCAGTCTGTTTTTTTTTTACCTGGGTTGGTGACATTGACAGAGTGGGGTCAGTCCGGTCTTCCCTGGGTGGGTTACAATGACAGAGTGGGGTCAGTCTGCTCTTCGCTGGGTGTTACATTGACAGAGTGGGGTCAGTCTGCTCTTCCCTGGGTGTGTTACATTGACAGAGTGAGGTCAGTGTGCTCTTCCCTGGGTGTGTTAGATTGACAGAGTGGGGTCAGTCTGCTTTTCCCTGGGTGTGTTACATTGACAGAGTGGTGTCGGGTCTGCTCTTATCTGGGTGTGTTACATTGACAGATTGCGGTTAGTCTGCTCTTCCCTGGGTATGTTACATTGACACAGTGGGGTCAATCTGAACGAACACTGGGTGTGTCACATTGACAGAAAGGGGTCAGTCTGCTCTTCCCTGGGTGTTACATTGACAGAGTGGGGTCAGTCTGCTCTTCCCTGGGTGTGTTAGATTGACAGAGTGGGGTCAGTCTGCTCTTCCCTGGATGTGTTACATTGACAGAGTGGGGTCAGTCTGCTCTTCCCTGGGTGTGTTACATTGACAGAGTGGGTTCAGTCTGCTCTTCCCTGGATGTGTTACATTGACAGAGTGAGATCAGTCTGCTCTTCCCTGAGTGTTACATTGACAGAGTGGGGTCAGTCTGCTCTTCCCTGGGTGTGTTACATTGACAGAGTGGGGTCAGTCTGCTCTTCCCTGGGTGTTACATTGACAGAGTAAGGTCAGTCTGCTATTCACTGGGTGTGTTACATTGACAGAGTGGGGTCAGTCTGCTCTTCACTGGGTGTGGTACATTGACCAAATCGGGTCAGTCTGCTCTTCCCTGGGTGTGGTAAATTGACAGAGGGTGAGGTCAGTCTGCTCTTCCCTGGGTGTGTTACATTGACTGTGTGAGGTCCGTCTGCTCTTCCCTGGTGGCTTACATTGACAGAGTGTGGTCAGTCTGATCTTCCCAGGGTGTGTTACATTGTCAGACTGGGGTCAGTCTGCCCTTCCCTGGGTTTGTTACATTGACAGAGTGAGGTCAGTCTGCTCTTCCCTGCGTGTGTTAGATTGACAGAGTGGGGTCAGTCTGCTCTTCCCTGGGTGTGTTACATTGACAGAGTGGGGTCAGTCTGCTTTTCCCTGGGTTTGTAAGATTGACAGAGTGGGGTCAGTCTGCTCTTCCCTGGGTGTGTTACATTGACAGAATGTGGTCAGTCTGCTCTTCCCTGGGTGTGTTACATTGACAGAATGTGGTCAGTCTGCTCTTCCCTGGGTGTGTTACATTGACAGAGTGAGGTCAGTCTGCTCTTCACTGGGTGTGTTAGATTGACAGAGTGGGGTCAGTCTGCTTTTCCCTGGGTGTGTTACATTGACAGAGTGGCGTCAGTCTGCTCTTCCCTGGGTGTGTTACATTGACAGAATGTTGTTAGTCTGCTCTTCCCTGGGTGTGTTACATTGACAGAGTGGGGTCAGTCTGCTCTTCCCTGGGAGGGTTACATTGACAGAGTGGGGTCAGTCTTTTCTTCCCTGGGTGTGTTAGATTGACAGAGTGGGGTCAGTCTGCTTTTCCCTGGGCGTGTTGCATTGACAGAGTGAGGTCAGTCTGCTCTTCCCTGGGTGTGTTACCTTGACAGAGTGAGGTCAGTCTGCTCTTACCTCGGAGTGTTACATTGACAGATTGCGGTTAGTCTGCTCTTCCCTGGGTATGTTACATTGACACAGTGTGGTCAATCTGAACGAACACTGGGTGTGTCACATTGACAGAAAGGGGTCAGTCTGCTCTTCCCTGGGTGTTACATTGACAGAGTGGGGTCAGTCTGCTCTTCGCTGGTGGTAATTCATTGACTGAGTGGGGTCAGTCTGATCTTCCCTGGGTGTGTTACATTGACAGAGTGGGGTCAGTCTGCTCTTCCCTGCGTGTGTTACATTGACAGAGTGAGGTCAGTGTGCTCTTCCTTGGGTGTGTTACATTGACAGAGTGGTGTCAGTCTGCTCTTCCCTGGGTGTGTTACATTGACAGAATGTGGTCAGTGTGCTCTTCCTTGGGTGTGTTACATTGACAGAGTGAGGTCAGTCTGCTCTTCCCTAGGTGTGTTACATTGACAGAGTGGGGTCAGTCTGGTCTTCCCCGGGTGTGTTACATTGCCAGAGTGGTGTCAGTCTGCTATTCACTGGGTGTGTTACATTGACAGTGTGGGGCCAGTCTGTTTTTTTTTTACCTGGGTTGGTGACATTGACAGAGTGGGGTCAGTCCGGTCTTCCCTGGGTGGGTTACAATGACAGAGTGCGGTCAGTCTGCTCTTCGCTGGGTGTTACATTGACAGAGTGGGGTCAGTCTGCTCTTCCCTGGGTGTGTTACATTGACAGAGTGAGGTCAGTGTGCTCTTCCCTGGGTGTGTTAGATTGACAGAGTGGGGTCAGTCTGCTTTTCCCTGGGTGTGTTACATTGACAGAGTGGTGTCGGGTCTGCTCTTATCTGGGTGTGTTACATTGACAGATTGCGGTTAGTCTGCTCTTCCCTGGGTATGTTACATTGACACAGTGGGGTCAATCTGAACGAACACTGGGTGTGTCACATTGACAGAAAGGGGTCAGTCTGCTCTTCCCTGCGTGTTACATTGACAGAGTGGGGTCAGTCTGCTCTTCCCTGGGTGTGTTAGATTGACAGAGTGGGGTCAGTCTGCTCTTCCCTGGATGTGTTACATTGACAGAGTGGGGTCAGTCTGCTCTTCCCTGGGTGTGTTACATTGACAGAGTGGGTTCAGTCTGCTCTTCCCTGGGTGTGTTACATTGACAGAGTGAGATCAGTCTGCTCTTCCCTGAGTGTTACATTGACAGAGTGGGGTCAGTCTGCTCTTCCCTGGGTGTGTTACATTGACAGAGTGGGGTCAGTCTGCTCTTCCCTGGGTGTGTTACATTGACAGAGTAAGGTCAGTCTGCTATTCACTGGGTGTGTTACATTGACAGAGTGGGGTCAGTCTGCTCTTCACTGGGTGTGGTACATTGACCAAATCGGGTCAGTCTGCTCTTCCCTGGGTGTGGTAAATTGACAGAGGGTGAGGTCAGTCTGCTCTTCCCTGGGTGTGTTACATTGACTGTGTGAGGTCCGTCTGCTCTTCCCTGGTGGCTTACATTGACAGAGTGTGGTCAGTCTGATCTTCCCAGGGTGTGTTACATTGTCAGACTGGGGTCAGTCTGCCCTTCCCTGGGTTTGTTACATTGACAGAGTGAGGTCAGTCTGCTCTTCCCTGCGTGTGTTAGATTGACAGAGTGGGGTCAGTCTGCTCTTCCCTGGGTGTGTTACATTGACAGAGTGGGGTCAGTCTGCTTTTCCCTGGGTGTGTTAGATTGACAGAGTGGGGTCAGTCTGCTTTTCCCTGGGTGTGTTACATTGACAGAGTGGGGTCAGTCTGCTGTTCCCTGGGTTTGTAAGATTGACAGAGTGGGGTCAGTCTGCTCTTCCCTGGGTGTGTTACATTGACAGAATGTGGTCAGTCTGCTCTTCCCTGGGTGTGTTACATTGACAGAATGTGGTCAGTCTGCTCTTCCCTGGGTGTGTTACATTGACAGAGTGAGGTCAGTCTGCTCTTCACTGGGTGTGTTAGATTGACAGAGTGGGGTCAGTCTGCTTTTCCCTGGGTGTGTTACATTGACAGAGTGGCGTCAGTCTGCTCTTCCCTGGGTGTGTTACATTGACAGAATGTTGTTAGTCTGCTCTTCCCTGGGTGTGTTACATTGACAGAGTGGGGTCAGTCTGCTCTTCCCTGGGATGGTTACATTGACAGAGTGGGGTCAGTCTTTTCTTCCCTGGGTGTGTTAGATTGACAGAGTGGGGTCAGTCTGCTTTTCCCTGGGCGTGTTGCATTGACAGAGTGAGGTCAGTCTGCTCTTCCCTGGGTGTGTTACCTTGACAGAGTGAGGTCAGTCTGCTCTTACCTCGGAGTGTTACATTGACAGATTGCGGTTAGTCTGCTCTTCCCTGGGTATGTTACATTGACACAGTGTGGTCAATCTGAACAAACACTGGGTGTGTCACATTGACAGAAAGGGGTCAGTCTGCTCTTCCCTGGGTGTTACATTGACAGAGTGGGGTCAGTCTGCTCTTCGCTGGTGGTAATTCATTGACTGAGTGGGGTCAGTCTGATCTTCCCTGGGTGTGTTACATTGACAGAGTGGGGTCAGTCTGCTCTTCCCTGGGAGTGTTACATTGACAGAGTGGGTTCAGTCTGCTCTTCCCTGGGTGTGTTACATTGACAGAGTGAGGTCAGTCTGCTCTTCCCTGGGTGTTACATTGACAGACTGGGGTCAGTCTGCTCTTCCCTGGGTGTGTTACATTGACAGAGTGGGGTCAGTCTGCTCTTCCCTGGGTGTGTTACATTGACAGAGTGAGGTCAGTCTGCTCTTCCCTGGGTGTTTTACATTGACAGAGTGAGGTCAGTCTGCTCTTCCTTGGGAGTGTTACATTGACTGAGTGGGGTCAGTCTGGTCTTCCCTGGGTGTGTTACATTGACAGAGTGGTGTCAGTCTGCTATTCACTGGGTGTGTTATATTGACTGTGTGGGGTCAGTCTGTTTTTTTTTACCCTGGTTGGTGACATTGACAGAGTGGGGTCAGTCTGGTCTTCCCTGGGTGGGTTACAATGACAGAGTGGGGTCAGTCTGCTCTTCGCTGGTTGTGATTCATTGACTGAGTGGGGTCAGTGTGTTCTTCCCTGGGTGTGTTACATTGACAGAGTGAGGTCAGTCTGATCTTCCCTGGGTGGGTTACATTGACAGAGTGGGGTCAGTCTGGTCTTCCCTGGGTGGGTTACAATGACAGTGTGGAGTCAGTCTGCTCTTCCATGGGTGTGTTACATTGACAGAATGGGGTCAGTCTGCTCTTCCCTGGGTGTGTTACCTTGACAGAGTGGGGTCAGTCTGGTCTTCCCTGGGTCTGATACATTGACAGAGTGGGGTCAGTCTGCTCTTCCCTGGGTCTGTTACATTGACAGTGTGAGGTCAGTCTGCTCTTCCTTGGGTCTGTTACATTGACAGAGTGGGGTCAGTCTGCTCTTCCCTGGGTCTGTTACATTGACAGTGTGAGGTCAGTCTGCTCTTCCTTGGGTGTGTTACATTGACAGTGTGAGGTCAGTCTGCTCTTCCCTGTGTATGTTACATTGATAGAGTGGGGTCAATCTGATCTTCTCTGGGTGTGTTCTCTTGACACAGTGGGTTCAGTCTGTTCTTCCCTGAATGTGTTACATTGACAGAGTGAGGTCAGTCTGCTATTCACTGGGTGTGTTACATTGACAGAGTGGGGTCAGTCTGCTCTTACCTGGGTGTGTTACATTGACAGAGCGAGGTCAGTCTATTCTTCCCTGGGTGTGTTACATTGTCAGACTGGGGTCAGTCTGCCCTTCCCTGGGTGTGTTACATTGACAGAGTGAGGTCAGTCTGCTCTTCCCTGGGTGTGTTAGATTGACAGAGTGGGGTCAGTCTGCTCTTCCCTGGGTGTGTTACATTGACAGAGTGGGGTCAGTCTGCTTTTCCCTGGGTGTGTTAGATTGACAGAGTGGGGTCAGTCTGCTTTTCCCTGGGTGTGTTACATTGACAGAGTGGGGTCAGTCTGCTCTTCCCTGGGTTTGTAAATTTGACAGAGTGGGGTCAGTCTGCTCTACACTGGGTGTGTTACATTGACAGATTGGTTCAGTCTGCTCTTCCCTGGGTGCGTTACATTGACAGAGTGAGGTCAGTCTGCTCTTCCCTGGTTGTGTTACATTGACAGAGTGAGGTCAGTGTGCTCTTCCCTGGGTGTGTTAGATTGACAGAGTGGGGTCAGTCTGTTTTTCCCTCGGTGTGTTACATTGACAGAGTGGTGTCAGTCTGCTCTTCCCTGGGTGTGTTACATTGACAGAGTGAGGTCAGTCTGCTCTTCCCTGGGTGTTACATTGACAGAGTGGGGTCAGTCTGCTCTTCCCTGGGTGTGTTACATTGACAGAGTGGGGTCAGTCTGCTCTTCCCTGGGTGTGTTACATTGACAGAGTGAGGTCAGTCTGCTCTTCCTTGGGTGTGTTACATTGACAGAGTGAGGTCAGTCTGCTCTTACCTGGGTGTGTTACTTTGACAGAGTGGCGTCAGTCTGGTCTTCCCTGGGTGTGTTACATTGACAGAGTGGGGTCAGTCTGCTCTTCGCTGGGTGTGTTACATTGACAGAGTGGCGTCAGTCTGGTCTTCCCTGGGTGTGTTACATTGTCAGAGTGGGGTCAGTCTGCTCTTACCTGGGTGTGTTACATTGACAGATTGGTGTCAGTCTGGTCTTCCCTGGGTGTGTTACAATGACAGAGTGGGGTCAGTCTGCTCTTCGCTGGGTGTGTTACATTGACAGTTTGGGGTCAGTCTGGTCTTCCCTGGGTGTGTTACATTGACAGTGTGGGGTCAGTCTGATCTTCCCTGGGTGGGTTACATTGACAGAGTGGGGTCAGTCTGGTCTTCCCTGGGTGTGTTACATTGACAGTGTGGGGTCAGTCTGTTTTTTTTTTACCTGGGTGGGTTACATTGACAGAGTGGGGTCAGTCTGGTCTTCCCTGGGTGGGTTACAATGACAGAGTGGGGTCAGTCTGCTCTTCGCTGGTTGTGATTCATTGACTGAGTGGGGTCAGTGTGTTCTTCCCTGGGTGTGTTACATTGACAGAGTGAGGTCAGTCTGATCTTCCCTGGGTGGGTTACATTGACGGTGTGAGGTCCGTCTGCCCTTCCCTGGGTGTGTTACAAAGACAGAGTGAGGTCAGTCTGCTCTTCCCTGGGTGTGTTAGATTGACAGAGTGGGGTCAGTCTGCTCTTCCCTGGGTGTGTTACATTGACAGAGTGGGGTCAGTCTGCTTTTCCCTGCGTGTGTTACATTGACAGAGTGGGGTCAGTCTGCTTTTCCCTGGGTGTGTTAGATTGACAGAGTGGTGTCAGTCTGCTTTTCCCTGGGTGTGTTACATTGACAGAGTGGGATCAGTCTGCACTTCCCTGGGTTTGTAAGATTGACAGAGTGGGGTCAGTCTGCTCTTCCCTGGGTTTGTAAGATTGACAGAGTGGGGTCAGTCTGCTCTTCACTGGGTGTGTTACATTGACAGATTGGTTCAGTCTGCTCTTCCCTGGGTGCGTTACATTGACAGAGTGAGGTCAGTCTGCTCTTCCCTGGATGTGTTACATTGACAGAGTGAGGTCAGTCTATTCTTCCCTGGGTGTGTTACATTGTCAGACTGGGGTCAGTCTCTCCTTCCCTGGGTTTGTTCCATTGACAGAGTGAGGTCAGTCTGCTCTTCCCTGGGTGTGTTAGATTGACAGAGTGGGGTCAGTCTGCTCTTCCCTGGGTGTGTTACATTGACAGAGTGGGGTCAGTCTGCTTTTCCCTGGGTGTGTTAGATTGACAGAGTGGGGTCAGTCTGCTTTTCCCTGGGTGTGTTAGATTGACAGAGTGGGGTCAGTCTGCTTTTCCCTGGGTGTGTTACATTGACAGAGTGGGGTCAGTCTGCTCTTCCCTGGGTTTGTAAGATTGACAGAGTGGGGTCAGTCTGCTCTTCCCTGGGTGTGTTACATTGACAGAGTGGTGTCAGTCTGCTCTTCCCTGGGTGTGTTACATTGACAGAGTGAGGTCAGTCTGCTCTTCCCTGGGTGTGTTAGATTGACAGAGTGGGGTCAGTCTGCTCTTCCCTGGGTGTGTTACATTGACGGAGTGGGGTCAGTCTGCTTTTCCCTGGGTGTGTTAGATTGACAGAGTGGGGTCAGTCTGCTTTTCCCTGGGTGTGTTAGATTGACAGAGTGGGGTCAGTCTGCTTTTCCCTGGGTGTGTTACATTGACAGAGTGGGGTCAGTCTGCTCTTCCCTTCGTGTTACATTGACAGAGTGAGGTCAGTCTTCTATTCACTGGGTGTGTTACATTTACAGAGTGGGGTCAGTCTGCTCTTCCCTGGGTTTGTAAGATTGACAGAGTGGGGTCAGTCTGCTCTTCCCTGGGTGTGTTACATTGACAGAGTGGGGTCAGTCTGCTCTTCCCTGGGTGTGTTACATTGACAGAGTGAGATCAGTCTGCTCTTCCCTGGGTGTTACATTGACAGAGTGAGATCAGTCTGCTCTTCCCTGGGTGTGTTACATTGACAGAGTGGGTTCAGTCTGCTCTTCCCTGGGTGTGTTACATTGACAGAGTCGGGTCAGTCTGCTCTTCCCTGGGTGTGTTACATTGACAGAGTAAGGTCAGTCTGCTATTCACTGGGTGTGTTACATTGACAGAGTGGGGTCAGTCTGCTCTTCACTGGGTGTGGTACATTGACCAAATCGGGTCAGTCTGCTCTTCCCTGGGTGTGGTAAATTGACAGAGGGTGAGGTCAGTCTGCTCTTCCCTGGGTGTGTTACATTGACAGTGTGAGGTCCGTCTGCTCTTCCCTGGTGGCTTACATTGACAGAGTGTGGTCAGTCTGATCTTCCCAGGGTGTGTTACATTGTCAGACTGGGGTCAGTCTGCCCTTCCGTGGGTTTGTTACATTGACAGAGTGAGGTCAGTCTGCTCTTCCCTGCGTGTGTTAGATTGACAGAGTGGGGTCAGTCTGCTCTTCCCTGGGTGTGTTCCATTGACAGAGTGGGGTCAGTCTGCTTTTCCCTGGGGGTGTTAGATTGACAGAGTGGGGTCAGTCTGTTTTTCCCTGGGTGTGTTACATTGACAGAGTGGTGTCAGTCTGCTCTTCCCTGGGTGTGTTACATTGACAGAGTGAGGTCAGTCTGCTCTTCCCTGGGTGTTACATTGACAGAGTGGGGTCAGTCTGCTCTTCCCTGGGTGTGTTACATTGACAGAGTGGGGTCAGTCTGCTCTTCCCTGGGTGTGTTACATTGACAGAGTGAGGTCAGTCTGCTCTTCCCTGGGTGTTTTACATTGACAGAGTGAGGTCAGTCTGCTCTTCCTTGGGTGTGTTACATTGACAGAGTGAGGTCAGTCTGCTCTTACCTGGGTGTGTTACTTTGACAGAGTGGCGTCAGTCTGGTCTTCCCTGGGTGTGTTACATTGACAGAGTGGGGTCAGTCTGCTCTTCGCTGGGTGTGTTACATTGACAGAGTGGCGTCAGTCTGGTCTTCCCTGGGTGTGTTACATTGACAGAGTGGGGTCAGTCTGCTCTTACCTGGGTGTGTTACATTGACAGAGTGGTGTCAGTCTGGTCTTCCCTGGGTGTGTTACAATGACAGAGTGGGGTCAGTCTGCTCTTCGCTGGGTGTGTTACATTGACAGTTTGGGGTCAGTCTGGTCTTCCCTGGGTGTGTTACATTGACAGTGTGGGGTCAGTCTGATCTTCCCTGGGTGGGTTACATTGACAGAGTGGGGTCAGTCTGGTCTTCCCTGGGTGTGTTACATTGACAGTGTGGGGTCAATCTGTTTTTTTTTTACCTGGGTGGGTTACATTGACAGAGTGGGGTCAGTCTGGTCTTCCCTGGGTGGGTTACAATGACAGAGTGGGGTCAGTCTGCTCTTCGCTGGTTGTGATTCATTGACTGAGTGGGGTCAGTGTGTTCTTCCCTGGGTGTGTTACATTGACAGAGTGAGTTCAGTCTGATCTTCCCTGGGTGGGTTACATTGACGGTGTGAGGTCCGTCTGCTCTTCCCTGGGTGTGTTAGATTGACAGAGTGGGGTCAGTCTGCTCTTGCCTGGTGGCTTTCATTGACAGAGTGAGGTCAGTCTATTCTTCCCTGGGTGTGTTACATTGTCAGACTGGGGTCAGTCTGCCCTTCCCTGGGTGTGTTACAAAGACAGAGTGAGGTCAGTCTGCTCTTCCCTGGGTGTGTTAGATTGACAGAGTGGGGTCAGTCTGCTCTTCCCTGGGTGTGTTACATTGACAGAGTGGGGTCAGTCTGCTTTTCCCTGGAAGTGTTACATTGACAGAGTGGGGTCAGTCTGCTTTTCCCTGGGTGTGTTAGATTGACAGAGTGGGGTCAGTGTGCTTTTCCCTGGGTGTGTTACATTGACAGAGTGGGGTCAGTCTGCTCTTCCCTGGGTTTGTAAGATTGACAGAGTGGGGTCAGACTGCTCTTCACTGGGTGTGTTACATTGACAGATTGGTTCAGTCTGCTCTTCCCTGGGTGCGTTACATTGACAGAGTGAGGTCAGTCTGCTCTTCCCTGGTTGTGTTACATTGACAGAGTGAGGTCAGTCTATTCTTCCCTGGGTGTGTTACATTGTCAGACTGGGGTCAGTCTCTCCTTCCCTGGGTTTGTTCCATTGACAGAGTGAGGTCAGTCTGCTCTTCCCTGGGTGTGTTAGATTGACAGAGTGGGGTCAGTCTGCTCTTCCCTGGGTGTGTTACATTGACAGAGTGGGGTCAGTCTGCTTTTCCCTGGGTGTGTTAGATTGACAGAGTGGGGTCAGTCTGCTTTTCCCTGGGTGTGTTAGATTGACAGAGTGGGGTCAGTCTGCTTTTCCCTGGGTGTGTTACATTGACAGAGTGGGGTCAGTCTGCTCTTCCCTGGGTTTGTAAGATTGACAGAGTGGGGTCAGTCTGCTCTTCCCTGGGTGTGTTACATTGACAGAGTGGTGTCAGTCTGCTCTACCCTGGGTGTGTTTCATTGTCAGACTGGGGTCAGTCTGCCCTTCCCTGGGTTTGTTACATTGACAGAGTGAGGTCAGTCTGCTCTTCCCTGGGTGTGTTAGATTGACAGAGTGGGGTTAGTCTGCTCTTCCCTGGGTGTGTTACATTGACAGAGTGGGGTCAGTCTGCTTTTCCCTGGGTGAGTTAGATTGACAGAGTGGGGTCAGTCTGCTTTTCCCTGGGTGTGTTAGATTGACAGAGTGGGGTCAGTCTGCTTTTCCCTGGGTGTGTTACATTGACAGAGTGGGGTCAGTCTGCTCTTCCCTTCGTGTTACATTGACAGAGTGAGGTCAGTCTGCTATTCACTGGGTGTGTTACATTTACAGAGTGGGGTCAGTCTGCTCTTCCCTGGCTTTGTAAGATTGACAGAGTGGGGTCAGTCTGCTCTTCCCTGGGTGTGTTACATTGACAGAGTGGGGTCAGTCTGCTCTTCCCTGGGTGTGTTAGATTGACAGAGTGGGTTCAGTCTGCTCTTCCCTGGGTGTGTTACATTGACAGAGTGAGATCAGTCTGCTCTTCCCTGGGTGTTACATTGACAGAGTGAGGTCAGTCTGCTATTCACTGGGTGTGTTAAATTGACAGAGTGGGGTCAGTCTGCTCTTACCTGGGTGTGTTACACTGACAGAGTCGGGTCAGTCTGCTCTTCACTGGGTGTTTTAGATTGACAGAGTGAGGTCAGTCTGCTCTTCCTTGGGTGTGTTACATTGACAGAGTGAGGTCAGTCTGCTCTTACCTGGGTGTGTTACATTGACAGAGTGGGGTCAGTCTGGTCTTCCCAGGGTGTTACATTGACAGAGTGGGGTCAGTCTTCTCTTCCCTGGGTGGGTTACATTGACAGAGTGGGGTCAGTCTGCTCTTCCCTGGGTGTGTTACATTGACAGAGTGAGGTCAGTCTGCTCTTCCTTGGGTGTGTTACATTGACAGAGTGAGGTCAGTCTGCTCTTCCCTGGGTGTGTTACATTGACAGAATGGGGTCAGTCTGGTCTTCCCTGGGTGTGTTACATTGCCAGAGTGGTGTCAGTCTGCTTATCACTGGGTGTGTTACATTGACAGTGTGGGGCCAGTCTGTTTTTTTTTACCTGGGTTGGTGACATTGACAGAGTGGGGTCAGTCCGGTCTTCCCTGGGTGGGTTACAATGACAGAGTGGGGTCAGTCTGCTCTTCGCTGGGTGTTACATTGACAGAGTGGGGTCAGTCTGCTCTTCCCTGGGTGTGTTACATTGACAGAGTGAGGTCAGTGTGCTCTTCCCTGGGTGTGTTACATTGACAGAGTGGTGTCAGTCTGCTCTTATCTGGGTGTGTTACATTGACAGATTGCGGTTAGTCTGCTCTTCCCTGGGTATGTTGCATTGACACAGTGGGGTCAATCTGAAGGAACACTGGGTGTGTCACATTGACAGAAAGGGGTCAGTCTGCTCTTCCCTGGGTGTTACATTGACAGAGTGGGGTCAGTCTGCTCTTCCCTGGGTGTGTTACATTGACAGAGTGGGGTCAGTCTGCTCTTCCCTGGGTGTGTTACATTGACAGAGTGGGGTCAGTCTGCTCTTCCCTGGGTGTGTTACATTGACAGAGTGGCTTCAGTCTGCTCTTCCCTGGGTGTGTTACATTGACAGAGTGAGATCAGTCTGCTCTTCCCTGGGTGTTACATTGACAGAGTGGGGTCAGTCTGCTCTTCCCTGGGTGTGTTACATTGACAGAGTGGGGTCAGTCTGCTCTTCCCTGGGTGTGTTACATTGACAGAGTGAGGTCAGTCTGCTATTCACTGGGTGTGTTACATTGACAGAGTGGGGTCAGTCTGCTCTTACCTGGGTGTGTTACATTGACAGAATCGGGTCAGTCTGCTCTTCACTGGGTGTGGTACATTGACCAAATCGGGTCCGTCTGCTGTTCCCTGGGTGTGGTAAATTGACAGAGGGTGAGGTCAGTCTGCTCTTCCCTGGGTGTGTTACATTGACGGTGTGAGGTCCGTCTGCGCTTACCTGGTGGCTTACATTGACAGAGTGAGGTCAGTCTATTCTTCCCTGGGTGTGTTACATTGACAGAGTGGGGTCAGTCTGCTCTTCCCTTCGTTTGTTACATTGACAGAGTGAGGTCAGTGTGCTCTTCACTGGGTGTGTTACATTGACAGAGTGGCGTCAGTCTGCTCTTCCCTGGGTGTGTTACATTGACAGAGTGAGGTCAGTCTGCTCTTCCCTGGGTGTGTTAGATTGACAGAGTGGGGTCAGTCTGCTCTTCCCTGGGTGTGTTACATTGACAGAGTGGGTTCAGTCTGCTTTTCCCTGGGTGTGTTAGATTGACAGAGTGGGGTCAGTCTGCTTTTCCCTGGGTGTGTTACATTGACAGAGTGGGTTCAGTCTGCTCTTCCCTGGGTTTGTAAGATTGACAGAGTGGGGTCAGTCTGCTCTTCCCTGGGTGCGTTACATTGACAGAGAGAGGTCAGTCTGCTCTTCCCTGGTTGTGTTACATTGACAGAGTGATGTCAGTGTGCTCTTCACTGGGTGTGTTAGATTGACAGAGTGGGGTCAGTCTGCTTTTCCCTGGGTGTGTTACATTGACAGAGTGGTGTCAGTCTGCTCTTCCCTGGGTGTGTTACATTGACAGAATGTGGTTAGTCTGCTTTTCCCTGGGTGTGTTACATTGACAGAGTGGTGTCAGTCTGCTCTTCCCTGGGTGTGTTACATTGACAGAATGTGGTTAGTCTGCTCTTCCCTGGGTGTGTTACATTGACAGAGTGGGGTCAGTCTGCTCTTCCCTGGGAGGGTTACATTGACAGAGTGGGGTCAGTCTTTTTTTCCCTGGGTGTGTTAGATTGACAGAGTGGGGTCAGTCTGCTTTTCCCTGGGCGTGTTGCATTGACAGAGTGAGGTCAGTCTGCTCTTCCCTTCGTTTGTTACATTGACAGAGTGAGGTCAGTCTGCTCTTCCCTGGGTGTGTTAGATTGACAGAGTGGGGTCAGTCTGCTCTTCCCTGGGTGTGTTACATTGACCGAGTGGGGTCAGTCTGCTCTTCCATGGGTTTGTAAGATTGACAGAGTGGGGTCAGTCTGCTCTTCCCTGGGTGCGTTACATTGACAGAGAGAGGTCAGTCTGCTCTTCCTTGGTTGTGTTACATTGACAGAGTGGGGTCAGTCTGCTCTTCCCTGGGTTTGTTAGATTGACAGAGTGATGTCAGTGTGCTCTTCACTGGGTGTGTTAGATTGACAGAGTGGGGTCAGTCTGCTTTTCCCTGGGTGTGTTACATTGACAGAGTGGTGTCAGTCTGCTCTTCCCTGGGTGTGTTACATTGACAGAATGTGGCCAGTCTGCTTTTCCCTGGGTGTGTTACATTGACAGAGTGGTGTCAGTCTGCTCTTCCCTGGGTGTGTTACATTGACAGAATGTGGTTAGTCTGCTCTTCCCTGGGTGTGTTACATTGACAGAGTGGGGTCAGTCTGCTCTTCCCTGGGTGTGTTACATTGACAGAGTGGGGTCAGTCTGCTCTTCCCTGGGTGTGTTACATTGACAGAATGTGGTCAGTCTGCTTTTCCCTGGGTGTGTTACATTGACAGAGTGGGGTCAGTCTTCTCTTCCCTGGGTGTGTTAGATTGACAGAGTGGGGTCAGTCTGCTTTTCCCTGGGCGTGTTGCATTGACAGAGTGAGGTCAGTCTGCTCTTCCCTGGGTGTGTTACATTGACAGAGTGAGGTCAGTCTGCTCTTACCTCGGAGTGTTACATTGACAGATTGCGGTTAGTCTGCTCTTCCCTGGGTATGTAACATTGACACAGTGTGGTCAAGCTGAACGAACACTGGGTGTGTCACATTGACAGAAAGGGGTCAGTCTGCTCTTCCCTGGGTGTTACATTGACAGAGTGGGGTCAGTCTGCTCTTCGCTGGTGGTAATTCATTGACTGAGTGGGGTCAGTCTGATCTTCCCTGGGTGTGTTACATTGACAGAGTGGGGTCAGTCTGCTCTTCCCTGGGTGTGTTACATTGACAGAGTGGGGTCAGTCTGATCTTCCCTGGGTGTGTTACATTGTCAGACTGGGGTCAGTCTGCCCTTCCCTGGGTTTGTTACATTGACTGAGTGAGGTCAGTCTGCTCTTCCCTGGGTGTGTTCTATTGACAGAGTGGGGTTAGTCTGCTCTTCCCTGGGTGTGTTACATTGACAGAGTGGGGTCAGTCTGCTTTTCCCTGGGTGTGTTAGATTGACAGAGTGGGGTCAGTCTGCTTTTCCCTGGGTGTGTTAGATTGACAGAGTGGGGTCAGTCTGCTTTTCCCTGGGTGTGTTACATTGACAGAGTGGGGTCAGTCTGCTCTTCCCTTCGTGTTACATTGACAGAGTGAGGTCAGTCTGCTATTCACTGGCTGTGTTACATTTACAGAGTGGGGTCAGTCTGCTCTTCCCTGTGTTTGTAAGATTGACAGAGTGGGGTCAGTCTGCTCTTCCCTGGGTGTGTTACATTGACAGAGTAGGGTCTGTCTGCTCTTCCCTGGGTGTGTTACATTGACAGAGTGGGTTCAGTCTGCTCTTCCCTGGGTGTGTTACATTGACAGAATGAGATCAGTCTGCTCTTCCCTGGGTGTTACATTGACAGAGTGAGGTCAGTCTGCTATTCACTGGGTGTGTTACATTGACAGAGTGGGGTCAGTCTGCTCTTACCTGGGTGTGTTACACTGACAGAGTCGGGTCAGTCTGCTCTTCACTGGGTGTTTTACATTGACAGAGTGAGGTCAGTCTGCTCTTCCTTGGGTGTGTTACATTGACAGAGTGAGGTCAGTCTGCTCTTACCTGGGTGTGTTACATTGACAGAGTGGGGTCAGTCTGGTCTTCCCTGGGTGTTACATTGACAGAGTGGGGTCAGTCTTCTCTTCCCTGGGTGAGTTACATTGACAGAGTGGGGTCAGTCTGCTCTTCCCTGGGTGTGTTACATTGACAGAGTGAGGTCAGTCTGCTCTTCCTTGGGTGTGTTACATTGACAGAATGGGGTCAGTCTGGTCTTCCCCATTGACGGTGTGAGGTCCCTCTGCTCTTCCCTGGAGGCTTACATTGACAGAGTGAGGTCAGTCTATTCTTCCCTGGGTGTGTTACATTGACAGAGTGGGGTCAGTCTGCTCTTCCCTTCGTTTGTTACATTGACAGAGTGAGGTCAGTCTGCTCTTCCCTGGGTGTGTTAGATTGACAGAGTGGGGTCAGTCTGCTCTCCCCTGGGTGTGTTACATTGACAGAGTGGGGTCAGTCTGCTTTTCCCTGGGTGTGTTAGATTGACAGAGTGGGGTCAGTCTGCTTTTCCCTGGGTGTGTTAGATTGACAGAGTGGGGTCAGTCTGCTCTTCCCTGGGTTTGTAAGATTGACAGAGTGGGGTCAGTCTGCTCTTCCCTGGGTGCGTTACATTGACAGAGAGAGGTCAGTCTGCTCTTCCTTGGTTGTGTTACATTGACAGAGTGATGTCAGTGTGCTCTTCACTGGGTGTCTTAGATTGACAGAGTGGGGTCAGTCTGCTTTTCCCTGGGTGTGTTACATTGACAGAGTGGTGTCAGTCTGCTCTTCCCTGGGTGTGTTACATTGACAGAATGTGGTCAGTCTGCTTTTCCCTGGGTGTGTTACATTGACAGAGTGGTGTCAGTCTGCTCTTCCCTGGGTGTGTTACATTGACAGAATGTGGTTAGTCTGCTCTTCCCTGGGTGTGTTACATTGACAGAGTGGGGTCAGTCTGCTCTTCCCTGGGAGGGTTACATTGACAGAGTGGGGTCAGTCTTTTCTTCCCTGGGTGTGTTAGATTGACAGAGTGGGGTCAGTCTGCTTTTCCCTGGGCGTGTTGCATTGACAGAGTGAGGTCAGTCTGCTCTTCCCTGGGTGTGTTACATTGACAGAGTGAGTCAGTCTGCTCTTACCTCGGAGTGTTACATTGACAGATTTCGGTTAGTCTGCTCTTCCCTGGGTATGTTACATTGACACAGTGTGGTCAATCTGAACGAACACTGGGTGTGTCACTTTGACAGAAAGGGGTCAGTCTGCTCTTCCCTGGGTGTTACATTGACAGAGTGGGGTCAGTCTGCTCTTCGCTGGTGGTAATTCATTGACTGAGTGGGGTCAGTCTGATCTTCCCTGGGTGTGTAACATTGACAGAGTGGGGTCAGTCTGCTCTTCCCTTCGTTTGTTACATTGACAGAGTGAGGTCAGTCTGCTCTTCCCTGGGTGTGTTAGATTGACAGAGTGGGGTCAGTCTGCTCTTCCCTGGGTGTGTTACATTGACAGAGTGGGGTCAGTCTGCTTTTCCCTGGGTGTGTTAGATTGACAGAGTGGGGTCAGTCTGCTTTTCCCTGGGTGTGTTAGATTGACAGAGTGGGGTCAGTCTGCTTTTCCCTGGGTGTGTTACATTGACAGAGTGGGGTCAGTCTGCTCTTCCCTTCGTGTTACATTGACAGAGTGAGGTCAGTCTGCTATTCACTGGGTGTGTTACATTTACAGAGTGGTGTCAGTCTGCTCTTCCCTGGGTTTGTAAGATTGACAGAGTGGGGTCAGTCTGCACTTCCCTGGGTGTGTTACATTGACAGAGTGGGGTCAGTCTGCTCTTCCCTGGGTGTGTTACATTGACAGAGTGGGTTCAGTCTGCTCTTCCCTGGGTGTGTTACATTGACGGAGTGAGATCAGTCTGCTCTTCCCTGGGTGTTACATTGACAGAGTGAGGTCAGTCTGCTATTCACTGGGTGTGTTACATTGACAGAGTGGGGTCAGTCTGCTCTTACCTGGGTGTGTTACACTGACAGAGTCGGGTCAGTCTGCTCTTCACTGGGTGTTTTACATTGACAGAGTGAGGTCAGTCTGCTCTTCCTTGGGTGTGTTACATTGACAGAGTGAGGTCAGTCTGCTCTTACCTGGGTGTGTTACATTGACAGAGTGGGGTCAGTCTGGTCTTCCCTGGGTGTTACATTGACAGAGTGGGGTCAGTCTTCTCTTCCCTGGGTGAGTTACATTGACAGAGTGGGGTCAGTCTGCTCTTCCCTGGGTGTGTTACATTGACAGAGTGAGGTCAGTCTGCTCTTCCTTGGGTGTGTTACATTGACAGAGTGAGGTCAGTCTGCTCTTCCCTGGGTGTGTTACATTGACAGAATGGGGTCAGTCTGGTCTTCCCTGGGTGTGTTACATTGCCAGAGTGGTGTCAGTCTGCTTATCACTGGGTGTGTTACATTGACAGTGTGGGGCCAGTCTGTTTTTTTTTACCTGGGTTGGTGACATTGACAGAGTGGGGTCAGTCCGGTCTTCCCTGGGTGGGTTACAATGACAGAGTGGGGTCAGTCTGCTCTTCGCTGGGTGTTACATTGACAGAGTGGGGTCAGTCTGCTATTCCCTGGGTGTGTTACATTGACAGAGTGAAGTCAGTGTGCTCTTCCCTGCGTGTGTTAGATGGACAGAGTGGGGTCAGTCTGCTTTTCCCTGGGTGTGTTACATTGACAGAGTGGTGTCAGTCTGCTCTTATCTGGGTGTGTTACATTTTCAGATTGCGGTTAGTCTGCTCTTCCCTGGGTATGTTACATTGACACAGTGGGGTCAATCTGAACGAACACTGGGTGTGTCACATTGACAGAAAGGGGTCAGTCTGCTCTTCCCTGGGTGTTACATTGACAGAGTGGGGTCAGTCTGCTCTTCGCTGGGTGTGTTACATTGACAGAGTGGGGTCAGTCTGCTCTTCCCTGGGTGTGTTACATTGACAGAGTGGGGTCAGTCTGCTCTTCCCTGGGTGTGTTACATTGACAGAGTGGCTTCAGTCTGCTCTTCCCTGGGTGTGTTACATTGACAGAGTGAGATCAGTCTGCTCTTCCCTGGGTGTTACATTGACAGAGTGGGGTCAGTCTGCTCTTCCCTGGGTGTGTTACATTGACAGAGTGGGGTCAGTCTGCTCTTCCCTGGGTGTGTTACATTGACAGAGTGAGGTCAGTCTGCTATTCACTGGGTGTGTTACATTGACAGAGTGGGGTCAGTCTGCTCTTACCTGGGTGTGTTACATTGACAGAATCGGGTCAGTCTGCTCTTCACTGGGTGTGGTACATTGACCAAATCGGGTCAGTCTGCTGTTCCCTGGGTGTGGTAAATTGACAGAGGGTGAGGTCAGTCTGCTCTTCCCTGGGTGTGTTACATTGACGGTGTGAGGTCCGTCTGCTCTTCCCTGGTGGCTTACATTGACAGAGTGAGGTCAGTCTATTCTTCCCTGGGTGTGTTACATTGACAGAGTGGGGTCAGTCTGCTCTTCCCTTCGTTTGTTACATTGACAGAGTGAGGTCAGTCTGCTCTTCCCTGGGTGTGTTAGATTGACAGAGTGAGGTCAGTCTGCTCTTACCTCGGAGTGTTACATTGACAGATTGCGGTTAGTCTGCTCTTCCCTGGGTATGTTACATTGACACAGTGTGGTCAATCTGAACAAACACTGGGTGTGTCACATTGACAGAAAGGGGTCAGTCTGCTCCTCCCTGGGTGTTACATTGACAGAGTGGGTTCAGTCTGCTCTTCGCTGGTGGTAATTCATTGACTGAGTGGGGTCAGTCTGATCTTCCCTGGGTGTGTATCATTGACAGAGTGGGGACTGTCTGCTTTTCCCTGGGTGTGTTACATTGACAGAGTGAGGTCAGTGTGCTCTTCCCTGGGTGTGTTAGATTGACAGAGTGGGGTCAGTCTGCTTTTCCCTGGGTGTGTTACATTGACAGAGTGGTGTCAGTCTGCTCTTCCCTGGGTGTGTTACATTGTCAGAATGTGGTTAGTCTGCTCTTCCCTGGGTGTGTTACATTGACAGAGTGGGGTCAGTCTGCTCTTCCCTGGGTGGGTTACATTGACAGAGTGGGGTCAGTCTTCTCTTCCCTGGGTGTGTTAGATTGACAGAGTGGGGTCAGTCTGCTTTTCCCTGGGCGTGTTACATTGACAGAGTGAGGTCAGTCTGCTCTTCCCTGGGTGTGTTACATTGACAGAGTGAGGTCAGTCTGCTCTTATCTCGGAGTGTTACATTGACAGATTGCGGTTAGTCTGCTCTTTCCTGGGTATGTTACATTGACACAGTGGGGTCAATCTGAACGAACACTGGGTGTGTCACATTGACAGAAAGGGGTCAGTCTGCTCTTCCCTGGGTGTTACATTGACAGAGTGGGGTCAGTCTGCTCTTCCCTGGGTATGTTACATTGACAGAGTGGGGTCAGTCTGCTCTTCCCTGGGTGTGTTACATTGACAGAGTGGGGTCAGTCTGCTCTTCCCTGGGTGTGTTACATTGACAGAGTGGGTTCAGTCTGCTCTTCCCTGGGTGTGTTACATTGACAGAGTGAGATCAGTCTGCTCTTCCCTGGGTGTTACATTGACAGAGTGAGGTCAGTCTGCTATTCACTGGGTGTGTTACATTGACAGAGTGGGGTCAGTCTGCTCTTACCTGGGTGTGTTACACTGACAGAGTCGGGTCAGTCTGCTCTTCCCTGGGTGTTTTACATTGACAGAGTGAGGTCAGTCTGCTCTTCCTTGGGTGTGTTACATTGACAGAGTGAGGTCAGTCTGCTCTTACCTGGGTGTGTTACATTGACAGAGTGGGGTCAGTCTGGTCTTCCCTGGGTGTTACATTGACAGAGTGGGGTCAGTCTTCTCTTCCCTGGGTGAGTTACATTGACAGAGTGGGGTCAGTCTGCTCTTCCCTGGGTGTGTTACATTGACAGAGTGAGGTCAGTCTGCTCTTCCTTGGGTGTGTTACATTGACAGAGTGAAGTCAGTCTGCTCTTCCCTGGGTGTGTTACATTGACAGAATGGGGTCAGTCTGGTCTTCCCTGGGTGTGTTACATTGCCAGAGTGGTGTCAGTCTGCTTATCACTGGGTGTGTTACATTGACAGTGTGGGGCCAGTCTGTTTTTTTTTACCTGGGTTGGTGACATTGACAGAGTGGGGTCAGTCCGGTCTTCCCTGGGTGGGTTACAATGACAGAGTGGGGTCAGTCTGCTCTTCGCTGGGTGTTACATTGACAGAGTGGGGTCAGTCTGCTCTTCCCTGGGTGTGTTACATTGACAGAGTGAGGTCAGTGTGCTCTTCCCTGGGTGTGTTACATTGACAGAGTGGTGTCAGTCTGCTCTTATCTGGGTGTGTTACATTGACAGATTGCGGTTAGTCTGCTCTTCCCTGGGTATGTTACATTGACACAGTGGGGTCAATCTGAAGGAACACTGGGTGTGTCACATTGACAGAAAGGGGTCAGTCTGCTCTTCCCTGGGTGTTACATTGACAGAGTGGGGTCAGTCTGCTCTTCCCTGGGTGTGTTACATTGACAGAGTGGGGTCAGTCTGCTCTTCCCTGGGTGTGTTACATTGACAGAGTGGGGTCAGTCTGCTCTTCCCTGGGTGTGTTACATTGACAGAGTGGCTTCAGTCTGCTCTTCCCTGGGTGTGTTACATTGACAGAGTGAGATCAGTCTGCTCTTCCCTGGGTGTTACATTGACAGAGTGGGGTCAGTCTGCTCTTCCCTGGGTGTGTTACATTGACAGAGTGGGGTCAGTCTGCTCTTCCCTGGGTGTGTTACATTGACAGAGTGAGGTCAGTCTGCTATTCACTGGGTGTGTTACATTGACAGAGTGGGGTCAGTCTGCTCTTACCTGGGTGTGTTACATTGACAGAATCGGGTCAGTCTGCTCTTCACTGGGTGTGGTACATTGACCAAATCGGGTCAGTCTGCTGTTCCCTGGGTGTGGTAAATTGACAGAGGGTGAGGTCAGTCTGCTCTTCCCTGGGTGTGTTACATTGACGGTGTGAGGTCCGTCTGCTCTTCCCTGGTGGCTTACATTGACAGAGTGAGGTCAGTCTATTCTTCCCTGGGTGTGTTACATTGACAGAGTGGGGTCAGTCTGCTCTTCCCTTCGTTTGTTACATTGACAGAGTGAGGTCAGTGTGCTCTTCACTGGGTGTGTTACATTGACAGAGTGGCGTCAGTCTGCTCTTCCCTGGGTGTGTTACATTGACAGAGTGAGGTCAGTCTGCTCTTCCCTGGGTGTGTTAGATTGACAGAGTGGGGTCAGTCTGCTCTTCCCTGGGTGTGTTACATTGACAGAGTGGGGTCAGCCCTCTTTTCCCTGGATGTGTTAGATTGACAGAGTGGGGTCAGTCTGCTTTTCCCTGGGTGTGTTAGATTGACAGAGTGGGGTCAGTCTGCTCTTCCCTGGGTTTGTAAGATTGACAGAGTGGGGTCAGTCTGCTCTTCCCTGGGTGCGTTACATTGACAGAGAGAGGTCAGTCTGCTCTTCCCTGGTTGTGTTACATTGACAGAGTGATGTCAGTGTGCTCTTCACTGGGTGTGTTAGATTGACAGAGTGGGGTCAGTCTGCTTTTCCCTGGGTGTGTTACATTGACAGAGTGGTGTCAGTCTGCTCTTCCCTGGGTGTGTTACATTGACAGAATGTGGTCAGTCTGCTTTTCCCTGGGTGTGTTACATTGACAGAGTGGTGTCAGTCTGTTCTTCCCTGGGTGTGTTACATTGACAGAATGTGGTTAGTCTGCTCTTCCCTGGGTGTGTTACATTGACAGAATGTGGTCAGTCTGCTCTTCCCTGGGAGGGTTACATTGACAGAGTGGGGTCAGTCTTTTCTTCCCTGGGTGTGTTAGATTGACAGAGTGGGGTCAGTCTGCTTTTCCCTGGGCGTGTTGCATTGACAGAGTGAGGTCAGTCTGCTCTTCCCTGGGTGTGTTACATTGACAGAGTGGGGTCAGTCTGCTCTTCCCTGGGTGTGTTACATTGACCGAGTGGGGTCAGTCTGCTCTTCCATGGGTTTGTAAGATTGACAGAGTGGGGTCAGTCTGCTCTTCCCTGGGTGCGTTACATTGACAGAGAGAGGTCAGTCTGCTCTTCCTTGGTTGTGTTACATTGACAGAGTGATGTCAGTGTGCTCTTCACTGGGTGTGTTAGATTGACAGAGTGGGGTCAGTCTGCTTTTCCCTGGGTGTGTTACATTGACAGAGTGGTGTCAGTCTGCTCTTCCCTGGGTGTGTTACATTGACAGAATGTGGTCAGTCTGCTTTTCCCTGGGTGTGTTACATTGACAGAGTGGTGTCAGTCTGCTCTTCCCTGGGTGTGTTACATTGACAGAATGTGGTTAGTCTGCTCTTCCCTGGGTGTGTTACATTGACAGAGTGGGGTCAGTCTGCTCTTCCCTGGGAGGGTTACATTGACAGAGTGGGGTCAGTCTGCTCTTCCCTGGGTGTGTTACATTGACAGAATGTGGTCAGTCTGCTTTTCCCTGGGTGTGTTACATTGACAGAGTGGGGTCAGTCTTCTCTTCCCTGGGTGTGTTAGATTGACAGAGTGGGGTCAGTCTGCTTTTCCCTGGGCGTGTTGCATTGACAGAGTGAGGTCAGTCTGCTCTTCCCTGGGTGTGTTACATTGACAGAGTGAGGTCAGTCTGCTCTTACCTCGGAGTGTTACATTGACAGATTGCGGTTAGTCTGCTCTTCCCTGGGTATGTTACATTGACACAGTGTGGTCAAGCTGAACGAACACTGGGTGTGTCACATTGACAGAAAGGGGTCAGTCTGCTCTTCCCTGGGTGTTACATTGACAGAGTGGGGTCAGTCTGCTCTTCGCTGGTGGTAATTCATTGACTGAGTGGGGTCAGTCTGATCTTCCCTGGGTGTGTTACATTGACAGAGTGGGGTCAGTCTGCTCTTCCCTGGGTGTGTTACATTGACAGAGTGGGGTCAGTCTGATCTTCCCTGGGTGTGTTACATTGTCAGACTGGGGTCAGTCTGCCCTTCCCTGGGTTTGTTACATTGACTGAGTGAGGTCAGTCTGCTCTTCCCTGGGTGTGTTAGATTGACAGAGTGGGGTTAGTCTCCTCTTCCCTGGGTGTGTTACATTGACAGAGTGGGGTCAGTCTGCTTTTCCCTGGGTGTGTTAGATTGACAGAGTGGGGTCAGTCTGCTTTTCCCTGGGTGTGTTAGATTGACAGAGTGGGGTCAGTCTGCTTTTCCCTGGGTGTGTTACATTGACAGAGTGGGGTCAGTCTGCTCTTCCCTTCGTGTTACATTGACAGAGTGAGGTCAGTCTGCTATTCACTGGGTGTGTTACATTTACAGAGTGGGGTCAGTCTGCTCTTCCCTGGGTTTGTAAGATTGACAGAGTGGGGTCAGTCTGCTCTTCCCTGGGTGTGTTACATTGACAGAGTAGGGTCTGTCTGCTCTTCCCTGGGTGTTTTACATTGACAGAGTGGTTTCAGTCTGCTCTTCCCTGGGTGTGTTACATTGACAGAATGAGATCAGTCTGCTCTTCCCTGGGTGTTACATTGACAGAGTGAGGTCAGTCTGCTATTCACTGGGTGTGTTACATTGACAGAGTGGGGTCAGTCTGCTCTTACCTGGGTGTGTTACACTGACAGGGTCGGGTCAGTCTGCTCTTCACTGGGTGTTTTACATTGACAGAGTGAGGTCAGTCTGCTCTTCCTTGGGTGTGTTACATTGACAGAGTGAGGTCAGTCTGCTCTTACCTGGGTGTGTTACATTGACAGAGTGGGGTCAGTCTGGTCTTCCCTGGGTGTTACATTGACAGAGTGGGGTCAGTCTTCTCTTCCCTGAGTGAGTTACATTGACAGAGTGGGGTCAGTCTGCTCTTCCCTGGGTGTGTTACATTGACAGAGTGAGGTCAGTCTGCTCTTCCTTGGGTGTGTTACATTGACAGAGTGAGGTCAGTCTGCTCTTCCCTGGGTGTGTTACATTGACAGAATGGGGTCAGTCTGGTCTTCCCTGGGTGTGTTACATTGACGGTGTGAGGTCCCTCTGCTCTTCCCTGGAGGCTTACATTGACAGAGTGAGGTCAGTCTATTCTTCCCTGGGTGTGTTACATTGACAGAGTGGGGTCAGTCTGCTCTTCCCTTCGTTTGTTACATTGACAGAGTGAGGTCAGTCTGCTCTTCCCTGGGTGTGTTAGATTGACAGAGTGGGGTCAGTCTGCTCTTCCCTGGGTGTGTTACATTGACAGAGTGGGGTCAGTCTGCTTTTCCCTGGGTGTGTTAGATTGACAGAGTGGGGTCAGTCTGCTTTTCCCTGGGTGTGTTAGATTGACAGAGTGGGGTCAGTCTGCTCTTCCCTGGGTTTGTAAGATTGACAGAGTGGGGTCAGTCTGCTTTTCCCTGGGCGTGTTGCATTGACAGAGTGAGGTCAGTCTGCTCTTCCCTGGGTGGGTTAGATTGACAGAGTGAGGTCAGTCTGCTCTTACCTCGGAGTGTTACATTGACAGATTGCGGTTAGTCTGCTCTTCCCTGGGTATGTTACATTGACACAGTGTGGTCAAGCTGAACGAACACTGGGTGTGTCACATTGACAGAAAGGGGTCAGTCTGCTCTTCCCTGGGTGTTACATTGACAGAGTGGGGTCAGTCTGCTCTTCGCTAATGGTAATTCATTGACTGAGTGGGGTCAGTCTGATCTTCCCTGGGTGTGTTACATTGACAGAGTGGGGTCAGTCTGCTCTTCCCTGGGTGTGTTACATTGACAGAGTGGGGTCAGTCTGATCTTCCCTGGGTGTGTTACATTGTCAGACTGGGGTCAGTCTGCCCTTCCCTGGGTTTGTTACATTGACTGAGTGAGGTCAGTCTGCTCTTCCCTGGGTGTGTTAGATTGACAGAGTGGGGTTAGTCTCCTCTTCCCTGGGTGTGTTACATTGACAGAGTGGGGTCAGTCTGCTTTTCACTGGGTGTGTTAGATTGACAGAGTGGGGTCAGTCTGCTTTTCCCTGGGTGTGTTAGATTGACAGAGTGGGGTCAGTCTGCTTTTCCCTGGGTGTGTTACATTGACAGAGTGGGGTCAGTCTGCTCTTCCCTTCGTGTTACATTGACAGAGTGAGGTCAGTCTGCTATTCACTGGGTGTGTTACATTTACAGAGTGGGGTCAGTCTGCTCTTCCCTGGGTTTGTAAGATTGACAGAGTGGGGTCAGTCTGCTCTTCCCTGGGTGTGTTACATTGACAGAGTAGGGTCTGTCTGCTCTTCCCTGGGTGTGTTACATTGACAGAGTGGGTTCAGTCTGCTCTTCCCTGCGTGTGTTACATTGACAGAATGAGATCAGTCTGCTCTTCCCTGGGTGTTACATTGACAGAGTGAGGTCAGTCTGCTATTCACTGGGTGTGTTACATTGACAGAGTGGGGTCAGTCTGCTCTTACTTGGGTGTGTTACACTGACAGGGTCGGGTCAGTCTGCTCTTCACTGGGTGTTTTACATTGACAGAGTGAGGTCAGTCTGCTCTTCCTTGGGTGTGTTACATTGACAGAGTGAGGTCAGTCTGCTCTTACCTGGGTGTGTTACATTGACAGAGTGGGGTCAGTCTGGTCTTCCCTGGGTGTTACATTGACAGAGTGGGGTCAGTCTTCTCTTCCCTGGGTGAGTTACATTGACAGAGTGGGGTCAGTCTGCTCTTCCCTGGGTGTGTTACATTGACAGAGTGAGGTCAGTCTGCTCTTCCTTGGGTGTGTTACATTGACAGAGTGAGGTCAGTCTGCTCTTCCCTGGGTGTGTTACATTGACAGAATGGGGTCAGTCTGGTCTTCCCTGGGTGTGTTACATTGACGGTGTGAGGTCCCTCTGCCCTTCCCTGGAGGCTTACATTGACAGAGTGAGGTCAGTCTATTCTTCCCTGGGTGTGTTACATTGACAGAGTGGGGTCAGTCTGCTCTTCCCTTCGTTTGTTACATTGACAGAGTGAGGTCAGTCTGCTCTTCCCTGGGTGTGTTAGATTGACAGAGTGGGGTCAGTCTGCTCTTCCCTGGGTGTGTTACATTGACAGAGTGGGGTCAGTCTGCTTTTCCCTGGGTGTGTTAGATTGACAGAGTGGGGTCAGTCTGCTTTTCCCTGGGTGTGTTAGATTGACAGAGTGGGGTCAGTCTGCTCTTCCCTGGGTTTGTAAGATTGACAGAGTGGGGTCAGTCTGCTCTTCCCTGGGTGCGTTACATTGACAGAGAGAGGTCAGTCTGCTCTTCCTTGGTTGTGTTACATTGACAGAGTGATGTCAGTGTGCTCTTCACTGGGTGTGTTAGATTGACAGAGTGGGGTCAGTCTGCTTTTCCCTGGGTGTGTTACATTGACAGAGTGGTGTCAGTCTGCTCTTCCCTGGGTGTGTTACATTGACAGAATGTGGTCAGTCTGCTTTTCCCTGGGTGTGTTACATTGACAGAGTGGTGTCAGTCTGCTCTTCCCTGGGTGTGTTACATTGACAGAATGTGGTTAGTCTGCTCTTCCCTGGGTGTGTTACATTGACAGAGTGGGGTCAGTCTGCTCTTCCCTGGGAGGGTTACATTGACAGAGTGGGGTCAGTCTTTTCTTCCCTGGGTGTGTTAGATTGACAGAGTGGGGTCAGTCTGCTTTTCCCTGGGCGTGTTGCATTGACAGAGTGAGGTCAGTCTGCTCTTCCCTGGGTGTGTTACATTGACAGAGTGAAGTCAGTCTGCTCTTACCTCGGAGTGTTACATTGACAGATTGCGGTTAGTCTGCTCTTCCCTGGGTATGTTACATTGACACAGTGTGGTCAATCTGAACGAACACTGGGTGTGTCACATTGACAGAAAGGGGTCAGTCTGCTCTTCCCTGGGTGTTACATTGACAGAGTGTGGTCAGTCTGCTCTTCGCTGGTGGTAATTCATTGACTGAGTGGGGTCAGTCTGATCTTCCCTGGGTGTGTAACATTGACAGAGTGGGGTCTGTCTGCTCTTCCCTGGGTGTGTTACATTGACAGAGTGGTGTCAGGCTGCTCTTCCCTGGGTGTGTTACATTGTCAGACTGGGGTCAGTCTGCCCTTCCCTGGGTTTGTTACATTGACAGAGTGAGGTCAGTCTGCTCTTCCCTGGGTGTGTTAGATTGACAGAGTGGGGTCATTCTGCTCTTCCCTGGGTGTGTCACATTGACAGAGTGGGGTCAGTCTGCTTTTCCCTGGGTGTGTTAGATTGACAGAGTGGGGTCAGTCTGCTTTTCCCTGGGTGTGTTAGATTGACAGAGTGGGGTCAGTCTGCTTTTCCCTGGGTGTGTTACATTGACAGAGTGGGGTCAGTCTGCTCTTCCCTTCGTGTTACATTGACAGAGTGAGGTCAGTCTGCTATTCACTGGGTGTGTTACATTTACAGAGTGGTGTCAGTCTGCTCTTCCCTGGGTTTGTAAGATTGACAGAGTGGGGTCAGTCTGCACTTCCCTGGGTGTGTTACATTGACAGAGTGGGGTCAGTCTGCTCTTCCCTGGGTGTGTTACATTGACAGAGTGGGTTCAGTCTGCTCTTCCCTGGGTGTGTTACATTGACGGAGTGAGATCAGTCTGCTCTTCCCTGGGTGTTACATTGACAGAGTGAGGTCAGTCTGCTATTCACTGGGTGTGTTACATTGACAGAGTGGGGTCAGTCTGCTCTTACCTGGGTGTGTTACACTGACAGAGTCGGGTCAGTCTGCTCTTCACTGGGTGTTTTACATTGACAGAGTGAGGTCAGTCTGCTCTTCCTTGGGTGTGTTACATTGACAGAGTGAGGTCAGTCTGCTCTTACCTGGGTGAGTTACATTGACAGAGTGGGGTCAGTCTGCTCTTCCCTGGGTGTGTTACATTGACAGAGTGAGGTCAGTCTGCTCTTCCTTGGGTGTGTTACATTGACAGAGTGAGGTCAGTCTGCTCTTCCCTGGGTGTGTTACATTGACAGAATGGGGTCAGTCTGGTCTTCCCTGGGTGTGTTACATTGCCAGAGTGGTGTCAGTCTGCTTATCACTGGGTGTGTTACATTGACAGTGTGGGGCCAGTCTGTTTTTTTTTACCTGGGTTGGTGACATTGACAGAGTGGGGTCAGTCCGGTCTTCCCTGGGTGGGTTACAATGACAGAGTGGGGTCAGTCTGCTCTTCGCTGGGTGTTACATTGACAGAGTGGGGTCAGTCTGCTCTTCCCTGGGTGTGTTACATTGACAGAGTGAGGTCAGTGTGCTCTTCCCTGGGTGTGTTAGATTGACAGAGTGGGGTCAGTCTGCTTTTCCCTGGGTGTGTTACATTGACAGAGTGGTGTCAGTCTGCTCTTATCTGGGTGTGTTACATTGACAGATTGCGGTTAGTCTGCTCTTCCCTGGGTATGTTACATTGACACAGTGGGGTCAATCTGAAGGAACACTGGGTGTGTCACATTGACAGAAAGGGGTCAGTCTGCTCTTCCCTGGGTGTTACATTGACAGAGTGGGGTCAGTCTGCTCTTCCCTGGGTGTGTTACATTGACAGAGTGGGGTCAGTCTGCTCTTCCCTGGGTGTGTTACATTGACAGAGTGGGGTCAGTCTGCTCTTCCCTGGGTGTGTTACATTGACAGAGTGGGTTCAGTCTGCTCTTCCCTGGGTGTGTTACATTGACAGAGTGAGATCAGTCTGCTCTTCCCTGGGTGTTACATTGACAGAGTGGGGTCAGTCTGCTCTTCCCTGGGTGTGTTACATTGACAGAGTGGGGTCAGTCTGCTCTTCCCTGGGTGTGTTACATTGACAGAGTGAGGTCAGTCTGCTATTCACTGGGTGTGTTACATTGACAGAGTGGGGTCAGTCTGCTCTTACCTGGGTGTGTTACATTGACAGAATCGGGTCAGTCTGCTCTTCACTGGGTGTGGTACATTGACCAAATCGGGTCAGTCTGCTGTTCCCTGGGTGTGGTAAATTGACAGAGGGTGAGGTCAGTCTGCTCTTCCCTGGGTGTGTTACATTGACGGTGTGAGGTCCGTCTGCTCTTCCCTGGTGGCTTACATTGACAGAGTGAGGTCAGTCTATTCTTCCCTGGGTGTGTTACATTGACAGAGTGGGGTCAGTCTGCTCTTCCCTTCGTTTGTTACATTGACAGAGTGAGGTCAGTCTGCTCTTCCCTGGGTGTGTTACATTGACAGAGTGAGGTCAGTCTGCTCTTACCTCGGAGTGTTACATTGACAGATTGCGGTTAGTCTGCTCTTCCCTGGGTATGTTACATTGACACAGTGTGGTCAATCTGAACAAACACTGGGTGTGTCACATTGACAGAAAGGGGTCAGTCTGCTCTTCCCTGGGTGTTACATTGACAGAGTGGGGTCAGTCTGCTCTTCGCTGGTGGTAATTCATTGACTGAGTGGGGTCAGTCTGATCTTCCCTGGGTGTGTTACATTGACAGAGTGGGGTCAGTCTGCTCTTCCCTGGGTGTGTTACATTGACAGAGTGGGTTCAGTCTGCTCTTCCCGGGGTGTGTTACATTGACAGAGTGAGGTCAGTCTGCTCTTCCCTGGGTGTGACATTGACAGAGTGGGGTCAGTCTGCTCTTCCCTGGGTGTGTTACATTGACAGAGTGGGGTCAGTCTGCTCTTCCCTGGGTGTGTTACATTGACAGAGTGAGGTCAGTCTGCTCTTCCCTGGGTGTTTTACATTGACAGAGTGAGGTCAGTCTGCTCTTCCTTGGGTGTGTTACATTGACAGAGTGAGATCAGTCTGCTCTTACCTGGGTGTGTTACATTGACAGAGTGAGGTCAGTGTGCTCTTCCCTGGGTGTGTTAGATTGACAGAGTGGGGTCAGTCTGCTCTTCCCTGGGTGTGTTACATTGACAGAATGTGGTTAGTCTGCTCTTCCCTGGGTGTGTTACATTGACAGAGTGGGGTCAGTCTGCTCTTCCCTGGGTGGGTTACATTGACAGAGTGGGGTCAGTCTGCTTTTCCCTGGGCGTGTTACATTGACAGAGTGAGGTCAGTCTGCTCTTCCCTGGGTGTGTTACATTGACAGAGTGAGGTCAGTCTGCTCTTATCTCGGAGTGTTACATTGACAGATTGCGGTTAGTCTGCTCTTTCCTGGGTATGTTACATTGACACAGTGGGGTCAATCTGAACGAACACTGGGTGTGTCACATTGACAGAAAGGGGTCAGTCTGCTCTTCCCTGGGTGTTACATTGACAGAGTGGGGTCAGTCTGCTCTTCCCTGGGTATGTTACATTGACAGAGTGGGGTCAGTCTGCTCTTCCCTGGGTGTGTTACATTGACAGAGTGGGGTCAGTCTGCTCTTCCCTGGGTGTGTTACATTGACAGAGTGGGTTCAGTCTTCTCTTCCCTGGGTGTGTTACATTGACAGAGTGAGGTCAGTCTGCTCTTCCCTGGGTGTTACATTGACAGAGTGGGGTCAGTCTGCTCTTCCCTGGGTTTTTTACATTGACAGAGTGAGGTCAGTCTGCTCTTCCCTGGGTGTGTTACATTGACAGTATGGGGTCAGTCTGTTTTTTTTTTACCTGGGTGGGTTACATTGACAGAGTGGGTTCAGTCTGCTCTTCCCTGGGTGGGTTACAATGACAGAGTGGGGTCAGTCTGCTCTTCGCTGGTTGTGATTCATTGACTGAGTGGGGTCAGTGTGTTCTTCCCTGGGTGTGTTACATTGACAGAGTGTGGTCAGTCTGTTCTTCCCTGTGTGGGTTACATTGACAGAGTGGGGTCAGTCTGGTCTTCCCTGGGTGGGTTACAATGACAGTGTGGAGTCAGTCTGCTCTTCCATGGGTGTGTTACATTGACAGAATGGGGTCAGTCTGCTCTTCCCTGGGTGTGCTACATTGACAGAGTGGGATCAGTTTGGTCTTCCCTGGGTCTGATACATTGACAGAGTGCGGTCAGTCTGCTCTTCCCTGGGTCTGTTACATTGACAGAGTGGGGTCAGTCTGCTCTTCCCTGGGTTTGTAAGATTGAGAGAGTGGGGTCAGTCTGCTCTTCACTGGGTGTGTTACATTGACAGATTGGTTCAGTCTGCTCTTCCCTGGGTGAGTTACATTGACAGAGAGAGGTCAGTCTGCTCTTCCCTGGTTGTGTTACATTGACAGAGTGATGTCAGTGTGCTCTTCACTGGGTGTGTTAGATTGACAGAGTGGGGTCAGTCTGCTTTTCCCTGGGTGTGTTACATTGACAGAGTGGCGTCAGTCTGCTCTTCCCTGGGTGTGTTACATTGACAGAATGTGGTTAGTCTGCTCTTCCCTGGGTGTGCTACATTGACGGTGTCCGGTCAGTCTGCTCTTCCCTGGGTGGGTTACATTGACAGAGTGGGATCAGTCTTCTCTTCCCTGGGTGCGTTAGATTGACAGAGTGGGGTCAGTCTGCTTTTCCCTGGGCGTGTTACATTGACAGAGTGAAGTCAGTCTTCTCTTCCCTGGGTGTGTTACATTGACAGAGTGAGGTCAGTCTGCTCTTACCTCAGAGTGTTACATTGACAGATTGCGGTTAGTCTGCTCTTCCCTGGGTATGTTACTTTGACACAGTGGGGTCAATCAAAAGGAACACCGAGTGTGTCACATTGACAGAAAGGGGTCAGTCTGCTCTTCCCTGGGTGTTACATTGACAGAGTGGGGTCAGTCTGCTCTTCCCTGGGTGTGTTACATTGACAGAGTGGGTTCAGTCTGCTCTTCCCTGGGTGTGTTACATTGACAGAGTGAGGTCAGTCTGCTCTTCCCTGTGTGTTACATTGACAGAGTGGGGTCAGTCTGCTCTTCCCTGGGTGTGTAACATTGACAGAGTGGGGTCAGTCTGCTCTTCCCTGGGTGTGTTACATTGACAGAGTGAGGTCAGTCTGCTCCTCCCTGGGTGTTTTACATTGACAGAGTGAGTTCAGTCTGCTCTTCCTTGGGTGTGTTACATTGACAGAGTGAGGTCAGTCTGCTCTTACCTGGGTGTGTTACATTGACAGAGTGGGGTCAGTCTGGTCTTCCCTGGGTGTGTTACATTGACAGAGTGGGGTCAGTCTGGTCTTCCCTGGGTGGGTTACAATGACAGTGTGGAGTCAGTCTGCTCTTCCATGGGTGTGTTACATTGACAGAATGGGGTCAGTCTGCTCTTCCCTGGGTGTGTTCCATTGACAGAGTGGGATCAGTTTGGTCTTCCCTGGGTCTGATACATTGACAGAGTGCGGTCAGTCTGCTCTTCCCTGGGTCTGTTACATTGACAGAGTGGGGTCAGTCTGCTCTTCCCTGGGTTTGTAAGATTGACAGAGTGGGGTCAGTCTGCTCTTCACTGGGTGTGTTACATTGACAGATTGGTTCAGTCTGCTCTTCCCTGGGTGCGTTACATTGACAGAGAGAGGTCAGTCTGCTCTTCCCTGGTTGTGTTACATTGACAGAGTGATGTCAGTGTGCTCTTCATTGGGTGTGTTAGATTGACAGAGTGGGGTGAGTCTGCTCTTCCCTGGGTGGGTTACATTGACAGAGTGGGATCAGTCTTCTCTTCCCTAGGTGCGTTAGATTGACAGAGTGGGGTCAGTCTGCTCTTCACTGGGTGTGTTACATTGACAGATTGGTTCAGTCTGCTCTTCCCTGGGTGCGTTACATTGACAGAGAGAGGTCAGTCTGCTCTTCCCTGGTTGTGTTACATTGACAGAGTGACGTCAGTGTGCTCTTCACTGGGTGTGTTAGATTGACAGAGTGGGGTCAGTCTGCTCTTCCCTGGGTGGGTTACATTGACAGAGTGGGATCAGTCTTCGCTTCCCTGGGTGTGTTTCATTGACAGAGTGGCGTCAGTCTGCTCTTCCCTGGGTGTGTTACATTGGCAGAATGTGGTTAGTCTGCTCTTCCCTGGGTGTGTTACATTGACAGAGTGGGGTCAGTCTGCTCTTCCCTGGGTGGGTTACATTGACAGAGTGGGATCAGTCTTCTCTTCCCTGGGTGCGTTAGATTGACAGAGTGGGGTCAGTCTGCTTTTCCCTGGGCGTGTTACATTGACAGAGTGAAGTCAGTCTGCTCTTCCCTGGGTGTGTTACATTGACAGAGTGAGGTCAGTCTGCTCTTACCTCAGAGTGTTACATTGACAGATTGCGGTTAGTCAGCTCTTCCCTGGGTATGTTACATTGACACAGTGGGGTCAATCTGAAGGACCACTGGGTGTGTCACATTGACAGAAAGGGGTCAGTCTGCTCTTCCCTGGGTGTTACATTGACAGAGTGGGGTCAGTCTGCTCTTCCCTGGGTGTGTTACATTGACAGAGTGGGGTCAGTCTGCTCTTCCCTGGGTGTGTTACATTGACAGAGTGGGGTCAGTCTCCTCTCCCTGGGTGTGTTACATTGACAGAGTGGGTTCAGTCTGCTCTTCCCAGGGTGTGTTACGTTGACAGAGTGAGGTCAGTCTGCTCTTCCCTGTGTGTTACATTGACAGAGTGGGTCAGTCTGCTCTTCCCTGGGTGTGTTACATTGACAGAGTGAGGTCAGTCTGCTCCTCCCTGGGTGTTTTACATTGACAGAGTGAGGTCAGTCTGCTCTTCCTTGGGTGTGTTACATTGACAGAGTGAGGTCAGTCTGCTCTTACCTGGGTGTGTTACATTGACAGAGTGGGGTCAGTCTGGTCTTCCCTGGGTGTGTTACATTGACAGAGTGGGGTCAGTCTGCTGTTCACTGGGTGTGTTACATTGACAGTGTGGGGTCAGTCTGTTTGTTTTTACCTGGGTGGGTTACATTGACAGAGTGGGGTCAGTCTGGTCTTCCCTGGGTGGGTTACAATGACAGAGTGGGGTCAGTCTGCTCTTCGCTGGTTGTGATTCATTGACTGAGTGGGGTCAGTGTGTTCTTCCCTGGGTGTGTTACATTGACAGAGTGAGGTCAGTCTGATCTTCCCTGGGTGGGTTACAATGACAGTGTGGAGTCAGTCTGCTCTTCCATGGGTGTGTTACATTGACAGAATGGGGTCAGTCTGCTCTTCCCTGGGTGTGTTACCTTGACAGAGTGGGGTCAGTCTGGTCTTCCCTGGGTGTGTTACATTGACAGAGTGGGGTCAGTCTGGTCTTCCCTGGGTGGGTTACAATGACAGTGTGGAGTCAGTCTGCTCTTCCATGGGTGTGTTACATTGACAGAATGGGGTCAGTCTGCTCTTCCCTGGGTGTGTTCCATTGACAGAGTGGGATCAGTTTGGTCTTCCCTGGGTCTGATACATTGACAGAGTGCGGTCAGTCTGCTCTTCCCTGGGTCTGTTACATTGACAGAGTGGGGTCAGTCTGCTCTTCCCTGGGTTTGTAAGATTGACAGAGTGGGGTCAGTCTGCTCTTCACTGGGTGTGTTACATTGACAGATTGGTTCAGTCTGCTCTTCCCTGGGTGCGTTACATTGACAGAGAGAGGTCAGTCTGCTCTTCCCTGGTTGTGTTACATTGACAGAGTGATGTCAGTGTGCTCTTCATTGGGTGTGTTAGATTGACAGAGTGGGGTGAGTCTGCTCTTCCCTGGGTGGGTTACATTGACAGAGTGGGATCAGTCTTCTCTTCCCTAGGTGCGTTAGATTGACAGAGTGGGGTCAGTCTGCTCTTCACTGGGTGTGTTACATTGACAGATTGGTTCAGTCTGCTCTTCCCTGGGTGCGTTACATTGACAGAGAGAGGTCAGTCTGCTCTTCCCTGGTTGTGTTACATTGACAGAGTGACGTCAGTGTGCTCTTCACTGGGTGTGTTAGATTGACAGAGTGGGGTCAGTCTGCTCTTCCCTGGGTGGGTTACATTGACAGAGTGGGATCAGTCTTCGCTTCCCTGGGTGTGTTTCATTGACAGAGTGGCGTCAGTCTGCTCTTCCCTGGGTGTGTTACATTGGCAGAATGTGGTTAGTCTGCTCTTCCCTGGGTGTGTTACATTGACAGAGTGGGGTCAGTCTGCTCTTCCCTGGGTGGGTTACATTGACAGAGTGGGATCAGTCTTCTCTTCCCTGGGTGCGTTAGATTGACAGAGTGGGGTCAGTCTGCTTTTCCCTGGGCGTGTTACATTGACAGAGTGAAGTCAGTCTGCTCTTCCCTGGGTGTGTTACATTGACAGAGTGAGGTCAGTCTGCTCTTACCTCAGAGTGTTACATTGACAGATTGCGGTTAGTCAGCTCTTCCCTGGGTATGTTACATTGACACAGTGGGGTCAATCTGAAGGACCACTGGGTGTGTCACATTGACAGAAAGGGGTCAGTCTGCTCTTCCCTGGGTGTTACATTGACAGAGTGGGGTCAGTCTGCTCTTCCCTGGGTGTGTTACATTGACAGAGTGGGGTCAGTCTGCTCTTCCCTGGGTGTGTTACATTGACAGAGTGGGGTCAGTCTCCTCTCCCTGGGTGTGTTACATTGACAGAGTGGGTTCAGTCTGCTCTTCCCAGGGTGTGTTACGTTGACAGAGTGAGGTCAGTCTGCTCTTCCCTGTGTGTTACATTGACAGAGTGGGTCAGTCTGCTCTTCCCTGGGTGTGTTACATTGACAGAGTGAGGTCAGTCTGCTCCTCCCTGGGTGTTTTACATTGACAGAGTGAGGTCAGTCTGCTCTTCCTTGGGTGTGTTACATTGACAGAGTGAGGTCAGTCTGCTCTTACCTGGGTGTGTTACATTGACAGAGTGGGGTCAGTCTGGTCTTCCCTGGGTGTGTTACATTGACAGAGTGGGGTCAGTCTGCTGTTCACTGGGTGTGTTACATTGACAGTGTGGGGTCAGTCTGTTTGTTTTTACCTGGGTGGGTTACATTGACAGAGTGGGGTCAGTCTGGTCTTCCCTGGGTGGGTTACAATGACAGAGTGGGGTCAGTCTGCTCTTCGCTGGTTGTGATTCATTGACTGAGTGGGGTCAGTGTGTTCTTCCCTGGGTGTGTTACATTGACAGAGTGAGGTCAGTCTGATCTTCCCTGGGTGGGTTACAATGACAGTGTGGAGTCAGTCTGCTCTTCCATGGGTGTGTTACATTGACAGAATGGGGTCAGTCTGCTCTTCCCTGGGTGTGTTACCTTGACAGAGTGGGGTCAGTCTGGTCTTCCCTGGGTGTGTTACATTGACAGAGTGGGGTCAGTCTGGTCTTCCCTGGGTGGGTTACAATGACAGTGTGGAGTCAGTCTGCTCTTCCATGGGTGTGTTACATTGACAGAATGGGGTCAGTCTGCTCTTCCCTGGGTGTGTTCCATTGACAGAGTGGGATCAGTTTGGTCTTCCCTGGGTCTGATACATTGACAGAGTGCGGTCAGTCTGCTCTTCCCTGGGTCTGTTACATTGACAGAGTGGGGTCAGTCTGCTCTTCCCTGGGTTTGTAAGATTGACAGAGTGGGGTCAGTCTGCTCTTCACTGGGTGTGTTACATTGACAGATTGGTTCAGTCTGCTCTTCCCTGGGTGCGTTACATTGACAGAGAGAGGTCAGTCTGCTCTTCCCTGGTTGTGTTACATTGACAGAGTGATGTCAGTGTGCTCTTCATTGGGTGTGTTAGATTGACAGAGTGGGGTGAGTCTGCTCTTCCCTGGGTGGGTTACATTGACAGAGTGGGATCAGTCTTCTCTTCCCTAGGTGCGTTAGATTGACAGAGTGGGGTCAGTCTGCTCTTCACTGGGTGTGTTACATTGACAGATTGGTTCAGTCTGCTCTTCCCTGGGTGCGTTACATTGACAGAGAGAGGTCAGTCTGCTCTTCCCTGGTTGTGTTACATTGACAGAGTGACGTCAGTGTGCTCTTCACTGGGTGTGTTAGATTGACAGAGTGGGGTCAGTCTGCTCTTCCCTGGGTGGGTTACATTGACAGAGTGGGATCAGTCTTCGCTTCCCTGGGTGTGTTTCATTGACAGAGTGGCGTCAGTCTGCTCTTCCCTGGGTGTGTTACATTGGCAGAATGTGGTTAGTCTGCTCTTCCCTGGGTGTGTTACATTGACAGAGTGGGGTCAGTCTGCTCTTCCCTGGGTGGGTTACATTGACAGAGTGGGATCAGTCTTCTCTTCCCTGGGTGCGTTAGATTGACAGAGTGGGGTCAGTCTGCTTTTCCCTGGGCGTGTTACATTGACAGAGTGAAGTCAGTCTGCTCTTCCCTGGGTGTGTTACATTGACAGAGTGAGGTCAGTCTGCTCTTACCTCAGAGTGTTACATTGACAGATTGCGGTTAGTCAGCTCTTCCCTGGGTATGTTACATTGACACAGTGGGGTCAATCTGAAGGACCACTGGGTGTGTCACATTGACAGAAAGGGGTCAGTCTGCTCTTCCCTGGGTGTTACATTGACAGAGTGGGGTCAGTCTGCTCTTCCCTGGGTGTGTTACATTGACAGAGTGGGGTCAGTCTGCTCTTCCCTGGGTGTGTTACATTGACAGAGTGGGGTCAGTCTCCTCTCCCTGGGTGTGTTACATTGACAGAGTGGGTTCAGTCTGCTCTTCCCAGGGTGTGTTACGTTGACAGAGTGAGGTCAGTCTGCTCTTCCCTGTGTGTTACATTGACAGAGTGGGTCAGTCTGCTCTTCCCTGGGTGTGTTACATTGACAGAGTGAGGTCAGTCTGCTCCTCCCTGGGTGTTTTACATTGACAGAGTGAGGTCAGTCTGCTCTTCCTTGGGTGTGTTACATTGACAGAGTGAGGTCAGTCTGCTCTTACCTGGGTGTGTTACATTGACAGAGTGGGGTCAGTCTGGTCTTCCCTGGGTGTGTTACATTGACAGAGTGGGGTCAGTCTGCTGTTCACTGGGTGTGTTACATTGACAGTGTGGGGTCAGTCTGTTTGTTTTTACCTGGGTGGGTTACATTGACAGAGTGGGGTCAGTCTGGTCTTCCCTGGGTGGGTTACAATGACAGAGTGGGGTCAGTCTGCTCTTCGCTGGTTGTGATTCATTGACTGAGTGGGGTCAGTGTGTTCTTCCCTGGGTGTGTTACATTGACAGAGTGAGGTCAGTCTGATCTTCCCTGGGTGGGTTACAATGACAGTGTGGAGTCAGTCTGCTCTTCCATGGGTGTGTTACATTGACAGAATGGGGTCAGTCTGCTCTTCCCTGGGTGTGTTACCTTGACAGAGTGGGGTCAGTCTGGTCTTCCCTGGGTGGGTTACAATGACAGTGTGGAGTTAGTCTGCTCTTCCATGGGTGTGTTACATTGACAGAGTGGGGTCAGTCTGCTCTTCCCTGGGTGTGTTACATTGACAGAGTGGTGTCAGTCTGCTCTTCCCAGGGTGTGTTACTTTGACAGAGTGGGGTCAGTCTTGTCTTCCCTGGGTCTGATACATTGACAGAGTGGGGTCAGTCTGCTCTTCCCAGGGTCTGTTACATTGACAGTGTGAGGTTGGTCTGCTGTTCCTTGGGTCTGTTACATTGACAGTGTGAGGTCCGTCTGCTCTTCCCTGTGTATGTTACATTGATAGAGTGGGGTCAATCTGATCTTCTCTGGGTGTGTTCTCTTGACACAGTGGGTTCAGTCTGTTCTTCCCTGAGTGTGTTACATTGACAGAGTGAGGTCAGTCTGCTATTCACTGGGTGTGTTACATTGACAGAGTGGGGTCAGTCTGCTCTTCCCTGGGTGTGTTACATTGACAGAGTGAGATCAGTCTGCTCTTCCCTGGGTGTTACATTGACAGAGTGAGGTCAGTCTGCTATTCACTGGGTGTGTTACATTGACAGAGTGGTGTCAGTCTGCTCTTACCTGGGTGTGTTACACTGACAGAGTCGGGTCAGTCTGCTCTTCACTGGGTGTTTTACATTGACAGAGTGAGGTCAGTCTGCTCTTCCTTGGGTGTGTTACATTGACAGAGAGAGGTCAGTCTGCTCTTACCTGGGTGTGTTACATTGACAGAGTGGGGTCAGTCTGGTCTTCCCTGGGTGTTACATTGACAGAGTGGGGTCAGTCTTCTCTTCCCTGGGTGAGTTACATTGACAGAGTGGGGTCAGTCTGCTCTTCCCTGGGTGTGTTACATTGACAAAGTGAGGTCAGTCTGCTCTTCCTTGGGTGTGTTACATTGACAGAGTGAGGTCAGTCTGCTCTTCCCTGGGTGTGTTACATTGACAGAATGGGGTCAGTCTGGTCTTCCCTGGGTGTGTTACATTGCCAGAGTGGTGTCAGTCTGCTTATCACTGGGTGTGTTACATTGACAGTGTGGGGCCAGTCTGTTTTTTTTTACCTGGGTTGGTGACATTGACAGAGTGGGGTCAGTCTGGTCTTCCCTGGGTGGGTTACAATGACAGAGTGGGGTCAGTCTGCTCTTCGCTGGGTGTTACATTGACAGAGTGGGGTCAGTCTGCTCTTCCCTGGGTGTGTTACATTGACAGAGTGAGGTCAGTGTGCTCTTCCCTGGGTGTGTTAGATTGACAGAGTGGGGTCAGTCTGCTTTTCCCTGGGTGTGTTACATTGACAGAGTGGTGTCAGTCTGCTCTTATCTGGGTGTGTTACATTGACAGATTGCGGTTAGTCTGCTCTTCCCTGGGTATGTTACATTGACACAGTGGGGTCAATCTGAACGAACACTGGGTGTGTCACATTGACAGAAAGGGGTCAGTCTGCTCTTCCCTGGGTGTTACATTGACAGAGTGGGGTCAGTCTGCTCTTCCCTGGGTGTGTTACATTGACAGAGTGGGGTCAGTCTGCTCTTCCCTGGGTGTGTTACATTGACAGAGTGGGGTCAGTCTGCTCTTCCCTGGGTGTGTTACATTGACAGAGTGGGTTCAGTCTGCTCTTCCCTGGGTGTGTTACATTGACAGAGTGAGATCAAGTCGGCTCTTCCCTGGGTGTTACATTGACAGAGTGGGGTCAGTCTGCTCTTCCCTGGGTGTGTTACATTGACAGAGTGGGGTCAGTCTGCTCTTCCCTGGGTGTGTTACATTGACAGAGTGAGGTCAGTCTGCTATTCACTGGGTGTGTTACATTGACAGAGTGGGGTCAGTCTGCTCTTACCTGGGTGTGTTACATTGACAGAATCGGGTCAGTCTGCTCTTCACTGGGTGTGGTACATTGACCAAATCGGGTCAGTCTGCTGTTCCCTGGGTGTGGTAAATTGACAGAGGGTGAGGTCAGTCTGCTCTTCCCTGGGTGTGTTACATTGACGGTGTGAGGTCCGTCTGCTCTTCCCTGGTGGCTTACATTGACAGAGTGAGGTCAGTCTATTCTTCCCTGGGTGTGTTACATTGACAGAGTGGGGTCAGTCTGCTCTTCCCTTCGTTTGTTACATTGACAGAGTGAGGTCAGTCTGCTCTTCCCTGGGTGTGTTAGATTGACAGAGTGGGGTCAGTCTGCTCTTCCCTGGGTGTGTTACATTGACAGAGTGGGGTCAGTCTGCTTTTCCCTGGGTGTGTTAGATTGACAGAGTGGGGTCAGTCTGCTTTTCCCTGGGTGTGTTAGATTGAGAGAGTGGGGTCAGTCTGCTCTTCCCTGGGTTTGTAAGATTGACAGAGTGGGGTCAGTCTGCTCTTCCCTGGGTGCGTTACATTGACAGAGAGAGGTCAGTCTGCTCTTCCTTGGTTGTGTTACATTGACAGAGTGAGGTCAGTCTGCTCTTCCTTGGGTGTGTTACATTGACAGAGTGAGGTCAGTCTGCTCTTACCTGGGTGTGTTACATTGACAGAGTGAGGTCAGTCTGCTCTTACCTGGGTGTGTTACTTTGACAGAGTGGCGTCAGTCTGCTCTTCCCTGGGTGTTACATTGACAGAGTGAGGTCAGTCTGCTCTTACCTGGGTGTGTTACATTGACAGAGTGAGGTCAGTGTGCTCTTCCCTGGGTGTGTGAGATTGACAGAGTGGGGTCAGTCTGCTTTTCCCTGGGTGTGTTACATTGACAGAGTGGTGTCAGTCTGCTCTTCCCTGGGTGTGTTACATTGACAGAATGTGGTTAGTCTGCTCTTCCCTGGGTGTGTTACATTGACAGAGTGGGGTCAGTCTGCTCTTCCCTGGGTGGGTTACATTGACAGAGTGGGGTCAGTCTTCTCTTCCCTGGGTGTGTTAGATTGACAGAGTGGGGTCAGTCTGCTTTTCCCTGGGCGTGTTACATTGACAGAGTGAGGTCAGTCTGCTCTTCCCTGGGTGTGTTACATTGACAGAGTGAGGTCAGTCTGCTCTTACCTCGGAGTGTTACATTGACAGATTGCGGTTAGTCTGCTCTTCCCTGGGTATGTTACATTGACACAGTGGGGTCAATCTGAACGAACACTGGGTGTGTCACATTGACAGAAAGGGGTCAGTCTGCTCTTCCCTGGGTGTTACATTGACAGAGTGGGGTCAGTCTGCTCTTCCCTGGGTGTGTTACATTGACAGAGTGGGGTCAGTCTGCTCTTCCCTGGGTGTGTTACATTGACAGAGTGGGTTCAGTCTGCTCTTCCCTGGGTGTGTTACATTGACAGAGTGAGGTCAGTCTGCTCTTCCCTGGGTGTTACATTGACAGAGTGGGGTCAGTCTGCTCTTCCCTGGGTGTGTTACATTGACAGAGTGGGGTCAGTCTGCTCTTCCCTGGGTGTTACATTGACAGAGTGGGGTCAGTCTGCTCTTCCCTGGGTGTGTTACATTGACAGAGTGGGGTCAGTCTGCTCTTCCCTGGGTGTGTTACATTGACAGAGTGGGTTCAGTCTGCTCTTCCCTGGGTGTGTTACATTGACAGAGTGAGGTCAGTCTGCTCTTCCCTGGGTGTTACATTGACAGAGTGGGGTCAGTCTGCTCTTCCCTGGGTGTGTTACATTGACAGAGTGGGGTCAGTCTGCTCTTCCCTGGGTGTGTTACATTGACAGAGTGAGGTCAGTCTGCTACTCCCTGGGTTTTTTACATTGACAGAGTGAGGTCAATCTGCTCTTCCCTGGGTGTGTTACATTGACAGTATGGGGTCAGTCTGTTTTTTTTTACCTGGGTGGGTTACATTGACAGAGTGGGGTCAGTCTGCTCTTCCCTGGGTGGGTTACAATGACAGAGTGGGGTCAGTCTGCTCTTCGCTGGTTGTGATTCATTGACTGAGTGGGGTCAGTGTGTTCTTCCCTGGGTGTGTTACATTGACAGAGTGTGCTCAGTCTGATCTTCCCTGGGTGGGTTACATTGACAGAGTGGGGTCAGTCTGGTCTTCCCTGGGTGGGTTACAATGACAGTGTGGAGTCAGTCTGCTCTTCCATGGGTGTGTTACATTGACAGAATGGGGTCAGTCTGCTCTTCCCTGGGTGTGTGACATTGACAGAGTGGGATCAGTCTGCTCTTCCCTGGGTCTGTTACATTGACAGAGTGGGGTCAGTCTGCTCTTCCCTGGGTTTGTAAGATTGACAGAGTGGGGTCAGTCTGCTCTTCACTGGGTGTGTTACATTGACAGATTGGTTCAGTCTGCTCTTCCCTGGGTGCGTTACATTGACAGAGAGAGGTCAGTCTGCTCTTCCCTGGTTGTGTTACATTGACAGAGTGATGTCAGTGTGCTCTTCACTGGGTGTGTTAGATTGACAGAGTGGGGTCAGTCTGCTTTTCCCTGGGTGTGTTACATTGACAGAATGTGGTTAGTCTGCTCTTCCCTGGGTGTGTTACATTGACAGAGTGGGGTCAGTCTGCTCTTCCCTGGGTGGGTTACATTGACAGAGTGGGATCAGTCTTCTCTTCCCTGGGTGCGTTAGATTGACAGAGTGGGGTCAGTCTGCTTTTCCCTGGGCGTGTTACATTGACAGAGTGAAGTCAGTCTGCTCTTCCCTGGGTGTGTTACATTGACAGAGTGAGGTCAGTCTGCTCTTACCTCAGAGTGTTACATTGACAGATTGCGGTTAGTCTGCTCTTCCCTGGGTATGTTACTTTGACACAGTGGGGTCAATCAAAAGGAACACCGAGTGTGTCACATTGACAGAAAGGGGTCAGTCTGCTCTTCCCTGGGTGTTACATTGACAGAGTGGGGTCAGTATGCTCTTCCCTGGGTGTGTTACATTGACAGAGTGGGTTCAGTCTGCTCTTCCCTGGGTGTGTTACATTGACAGAGTGAGGTCAGTCTGCTCTTCCCTGTGTGTTACATTGACAGAGTGGGGTCAGTCTGCTCTTCCCTGGGTGTGTAACATTGACAGAGTGGGGTCAGTCTGCTCTTCCCTGGGTGTGTTACATTGACAGAGTGAGGTCAGTCTGCTCCTCCCTGGGTGTTTTACATTGACAGAGTGAGGTCAGTCTGCTCTTCCTTGGGTGTGTTACTTTGACAGAGTGAGGTCAGTCTGCTCTTACCTGGGTGTGTTACATTGACAGAGTGGGGTCAGTCTGGTCTTCCCTGGGTGTGTTACATTGACAGAGTGGGGTCAGTCTGGTCTTCCCTGGGTGGGTTACAATGACAGTGTGGAGTCAGTCTGCTCTTCCATGGGTGTGTTACATTGACAGAATGGGGTCAGTCTGCTCTTCCCTGGGTGTGTTCCATTGACAGAGTGGGATCAGTTTGGTCTTCCCTGGGTCTGATACATTGACAGAGTGCGGTCAGTCTGCTCTTCCCTGGGTCTGTTACATTGACAGAGTGGGGTCAGTCTGCTCTTCCCTGGGTTTGTAAGATTGACAGAGTGGGGTCAGTCTGCTCTTCACTGGGTGTGTTACATTGACAGATTGGTTCAGTCTGCTCTTCCCTGGGTGCGTTACATTGACAGAGAGAGGTCAGTCTGCTCTTCCCTGGTTGTGTTACATTGACAGAGTGATGTCAGTGTGCTCTTCACTGGGTGTGTTAGATTGACAGAGTGGGGTCAGTCTGCTCTTCCCTGGGTGGGTTACATTGACAGAGTGGGATCAGTCTTCTCTTCCCTGGGTGCGTTAGATTGACAGAGTGGGGTCAGTCTGCTCTTCACTGGGTGTGTTACATTGACAGATTGGTTCAGTCTGCTCTTCCCTGGGTGCGTTACATTGACAGAGAGAGGTCAGTCTGCTCTTCCCTGGTTGTGTTACATTGACAGAGTGATGTCAGTGTGCTCTTCACTGGGTGTGTTAGATTGACAGAGTGGGGTCAGTCTGCTCTTCCCTGGGTGGGTTACATTGACAGAGTGGGATCAGTCTTCTCTTCCCTGGGTGTGTTTCATTGACAGAGTGGCGTCAGTCTGCTCTTCCCTGGGTGTGTTACATTGACAGAATGTGGTTAGGCTGCTCTTCCCTGGGTTTGTAAGATTGACGGAGTGGGGTCAGTCTGCTCTTCCCTGGGTGGGTTACATTGACAGAGTGGGATCAGTCTTCTCTTCCCTGGGTGCGTTAGATTGACAGAGTGGGGTCAGTCTGCTTTTCCCTGGGCGTGTTACATTGACAGAGTGAAGTCAGTCTGCTCTTCCCTGGGTGTGTTACATTGACAGAGTGAGGTCAGTCTGCTCTTACCTCAGAGTGTTACATTGACAGATTGCGGTTAGTCTGCTCTTCCCTGGGTATGTTACATTGACACAGTGGGGTCAATCTGAAGGAACACTGGGTGTGTCACATTGACAGAAAGGGGTCAGTCTGCTCTTCCCTGGGTGTTACATTGACAGAGTGGGGTCAGTCTGCTCTTCCCTGGGTGTGTTACATTGACAGAGTGAGGTCAGTCTGCTCTTCCCTGTGTGTTACATTGACAGAGTGGGGTCAGTCTGCTCTTCCCTGGGTGTGTAACATTGACAGAGTGAGGTCAGTCTGCTCTTACCTGGGTGTGTTACATTGACAGAGTGAGGTAAGTCTGCTCCTCCCTGGGTGTTTTACATTGACAGAGTGAGGTCAGTCTGGTCTTCCCTGGGTGTGTTACATTGACAGAGTGGGGTCAGTCTGCTGTTCACTGGGTGTGTTACATTGACAGTGTGGGGTCAGTCTGTTTGTTTTTACCTGGGTGGGTTACATTGACAGAGTGAGGTCAGTCTGATCTTCCCTGGGTGTGTTACAATGACAGAGTGGGGTCAGTCTGGTCTTCCCTGGGTGTGTTACCTTGACAGAGTGGGGTCAGTCTGGTCTTCCCTGGGTGGGTTACAATGACAGTGTGGAGTTAGTCTGCTCTTCCATGGGTGTGTTACATTGACAGAGTGGGTTCAGTCTGCTCTTCCCTGGGTGTGTTACATTGACAGAGTGGTGTCAGTCTGCTCTTCCCAGGGTGTGTTACTTTGACAGAGTGGGGTCAGTCTTGTCTTCCCTGGGTCTGATACATTGACAGAGTGGGGTCAGTCTGCTCTTCCCTGGGTCTGTTACATTGACAGTGTGGGGTCAGTCTGCTGTTCCTTGGGTCTGTTACATTGACAGTGTGAGGTCCGTCTGCTCTTCCCTGTGTATGTTACATTGATAGAGTGGGGTCAATCTGATCTTCTCTGGGTGTGTTCTCTTGACACAGTGGGTTCAGTCTGTTCTTCCCTGAGTGTGTTACATTGACAGAGTGAGGTCAGTCTGCTATTGACTGGGTGTGTTACATTGACAGAGTGGGGTCAGTCTGCTCTTACCTGGGTGTGTTACACTGACAGAGTGGGGTCAGTCTGCTCTTCCCTGGGTGTGTAACATTGACAGAGTTGGGTCAGTCTGCTCTTCCCTGGGTGTGTTACATTGACAGAATGAGGTCAGTCTGCTCTTCTCTGGGTGTGTTACATTGACGGTGTGAGGTCCGTCTGCTCTTGCCTGGTGGTTTACATTGACAGAGCGAGGTCAGTCTATTCGTCCCTGGGTGTGTTACATTGTCAGACTGGGGTCAGACTGCCCTTCCCTGGGTGTGTTACATTGACAGAGTGAGGTCAGTCTGCTCTTCCCTGGGTGTGTTAGATTGACAGAGTGGGGTCAGTCTGCTTTTCCCTGGGTGTGTTAGATTGACAGAGTGGGGTCAGTCTGCTTTTCCCTGGGTGTGTTACATTGACAGAGTGGGGTCAGTCTGCTCTTCCCTGGGTGTGTTATATTGACAGAGTGGGGTCAGTCTGCTCTTCCCTGGGTGTGTTACATAGACAGAGTGGGTTCAGTCTGCTCTTCCCTGGGTGCGATACATTGACAGAGTGAGGTCAGTCTGCTCTTCCCTGGGTGTGTTACATTGACAGAGTGGGTTCAGTCTGGTCTTCCCTGGGTGTGTTACATTGACAGAGTGAGGTCAGTCTGCTCTTCCCTGGTTGTGTTACATTGACAGAGTGAGGTCAGTGTGCTCTTCCCTGGGTGTGTTAGATTGACAGAGTGGAGTCAGTCTGCTTTTCCCTGGGTGTGTTACATTGACAGAGTGAGGTCAGTCTGCTCTTCCCTGGGTGTGTTACATTGACAGAATGTGGTTAGTCTGCTCTTCCCTGGGTGTGTCACATTAACAGAAAGTGGTCAGTCTGCTCTTCCCTGGGTGTTACATTGACAGAGTGGGGTCAGTCTTCTCTTCCCTGGGTGTGTTAGATTGACAGAGTGGGGTAAGTCTGCTTTTCCCTGGGCGTGTTACATTGACGGAGTTAGGTCAGTCTGCTCTTCCCTGGGTGTGTTACTTTGACAGAGTGAGGTCAGTCTGCTCTTACCTCGGAGTGTTACATTGACAGATTGCGGTTAGTCTGCTCTTCCCTGGGTGTGTTACATTGACACAGTGGGGTCAATCTGAACGAACACTGGGTGTGTTACATTGACAGAGTGAGGTCAGTCTGCTCTTCCCTAGGTGTGTTACATTGACAGAGTGGGGTCAGTCTGGTCTTCCCTGGGTGTGTTACATTGCCAGAGTGGTGTCAGTCTGCTATTCACTGGGTGTGTTACATTGACAGTGTGGGGCCAGTCTTTTTTTTTACCTGGGTTGGTGACATTGACAGAGTGGGGTCAGTCTGGTCTTCCCTGGGTGGGTTACAATGACAGAGTGGGGTCAGTCTGCTCTTCGCTGGGTGTTACATTGACAGAGTGGGGTCAGTCTGGTCTTCCCTGGGTGTGTTACATTGACAGAGTGAGGTCAGTGTGCTCTTCCCTGGGTGTGTTAGATTGACAGAGTGGGGTCAGTCTGCTTTTCCCTGGGTGTGTTACATTGACAGAGTGGTGTCAGTCTGCTCTTATCTGGGTGTGTTACATTGACAGATTGCGGTTAGTCTGATCTTCCCTGGGTATGTTACATTGACACAGTGGCGTCAATCTGAACGAACACTGGGTGTGTCACATTGACAGAAAGGGGTCAGTCTGCTCTTCCCTGGGTGTTACATTGACAGAGTGGGGTCAGTCTGCTCTTCCCTGGGTGTGTTACATTGACAGAGTGGGGTCAGTCTGCTCTTCCCTGGGTGTGTTACATTGACAGAGTGGGGTCAGTCTGCTCTTCCCTGGGTGTGTTACATTAACAGAGTGGGTTCAGTCTGCTCTTCCCTGGGTGTGTTACATTGACAGAGTGAGATCAGTCTGCTCTTCCCTGGGTGTTACATTGACAGAGTGGGGTCAGTCTGCTCTTCCCTGGGTGTGTTACATTGACAGAGTGGGGTCAGTCTGCTCTTCCCTGGGTGTGTTACATTGACAGAGTGAGGTCAGTCTGCTATTCACTGGGTGTGTTACATTGACAGAGTGGGGTCAGTCTGCTCTTCACTGGGTGTGGTACATTTACCAAATCGGGTCAGTCTGCTGTTCCCTGGGTGTGTTAGATTGACAGTGTGGGGTCAGTCTGCTTTTCCCTGGGTGTGTTACATTGACAGAGTGGGGTCAGTCTGCTCTTCCCTGGGTTTGTAAGATTGACAGAGTGGGGTCAGTCTGCTCTTCCCTGGGTGTGTTACATTGACAGAATGTGGTCAGTCTGCTCTTCCCTGGGTGTGTTACATTGACAGAGTGAGGTCAGTCTGCTCTTCACTGGGTGTGTTAGATTGACAGAGTGGGGTCAGTCTGCTCTTCCCTGGGTTTGTAAGATTGACAGAGTGGGGTCAGTCTGCTCTTCCCTGGGTGTGTTACATTGACAGAGTGGGGTCAGTCTGATCTTCCCTGCGTGTGTTAGATTGACAGAGTGGGGTCAGTCTGCTCTTCCCTGGGTGTGTTAGATTGACAGTGTGGGGTCAGTCTGCTTTTCCCTGGGTGTGTTACATTGACAGAGTGGGGTCAGTCTGCTCTTCCCTGGGTTTGTAAGATTGACAGAGTGGGATCAGTCTGCTCTTCCCTGGGTGTGTTACATTGACAGAATGTGGTCAGTCTGCTCTTCCCTGGGTGTGTTACATTGACAGAGTGAGGTCAGTCTGCTCTTCACTGGGTGTGTTAGATTGACAGAGTGGGGTCAGTCTGCTCTTCCCTGGGTTTGTAAGATTGACAGAGTGGGGTCAGTCTGCTCTTCCCTGGGTGTGTTACATTGACAGAGTGGGGTCAGTCTGTTCTTCCCTGGGTGGGTTACATTGACAGAATGGGGTCAGTCTGGTCTTCCCTGGTTGTGTTACATTGACAGAGTGGGGTCAGTCTGATCTTCCCTGGGTGTGGTACATTGACAGAGTGGGGTCAGTCTGCTCATCCCTGGGTGTGTTACATTGACAGAGTGAGGTCAGTCTGCTCTTCCGTGGGTGTTACATTGACAGAGTGGGGTCAGTTTGCTCTTCCCTGGGTGTGTTACATTGACAGAGTGGGGCCAGTCTGCTCTTCCCAGGGTGTGTTACATTGACAGAGTGGGGTCTGTCTGCTCTTCCCTGGGTGTGTTACATTGACAGAGTGGGTTCAGTCTGCTGTTCCCTGGGTGGGTTACATTGACAGAGTGGGGTCAGTCTGGTCTTCCCTGGTTGTGTTACATTGACAGAGTGGGGTCAGTCTGCTCTTCCCTGGGTGTGTTACACTGACAGCGAGGGGTCAGTCTGCTCTTTGCTGGTTGTAATTCATTGACTGAGTGGGGTCAGTCTGATCTTTGCTGGGTGTGTTACATTGACAGAGTGGGGTCTGTCTGTTCTTCCCTGGGTGGGTTACATTGAGAGAGTGGGGTCAGTCTGGTCTTCCCTGGGTGTGTTACATTGACAGAGTGGGGTCCGTCTGTTCTTCCCTGCGTGGGTTACATTGACCGAGTGAGGTCAGTCTGGTCTTCCCTGGTTGTGTTACATTGACAGAGTGGGGTCAGTCTGCTCTTCCCTGGGTGTGTTACGCTGACAGAGAGGGGTCAGTCTGCTCTTCCCTGGGTGTGTTACATTGACAGTGTGGGATCAGTCTGGTCTTCTCTGGGTGTGTTACATTGACAGAGTGGGGTCAGTCTGCTCTTCCCTGGGTGTGTTACATTGACAGTGTGGGATCAGTCTGGTCTTCTCTGGGTGTGTTACATTGACAGAGTGAGGTCAGTCTGCTGTTCCCTGGGAGTGTTACATTGACAGAGTGAGGTCAGTCTGCTCTTCCCTGGGTGTGTTACATTGACAGAGTGGGGTCAGTCTGCCCTTCACTGGGTGTGTTACATTGACAGAGTGGGATCGCACTGCTCTTCCCTGGGTGTGTTACATTGACAGAGTGTGGTCAGTCTGCTCTTCCCTGGTGGGTTACATTGACAGAGTGAGGTCAGTCTGCACTTCCCTGGGTGTGTTACATTGACAGAGTGAGGTCAGTGTGCTCTTCCCTGGGTGTGTTACATTGACAGATTGCGGTCAGTCTGCTGTTCCCTGGGTGTGTTACATTGACAGAGTGAGGTCAGTCTGCTCTTCCCTGGGTGTGTTACATTGACAGAGTGGGGTCAGTCTGCCCTTCACTGGGTGTGTTACATTGACAGAGTGGGATCGCACTGCTCTTCCCTGGGTGTGTTACATTGACAGAGTGGGATCAGTCTGCTCTTTCCTGGCTGTGTTACATTGACAGAGTGTGGTCAGTCTGCTCTTCCCTGGGTGTGTTACATTGACAGAGTGAGGTCAGTCTGATCTTCCCTGGGTCTGTTACATTGACAGAGTGGGGTCAGTCTGCCCTTCCCTGGGTGTGTTACGTTGACAGAGTGAGGTCAGTCTGATCTTCCCTGGGTGTGTTATATTGACAGAGTAGGGTCAGTCTGCTCTTCCCTGGGTGGGTTACAATGACAGAGTGGGGTCCGTCTGCTCTTCCATGGGTGTGTTACATTGACAGAATGGGGTCAGTCTGCTCTTCCCTGGGTCTGTTACATTGACAGAGTTGGGTCAGTCTGCTCTTCCCTGGGTGTGTTACATTGACAGTGTGAGTTCAGTCTCCTCTTCCCTGGGTGTGTTACATGGACAGAGTGCGGTCAGTCTGCTCTTCCCTGGGTATGTTTTTTTGATAGAGTTGTGTCAATCTGATCTTCTCTGGGTGTGTTATATTCACAGAGTGGGTTCAGTCTGCTCTTCCCTGGGTGTGTTACATTGACAGAGTAGTGTCAGTCTTCTCTTCCCTGGGTGTGTTACACTGACAGAGTCGGGTCAGTCTGCTCTTCACTCGGTGTGGTACATTGACAGAGTGGGGTCAGTCTGATCTTCCTTGGGTGTGCTATATTGACAGAGTGGGGTCAGTCTGCTCTTCCCTAGGTGTGTTACATTGACAGAGTGGGGTCAGTCTGCTCTTCCCTGGGTGGGTTACATTGACAGAGTGGGGTCAGTCTGCTCTTCCCTGGGTGTGTTACATTGACAGAGTGGGGTCAGTCTGATCTTCTCTGGGTGGGTCAGGTGACGGTCTACCTCATTCATTGGGGCAGATGTCAGGGAGCATCTTAAACCGGAGAGGGATCAGGGGGGAATTGGAGCCGTTTAGAGATAGAGTACAGAAGGTCAGACAGCTCAGCTTAAAGCACTGTGCTTAATGCTGCCCCGATTAAAATATTGAAGATGTCAGAGGGGCAGATGAGCTGAGACAGGGTGGGAGCTGGGAGATATTGATGATGTGGAAGGACAGTGTGTGTATCTGATCACATTCTGTCAGTCTGTCTAATAGCAGTCATTCCTGACACTGGATTCACTGAGGGGTGAAGGGTCAGTGAACAGAGCGGATTGTCCCTGTTATTCTGTTCCTGACTCTCCAGCTCCCACTCTGTTAGTGACCTCTCAGTCTCCCAGGAAATGGGCTCTTTCCCAATTGGGCCGGATTCCTGGCCTTTATCCTTGGCCGAGCTGAGAGTTGATGGTCTGAGGAATATCATTCCCAAATGATTCCTGTCCAAGATAATCCCGATGAATGTGTCTGTGTATCATCCATTAATCTGTAAACATCATTGCTCAGGGCTGGGGGGACATGGATTGATGACATTGAGGATGTTATGAACCAGACCAAACTCCTCTGCCTTAAGGAAATGGTCTAGACCCCTTTTCCTGATTTCCTGAAGGGAATTGTAAGGCGTTACAATGTGATTGGTCAAACTGCCAGGCTGGAATCAAAACACACTTTACTCCACACTATCGTTGGGACACAAACATAAGGAAGAGAGATTGGACAAACCGAACTCGATTGGAAACCTGAACTAAATGAACATTATTTAACCATAAACAGCAACTGTTCGGATATAGTAACATTCCATAAACCACACAATTCTGGTCTTTCTGCTATCGGGAGGATGGTGTGAAACTTGTAAAGATTCAGAAAAGATTTACAAGGATGTTTGCAGAGTCAGGATTTCTGACTGTTTTGAGGCTGGAGTTTATTTTATCCTTGTGTAGATTTGACACATTAACCCTCCCTCCCCACCACTACAGAAGCTGTTGGAACTGTTCAGTGTTTCCAGCGGCTTCTGTAATTATTTCAGGTTCCTGACTGGAGCAGTCTCTCACTTTTCGAACAAAACAAACCCATCCTTGTGCTGTACCCAATATTTCAATAAGAAATGGGAAGCAGCAGAGGGGAAAGCTTCCGAGATGCCGAGCAATCCTGCCCGGTTTCACACTGCAATTCACAGGAACCATCGCCAGGAAAAGCAAGGAGCTATCTGACAGACCCATTTTACCACAGAATGAAAGATTTATTTCCTCGTTTCATTCCAGGGCTTTTCCTTTTAAAGGCTATTTACCAATCGCGACACTGTGATGGCCGGGAATCAAACCCGTGTCAACTGCTTGGAAGGCAGCTATACTCCCCACTATCCCACCATCACCCTGCTAGCAGCTCCCTCCCCATTCCCAAACACACTTAACAAGGCTGTGATCATCACCAACTGGATTGGGGCTGAAATCCAAACATACACATCCTCTGTATCTAACCCAGTGATGGAGCGATCCTGATTGAGTTTGATGTGAACAGGATGGGGGAAGTGGGAGATTTAATCAGTACCTAACACCGAGCTCAAAATGGCCTGGGAATTTGAAATGCTGCAGTGTAGAGGGAGATTTACTCTGTATCTGACCCCATTCTCTCCCTGCCCTGGGGATTTAAATGGGGACAGTTTAATGGGAGCTTTACGTTGTCTGGAACCCTGTGCTCCCTCTGCCCTGGGTGTGTTTGCTGGGAACACTGTCTAACCTCTGTGATATGGATCCTATGAAGATTGATGGGAGACAGTGTAAATGGAATTGTCAGGGTCCAATTCCTTCACGTGGATGAGAGAAGGTGAGAAAAAATGATACCAGTGGGACTGAAGGGTCAGTAACAGAATGAAGACACCATTGGCTCAGAGACAGGAGACAGGATAGAGGGGAATGAGGGTTTCAGACTGGAGGGAGCTACAGGCACATACAAGTTGGGAACTGTTTTCAGTAAAAGGCAATTGATCCCAGGTCACTGCGGAGTGTAAGAATCTGATGCCTTTCCCTCACTATCCTCCTCCAATCCCTGGGAAGATCTGCTCCCACACCATGTTCCACCCTAACTGCTGACTGTGTTAGATACATTAATACATTGGGGATGGGCAGGGGGTGCTTTTAACCCTGGGATCTTGCTGTGTAACCTGCCTGCATAATGCTTTCGCTCCCCCATTCAACTAAATTTTTCTCCCTTTTATCCTGAAGAACTTTTGTTTGGAAAGCTGCAACGTGAAGATCCAAAATATTCGAGTCCAGGAAAGAACAACCTCCAGAGGGGGAGCACTGGCCTGAGGCCTGAGGCCTGGTCGACAGGCTGCACCCCGTAGGGGCCCACAGTGAGTTGTGTGTTTATTTACCCCGAGGTTTAATCTCCTCTGGGGGACCCTGGGTTTTAGGGGCCTCTGGGTAACTGGTTCCTCTCGGATTGTGGCCCTGTTGTTTTTAAAACAGGTTTGAAGCCTGGGGTAAAGAATGTCAATCGCCAGGATCTGAGAGGCAGGACTCCCTGAGGGGGAATTAAAACCCAAATGCTGTGAACCTCTGTAAAGACTTCTCATAAAGTCAGAGTGATGTGGGTTGTAGAGAGGGCAGGATGAGAAAATTCAACAGTGAGAGAAAGAGAGTGAGAGAAACGTTTAAAAAATTGAGAGAGCAAAGGAAACAGAAGGGGATCAAGAGGGAGAGGCATTTTGAGATTGTGAAGTCGCTGCAATGTTTGATTCTGGGGTGACAGGAAATAATTAAACTGAAGCAGCATCACAGAGGGGAGAAATGATCAGAGTAGTTAGCTGCTGCTGCATTGTAGCATGTGGGATCTTGCTGTGCACCAGCTGCCCCAATGCTACCATTGCAGGCAGTGAGTGTTTTAATCAGCTAATCCATCATTTCAAAGTTTTTCCAAGGCTTTAACATAAAAATGCAGCTCATTGCCCGATATATTTGTGTTTGGATGTTGCTGAGAGATTGTGTCACTGAGAGAGGAAAACCTGGGATCTTGCTGTGCTATCTCTCTGTAATGATTTTCCTATTTTCAACGAATGCTGTCTCTTTCCTCCCACGGGCCACTTGAAGATTTAAAGAGAGAAACTTTAGGATCAGGAGACCTTTGAACAACAGCTTTCTCCAGAGGGGACACTGTCCTGAGGCCTGAGGCCTGGTTGATAGGCTGCACTGTGTGGGCGGGATTCTGTGTTTATTTACCTCAAGGATTAATCTCCTTTTGGGGACCCTGGGTTTTAGGGGCCTCTGGTTAATTGGCTCCTGTTGGACTGTGGCCCTGTTGGTTTTAAAACAGGTTTGAAGCCTGGGGTTAAAGTAACCGGGGCCCTGGGATTTGACACCAACACATCAATCCCCAGTGAGTGTCTGACAGACAGGACTCCCCCAAAGAGGGAATTAAAACCTTAAATGAGAAACTCTACCCAAAGACTTGTTCTAATATCAGAGTAATACTACTTGTGGGATCTTGCTGTGTCTCAAACCACCTGCAGAGTGGCCTACATTGCAGCAAGGGTGACCAAATGTGATAATCCCATAAATAAGACCCAGGTTGGCCCAATCCCTGAGTATCTCGGAGGGGATCTCTCTCTATCTATCTCTCTCTCTCTCTCTCTCTCTCTCTCTGTCCCCTCTCTCACACCCTCTCCAGCTTCTTTTGTTGGTATTTTAAACAAATAAAACCATCCCACACACAGCAATGTGACTCGTGGTTATTTGAAGTGGGGGAGATGGAAATATTTTGCAGCACAAGGTGATTGTTTTTGAGACAAAGGGGTAAAAAAAGACAAGATGCAGACAAAGACAGAGAGTGTTTGTGGGAAGGAGGGAGTGATAGAGGGATAAGATGTGTCTTTGTAGCTGGGCTGGGAAAGGGAGACAGGATCTGGGGGAGTGGGGAGAGAACGGGACTCTCCAATATCCCATCATCGCCCAGCTCCAATCACTTCCTTCTAGAAAGTACCATCCACAAACTTAAATCCTGGGATGGAGGGAGTGATTTAAAAAAAAAACAGGTGTCCCAAAGACATCCACAGTCTCTTGTTGGAGAGAAAGTGGGATTGGAGCACATTCAGGAGCAGGAAGGGAGTACCCTGTGGGATCTCCCTGTGCGTCAATGGCCCACAGCATTGCTGGCACAGAGACTGCTGGGAAACTGTTTATCAAAGGGAATATTGTCAAATATAAATATTGCAATCTTTTAAAAGGTAAGATAAAGATTACCATGTACAAGGTTAAATCAGAGAAAGGGAAAAAGGTTAGAGATGGAGAAGGGGAGGGTGGAGAGAGAGAGAGAGAGAGAGAGAGCAAGCGAGTGCGTAGAGAAGAAAGAAAGTGGGAAGTGGTTTGAATTTGTCAAACAGCAGGATCTTTGTCATCCTGAAGCCAGGATTGAACCCTTAACCAGCATCAGTGAAACGCACAATCTGTCTGTGGTCCCACTGCTACTTGTGGGATCTTGCTGTGTCTGAAGGGACTGAAGGGTCAGTAACAGAATGAAGACACCATTGACTCAGAGACAGGAGACAGGATAAAGGGGAATGAGGGTTTCAGACTGGAGGGAGCTACAGGCACATACAAGTTGGGAACTGTTTTCAGTAAAAGGCAATTGATCCCAGGTCACTGCAGAGTGAAAGAATCTGATGGTATTCCCTCACTATCCTCCTCCAATCCCTGGGAAGATCTGCTCCAACACCATGTTCCACTGTTGACTGTGTTAGATATTTTGATACATTGGGGATGGGCGAGGGTGATTTTAAACCTGGGATTTTAAGCTTGCCTTCAAAATGCTCTCGCTCCCCCTTTCACATGATCTTTTCTCTCTTTTATCCCGAGGAACCTTTGTTTGGAAATCTGCAACATGAAGATCCAAAATGTTCGAGGCCAGGAAAGAACAACCTCCAGAGGGGGAACATGGGCCTGAGGCCTGAGGCCTGGTCGACAGGCTGCACCCCGTGGGGACCCACAGTGAGTTGTGTGTTTATTTACCCCGAGGTTTAATCTCCTCTGGGGGGACCCTGGGTTTTAGGGGCCTCTGGGTAACTGGCTCCTGTCGGATTGCGGCCCTGTCATTTTTAAAACAGATTTGAAGCCTGGGGTTAAAGTAACTGGGGACTTGCGATTTATTACAAATATATGAATCCCCAGAAAATGTCTGACAGACCAGACTCCTCAAGGAGGGAATTAAAACCTTAAATGAGAAACTCTCCCCAAAGACTTGTTCTAATGTCAGAGTAATGTGGGATGTGTCCAGGCCTGGGTGATCAAATGTGATAATCACATAAATAAGACACAGGTTGACCGGTTCAATTCAATTCCCTGAGTATCTGGGAGGGGATCTCTCTGTCTGTCCGTATGTCTCTCTCTCTCTCTCTCTGTCTCTCTCTCACACCCTCTCCAGCTTCTTTTGTTGATATTTTAAACAAATAACACCGTCCCACACACAGCAATGTGACTCGTGGGTATTTGAAGTGGGGGAGATGGAAATATTTTGTAACACAAGGTGATTGTTTTTGAGACAACGGGGTCAAAGAACACAAGATGCACAGAGAGAGAGTGGGGGAAGGAGGGAGGGATAGAGGGATAAGATGGAGGGGGGAAGGAGCAGGGAAGGAGAGGAGGGGAGGGAGGGGGGAAGGAGGGGGAGGAGGGAGGGTGGAAAGGAGGGGGGAAGGGGTGTAATGCAAGGTGGGGAAGGAGAGAGGGGTAAGGAGAGGTGGGGAAGGAAAGGGGAAGGAGAGGGGATGAAAGTAGAGACGGAGTAAGGTGGGGGGAAGCAGAGGGGGGAAGGAGAGGGAGGGAAAGGGGGGAAGGAGAGGGGGGAAGGCGAGTGGGGAAAGGGGGCGGACAGAGAGAGGGTGAAAGTAGAGATGGGGTAAGGAGAGGGTGAAGAAGAGATGGGAAGGGGGGAAGGAGAGAGAGGGGTTTGAGAGTCGGGGGAAAGAGAGCGGGGGAAGGAGAGGGGGAAGAAGAGGGGGAATGGGGTGAAGGTGAGTAGGGGAAAGGGGGAAAGTAGAGGGAGAAGGAGGGGGAAGGAGAGGGGCAAGGAGACGGAGGCAGAGAGTGGAGAGGAGAGATGTCAGAAGGAGTTGGGGGAAGGAGAGAGGGGAAAGAGTGTGGTAAGGAGAGAGGGGAAGGGTGGAAGGAGAGGGGGGAAGGGCGAATGGACAGGGAGTGAAAGAGAGGGGGAGGAGGGTTGTCAGAAGGAGATAGAGTGAAGGGGGGCGAAGGAGAGGGCGAAACGTAGATGTGTGGAAGGAGAGGGTGGAAGGAGAGAGGGGGAAGTAGAGAGTGGGGAAGGATAGAGGGGAGGAAGGAGCGAGGAGCGAGGGGGGAAGGAGAGGGGCAAAAGAGAGGGGAGGGAAGGGGAGAGGGGAAGGAGAGAAGGGGGAAGGAGAGAGAGGGGAGAAGGAGAGAGAGGGGAGAAGGAGAGACCGGAATGAAGGGGGAATTAGAGAGGGGGAAAGGAGAGAGTGGGGAAGGACAGAGGGGTAGAAGGAGCAAGGGGGGAAGGAGACGGGGGCGAATGAGAAGAGGGGGAAGGGGAGAGGGAAGGAAGGGGAAGGAGAGAGGGGAGAAGGAGAGAGGGAAGGAGAGGGAAGGAGAGGGGGGAAGGAGAGAGGGAAGGAAGGGGGAAGGAGAGAGGGGAGAAGGAGACGTGGGGAAGGAGAGGGGAAAGGAGAGGGGGGGAAGGAGAGAGGATAAGGAATGGGGAAAGAGAGAGAGGGAGAATGAAGAGGGAAGGAGAGGGGGAAGGAGAGAGGGGGCAAGTAGAGAGTGGGGAAGGACAGAGGGAGTGGAAGGAGCAAGGGGGGAAGGAGACGGGGGGACTGAGAGGAGGGGGAAGGTGAGAGGGAAGGAAGGGGGGAAGGAGAGGGGGGAAGGAGAGAGGATAAGGAATGGGGAAAGAGAGAGAGGGAGAACGAAGAGGGAAGGAGAGGGGGAAGGAGAGAGGGGGAGGAGAGAAAGGGGAAGGAATGGGGAAGGAGCGAGGGTGGAAGGAGAGAGGCGGTAAAGGAGAGAGGGGAAGGAAGGGGGAAGGAGAGAGGGGAGAAGGGGAGGGAGGAAGGAAGGGGGAATGAGAGGGGGAGAAGGGGAGGGAGGAAGGAAGGGGGGAATGAGAGGGGGAGAAGGAGACGGGGTAAGGAAGGGGAAAGGAGAGAGGGGAGAAGTAAGAGTGGAGAACGAGAGGGGGAAGGAGAGAGGCGGGAAAAAGGAGCAAGGAAGGGGGAGGAGGGAGGGGAAGGGGAGGCAGAAGGAGAGAGGGGAGAAGGAGAGAGGGGAGAAAGAAAGGGGGGAAGGGGAGAGGGGAGAATGAGAGAAGGGAAGGAGAGGGGCAATGAGAGAGGGGAGAATGAGGTGGGAAAGGAAGGAGGGAGAAAGAGAGAGCAGAAGAAAGGGGAAAGGAGAGAGTGGAAAAGGAGAGAGGGGAAGGAAGGGTGAAGGAGAGAGGGGAGAAGGAGGGGGTAAAGGAAGGGGGAAGGAGACAGGGGAGAAGGAGAGGGGGGTAAATGAAGGGGGTAGGAGAGAGGGGAAGGAAGTGGGAAGGAGAGATGGAGAAAGAGAGAGGTGGGAAGGGGAGAGAGAGAAAGGACAGAGGGGAAGAACTGGCGAAGGAGAGAGGGGAGAAGGAGAGAGGGGCGAAGGAGACGGGGAAGGAGAGGGGCAACGAGAGAGGGGAGAAGGAGGGGGGTAAAGGAAGGGGAAAGGAGACAGGGGAGAAGGAGAGAGAGGGGAAGGAAGGGGTAATGAGAGAGTAGAGAACGAAAGGGGGGAAGGGGGGAGAAGGAGAGGGTGAAAGGAAGGGGGAGGAGAGAGGGGGGAAGGATAGAGGGGAGAGAAAGCAGGGGGCAGAAGAGAGGACAGAAGGAGAGCGGCGAAGGAAGTGGGAGGAGAGAGGGGAGAAGGAGAGGGGGTAAGGAAGGGAGAAGGAGAGAGGGGAGAAGGAGGGGGTAAAGGAAGGGGGTAGGAGAGAGGGGAAGGAAGGGGGAAGGAGCAGTGGAGAAAGAGAGAGGTGGGAAGGAGAGAGAGAGAAAGGACAGAGGGGAAGAACCGGCGAAGGAGAGAGGGGAGAAGGAGATATGGGAGAAGTAGAGAGGGGAGAAGGAGAGAGGGGAAGGAGGGGGCAACGAGAGAAGGGAGAAGGGGGGCGAAGGAAGGGGGAAGGAGACAGGGGAGAAGGAGAGGGGTGAAGGAAGGGGGAAGGAGAGGGGGAGGAGTGGGGGAAGGAGAGACGGGAGAAGGAGGGGTGGAAAGAAAAGGAAGCAGAGGGGGAGAAGGAGAGAGGGGGAAGGAAGGGGGAAGAAGATGGGGAGGAAGGGGGAAGGAGATGGGGGGAAGGAAGGGGGAAGGAGATGGGGGGAAGGAAGGGGGAAGGAGATGGGGGAAGGAAGGGGGAAGGAGATGGGCGGAGGAAGGGGGAAGGAGATGGGGAAGGAAGGGGGAAGGAGATGGGGGAAGGAAGGGGGAAGGAGATAGGGGGAGGAGATAGTGGGAAGGAGATGTGGGAAGGAGATGGGGAGGAAGGAGAGGGGAATGAGATGGGGGGAGGAAGGGGGAAGGAGATGGGGGAAGGAGATGGGGAAGGAGGGGGGAAGGAAGGGGGAAGGAGATGGGGGAAGGAGATGGGGGAAGGGGGCAAGGAAGGGGGAAGGCGATAAGGGGGGAAGGAGGGGGGCAAGGAGATAGGGGAAGGGGGAAGGAAGGGGGAAGGAGAGGGGAGGAAGGAGATAAGGGGGAAGGAGAGGGAGGAAGGAAATAGGGGGAAGGAGAGGGGGAAGGAAGGGGGAAGGAGATGGGGTAGAAGAAGATTGGGGGGAGCAGATGGGGCAAGGAGATGGGGGGAAGAAAGGGGGAAGGAGATGGGGGGAAGGGGATGGGGGAAGGAGGGGGGAAGGAAGGGGGAAGGAGATGGGGAAGAAGAAGATTGGGGGGAGGAGATGGGGGGAAGGAGATGGGGGAAGGCGATGGGGGGAAGGAGAGGGGAAGGAAGGGGGAAGGAGATAAGTGGGAAGGAGATAGTTGGGAAGGAGATAACGGGGTAGGAGATAGGGGGAAGGAGATGGGGCAAGGAGATAGGGGGGAAGGAGAGGGGAAGGAGATGGGGGAAGGAGGGGGAAGGAAGGAGATGGAGGAAGGAGGGGGAAGGAAGGGGGAAGGAGATGGGGAGGGAAGGAGGGGAGAAGGAAGAGGGAAGGAGATGGGGGAAGGAGATGGGGGAAGGGGGCAAGGAAGGGGGAAGGCGATAAGGGGGGAAGGAGGGGGCAAGGAGATAGGGGAAGGGGGAAGGAAGGGGGAAGGAGAGGGGAGGAAGGAGATAAGGGGGAAGGAGAGGGAGGAAGGAAATAGGGGGAAGGAGAGGGGGAAGGAAGGGGGAAGGAGATGGGGTAGAAGAAGATTGGGGGGAGCAGATGGGGGAAGGAGATGGGGGGAAGAAAGGGGGAAGGAGATGGGGGGAAGGGGATGGGGGAAGGAGGGGGAAGGAAGGGGGAAGGAGATGGGGAAGAAGAAGATTGGGGGGAGGAGATGGGGGGAAGGAGATGGGGGAAGGCGATGGGGGGAAGGAGAGGGGAAGGAAGGGGGAAGGAGATAAGTGGGAAGGAGATAGTTGGGAAGGAGATAACGGGGTAGGAGATAGGGGGAAGGAGATGGGGCAAGGAGATAGGGGGGGAAGGAGAGGGGAAGGAGATGGGGGAAGGAGGGGGAAGGAAGGAGATGGAGGAAGGAGGGGAAGGAAGGGGGAAGGAGATGGGGAGGGAAGGAGGGGAGAAGGAAGAGGGAAGGAGGGGTGGGAAGGAAGGGGGAGAGAGAGAGAGTGGAAGGGGATGGGAGGGTGGAAGGTGAAAGGAGAGTGGGGGAAAGGAGAGGGGGCAGGAAGGGGGACAGAGAGGGAGGAAGGAGAGGGGAAGGAGAGAGG